>NC_135173.1:28941364-29270114 GCF_041146795.1 Maylandia zebra | reverse complement strand
TCCTTAGAAGACCCTGTGAAACATCGTGGGTCAGCTATTAATTATCTGCAGCTGTATATCAGGCAATACTTACAGATGCATACAATTAGAAATCTTCATTTCTTCATTTCTTCAGTGAGTTCTAAACTTTTTTTTAAACCTCAGAAACTCTAACCTTCTCTGGGAAGATCTTTTTTACCCCAATCACGGATTATTATCATTAGATGGCAGATGTTAATTTGCTGTTTTACTAAAACGTCTGAGGTTGTTTATAGCTTATCTAACTTTTTTGAAATATGCTGACATCAAATTCTAAAAAAAAAAACAACAGATATCTTTTCACATGTTTCATGTGTTCTCAGTAAAATAAAAGCATTCGATGATTGGCAGATCATTGCATTCTGCTTTTATTTACATTTTACAGAGCTCCATTATTTTTAGTAACTACCAGGTCAAACAGCAGAGACAGGTCTATACTTTCATAGTCACTATCCATCCATCAATCCATCATCATCCATCATCCTCTCAGCCATTCTCTATCCATACTTGTACTGCTTGTCTTGTTTGGGGTCCTGGGTAAGCTGGAGTCTAAGCTATCAAGGGGTGAGGGAAGATCACAGGTTAGTGATTCATGCATTTCAATTCAATCCAGTTCAATTCAATGTAACTTTTTTTCAAGGTGCTTTATATTGTAAGGTAAAGACTCTACAATACTACAGAGAAAACAAAGAAAAGCCAACAATTATATGACCTGCTATAAGCGATCAGAAACTGTAACAGGTGATTTCCAGCCTTAAACATAAGGTTTAAGGAGCTCTTCATGCACCAACTTGCATCAGTAAACTTTTACATCCATAGGTACCCAGGATGTTCCTGAGGTCATCTAATCAGGGCCTACTGGCTGTGCATCATACAAGGCTGAGTCAGAGCTTTTGCAATAGTGGCCCCCAGACTCTGGAACGCTCTCCCCCCGAGGTTCAGATCTGTAGACTCAAAGTCACTTTTAAAACACAGCTAAAAAGTCATTTCTTAGGTTTGTGTTTCTGGTTAACTCTTTTTCATGTTCAGGTATTTTGTTGTGAAGCACTTGTTGCCTAGTTACCATGGTAATTAAATTATCTTTAGTTCTTGTTTACCTCTTCACTGGAAACGGTCAAAATATCCCCTTTGATTAAATTGCATTAAGGAGGAACTCAGGGACCAATAAAGAGTGAACTAAACTTTCATCATTGAGCCCTTCTAGCCCCACCAATTGTTGTTAGCCCCGCCCTGGGCAACAGAACCAGCAGCACAACCAATAGGAAAGTGGTGGACAGCAGTTGCCATAGTGATGGAAGCGGGGCTCAGCCAGCCCTCCGTGCGACCAACCATCATCCACAGCCTCCTTCCCCAGCCACAGCTTCCCGTCCTGGGCTGCGTCTGCTGCTGACAGGCCCTCTCTGCGACCGCAGCTCCAGGAGGAGGAGGAGGAGGAGGTGCAGGCCTTCACTCCCAGGAAGGTGGCCAGGTCCAGGTCCAGAGCTGCGGCGCCTCCTCTGGGTGAAGGCGTGTTCTGCCGGCACTGAGGACACGGGATCCACACCTGTGGAGCACAGGGGAGTGACTACAGACACACAACTTCTGTACCAGACCCCTCAACTTTATGTCTGTCTGATTAACCCCTCATCTGCTCATCCCTGACCTCTCAAGTGTGTCAGACATCACCTGTGGACACAGCTCTAATTCAGTCTTTAACTGCTGCTGCTCACATTTGCATGCCTGTTACTCTTCCACGTCCTTCGCTTCTCACAAACTCAGATAAGTGTCTGTGATGTCATCAGTCACCTGTTCGTTGATGACTGTGTTCAGTCTCTTCAGACACGCCTGGCAGAAGGTGTGGCCACAGTGTAGTCGCCTAGGCAGCCGCTTTGCCAGGTCGTAGCTTCCGAAACACACAATGCACACCAGATCCTGCCTCCTCAGTGACATCATTGTCTCCAAGGCAACAGAGACTGGAGGAGGGGGAAGAGGCTGACAGGTGACTTCTTCCTCCTCATCTTCTTCTTTTCTGTCATCAGACATTTTTATCTGATTGAACAAGAAGAAAAGGCCATCCATATTAAACCAATCACAGAATCCACTTGAGCCTCCAGTGTTGGGAAGGTTACTTTTGAAATGTATTCCATTACAGATTACAGAATACATGCCCCAAAATATATTTTGTAACATATTCCGTTACGTTACTCAATGAGTGTAAAGTATTCTGAATACTTTGGATTACTTAATATATTATCATGCTTTTTACAACTACATGAATGTACTATTGCTGTGTGATTTATTACTTTTACTTAAGGTTACTCGCCATACCAACACCAACTAGATTTTTAAATCTTAATATAAATGAGTAACAGTAGGGTGGACATTAGTAAGGCTGCACTTTTTGCAGCGATCTCATATAGAAAACTATTCCGCGCGTATATAAAACAGGTCCGCGGCTCCGAACCGTAAAGGCATAAAACCGTAAAGAGATCTCTGGCTAATACGTTGGGTTCCGTGTTGGGCTTGTAGCCAAAAACTGGATTTACTTTGTTGTCAGGGTCAACTTTGTATATATATATATATATATTATATATTTACATGCTTCCATCTCCTGTTTCTGGTTGGTGACATCTCTTACTTTTCGACTCTTTCTCCTTCCCTCGCGCTCACAGACTCATCACGGGTATGGCAGTCCATTCTCCCTGCAGCACGGACTACACTGCCCATGAGGCTACTTTCTTTAGGGCAATGCCTGTAACACTCTGCCTATTGCCTTCATATTAAATCATTTTTGTGAATAACTTTTTAAAATATTTCTTCACGTCATTATGCGGGCCGCAAGTAGAGGTGACATGGGCCACAGGCATTAGAGCCTCTTAATGCGTGTTTTGTTTGGGTTTCCACCGGCGTGGACACCAAAAATATAGAGTTCATAGCCTTATGAAACAGGAAAATACCGCCGTGTAATCCATTCATTTCAACAAAGTAACTGTATTCTGAATACCATCGTTTAAAACGGTAACTGTAAGGGAATACAGTTACTCGTATTTTGTATTTTAAATAGGTAGTGGCAGTACACGTATTCCGTTACTCCCCAACACTGTGAGCCTAAGAAACACCTGATTTACACCAAAACTTTAGTTTATTTAATGAAGTGTTTGATCTTTGGTTTCTGGTTTCTGAATATTCATTTATTTAGCATTGTTCATGGTGTAGTCTTTGTATTTCTAGTTTCTTGGCTATTTTCTGTAGTTTCTAGGATTTTGATTTTCTTCGGTACCTCTTCTGGGTTCCACGTGTCATGTCTAGTCCCCCATATCTCTATGTTCATGCATCTCCTGTGTCCAGACAGCGTTCCCGTTCTGTCTCCCTAGTCAGTTATGTTCTCATGTCTGTTTCTTCCCCAGTCACAGCGTCAAGTCTGTGTCTTAGTGCGTGTCTCACATTTCCTGTTTTATTTTGACAGTTCCAAGTCCTGCATTCAGTTTTGCTTCCTCCCTGTCTGCTTATGTTAGCTCTCTCCCAGCTGTGTTCCCCATGTGGTTCTACTTCCCTCGCTACCCCTCTGTGTATTTAAGCCCTTTGTCTTCCTCTGCTTGTTGTTGTGTTGTCCCACTAGCTGTGTGTTTCTCGGCTCCCTAGTTTATTGCCAGTTGTTTATTTCTGAGTATTTGGTTATTAGTGCTTCTATGTTTAAATATCGTTATTTCAGCAATGTAGCTGTCTCCCTTAGTTCACTCTTTTGTTTTGAGTCCTGCGTTTGGGTCCTGAACTTGCCTGCCATGCAGCACTCATGGTGACTTTATCTGTTCTGTTATCAGGTTTCTCTTAGTCTCCAGGGTCAGTGAACCAATAAAGATAAAGCAATAAAGGAGAAATACGCTCTCTTTCTCATCCCTGTCAGTACCCTTGTTGTAGCATTTTGGATCAACTGAAGGCTTGTTAGGGAGTTTTTAGGACATCCTGATAATAATGAATTACAGTAGTCCAGCCTAGAAGTAATAAATACATGAACTATTTTTTCAGTGTCACTCTGAGACAGAATCTTTAGTGATATTGTGAAAATCGAAGAAAGCAGTCCCACATATTTGTTTAATATGTACATTGAAGGACATATACTGGGCAAAAACCATGATATGTCACAGGTTACTACTGGCAACAGTAATGCCCTGCAGAATAAGTATCTGGTTAGATACTGTATTTCTATTCTATTTAGGACCGAGTAGAGTAACCTCAGTTTTATCTGAATTTAGAAGCATAAAATTTGAAGATGATCCCATGGTGGTTGGGCTCATCTCTGATGGAGATGAGACAGTGTACAGGGTGGAGGCAGAGAATTTGTCCTGCTGGTGCTCACAAAATAACCTGAAGCTGAACGTCCTTAAAACCAATGAACTCATAATGGACTTCAGGAGGCACAGACAGGTCCACTCCCCTCTCATTATAAATGGTGAACTGGTGGGATCGGTCCCCACGTTCAGGTTTCTGGGCATCTCCACTGTACTCTCCTGGACCCACAACACCATCACCCTTGTGGCTGAACGTCCTCCATGTCCTGAGAAAGAATAACCTGGACTCGAAGCTGCTGCTGGTCTTCTACCGCTCCTCAGTGGAGAGCATGCTCTCCTCATGCCTGGGTGTTTGGTACGCAGGGGCCACGACTTAGAACAGGAAGGCTGCACAGAGGGTAATTAACACCGCCCCAAAAAAAAAAAACCACCAAAAAAAACAACAACCAAAAAACACATTGTCTGCCCTCTGCCACCCCTGGAGGCCATTACCAGATCCTCCTGTCTCAGGAAAACCAGGGCCATCACAGGTGACCCCTAGCACCCCAGCCACAACAGGCATTAGACACATTAGATGTTGTGCAGTTTGCAGTAAATGGTGTGCCAGAGAGTTTGAAATTCCCATTTGTGACTTATTTAAATGTTGTTGGCTTCTTGAAAGTGAAAGTCTTACAAAATGCACATTCCATAAGGCCAGCAAAAAAACCCCAAAAAAACAAAAAACAAAAAAACTCCTGTTCACAACTGTCAGTCAGAAAACTGACACTGTGCCTCTTTGTAACATCCTCAGGCTCCTTTTTCCAGTCATTGATTCTGCTCTGAATATTTCTCCATCTTCTTGTATTAATAGTTCTTCAGAAAGATTTTTGCAGTTTTTTTAATCAATAAGATAAAATGGCTTTGATCTATGATGGCCCTGCCTTCACCTGCTCTTCTGTCTTTGATAAGTTTGAGCCTGTGTTTTGATCAGGTGGAGAAACTATGAAAATGGCCTGATGATCTTGTCTAAATGATGTTGTTTCAGCTCTTTAAAACACTGAAACTGCACATTTAAAAGTGGTGACTCAGCTGTTCTTTTGCTTTTGGATCTGACAGTTTGATACTGTTGACTACAGCATGTTGCTCTCACGAGTGGAGCATTGCACCATTAAGGGCATTCTACTAGAGTGGTTCAGGTCATACCTGTGTGACAGGAGTTTTTCTGTGAACTTTGGAGATTTTACATCTTCATCATTCCCCCTTATTTGTGGAGTTCCTCGGGGATCTATATTGGGGCCAATTTTATTATCTGTTTATATGCTGGCTCTAGGTCTAATTTTCGTAAAATATCAAATTTGTTTCAATTCGTACGCTGATGACACTCAGATCTATCTTCAACTGAAGGGATGGTGTTCTGCTCCACTAGAACCCTTACTTCCGTGCCTGGATAGCCTCCAAATTGCTTAATAAAAACTGAAGTGATAATGTTTGAACCATGTGAGCAATATTTCATATTGATATAAGTTATTTTGTACTCCTGTAAAGCACTTTGATCAACGTTCCTGTTGTAATTACATGTTCGAACTTTAACTGAACAGATTCCACAGACAGACATTTCACACTTTACTTTAAAAACCAGCCCCTTAATACTACTTTTAAACCATTTGTGGAAAACCTCCAAAACCTCCACTGTGCCCTTTTCCTCTGGGCTGACTAAAGCAGCATATATATGCAGAGTGTCACAGTTGGGGAAGCTAACTACATGGAGTGAGGAGGAGGACCCAAGTGCAGACACGCGAGAACAAAAATCTTAACAGAAAGTGAGCTGCTTTTAACAGTACAAAACAAAGGGCAAGGCAAACGAATCCAAAACTAAACATCAACCTGAACTGGGTAAACTAAAATAGAACATGAAAAACCCTGACATGGACATGAACAAAGCTAGACATGAATACATGAAACAACAGATGGCCTGACAATGAATGCATGACAGCAGACCACATGAGTGCACATGAGGTTGACGAGGGAAAAGGAAACACACAGGGGAACACAGCTGACTGGAATAAACATAATGCTGCTACAGGGGAAGTGAAATTAAGCACAATGAACATGGGACACCAGACCTCTTCAGAATAAAACAGGAAACTTAACGCAGACATGGCAATGAGAGCCTGACGACATAGAACACGCAGACATGAAACACATGACAGACTTAGACGCGGACTTAACATGATGGACCGACGAGGAACACAAATGTCTAGCTTTTATTAAAAGCTAGACATTTTAAATAAGAAAGAAAAATATTTCTTTGGCTACGTTCACACTGCAGGTCTTAATGCTCAATTCAGGTTTTTTGATCAAATCCGATGTTTTTGTCTGCTTGTTCACACTACAAATAAAATGCGACAGCAAACGCGCTCTAGTGTGAACGCTCAAAGCGTTGAAAAAAATTCAGTAAGGACATCTCCTGGTTTCATCTTCATGTTTCCCTCTCACCACATATCCAACCCGATATCATGACCAGCAGCTTTTACAGCTGTGGCTCCAGCAAACATCAGCTGATACTAGAAAGTAATATTAAATAAGTTCTAACAACAGCTGATCAAGCTTAAACATGCTGCGGTTTAGTGTGACCTCCGCTGGTTTCCTCTTTCTGGCGCAGAGAGAAAAGTTGATCATTGATCAGTTTCGTGATTGAATTAGCAACTTTCTAGCTGAAGTAGTACGGGACAAATCGCGTTCATTTTCACCTCAACTTTAAAGTATGACCTCGTCGGCTGTAATTGGTCCAGCCCAGAGTCAATCATGACCAACTGGCCAAGCCACCACCATTCATTTATACCGTTTAAAAAAAAAAGAAAAGAAAAAAAAAAAAAAAAGGAACCCTATCGGCCCATAAAAACGAAAAATCACAAGTGGCCCACCGGGCAAATGCCCAGTATGCCCAATAGCCAGTCCAGCCCTGCCAGCCATCGAAGTTGAACTTTCTGTACCATCTGTCCAGCATCCCCTGTTATGGCCAAATGGCCGGTGTGTTGTGGAGTGGACCTAAAAGCAGACTCAGAAGGGAAAGAACTGAACTTTAACAAAAAGCAAGCCATTTATTCAGGCTGGTGGAAAAATACAAAAGCAAATGGCAAAATCAAACAAGAGGAAAAAAAAAACTTGAGCATGAACTCCAGTGACTTTGTCACTGGACACCTGCTCCAGCCTACCATACTGACCTAAAGGTTTGATTGTTGGCAAAGAACACTCCTCTTCGTACTGAGTCAAAAAAGTTGGCTCCGAGTTTCATTGACCCATTTGAAATGGACTCAATGGTCAACCCTGTCACTGCTCAATTGAATTTGCTGAGAAATATGAAGATTCAGTGTCCTTAATATCTCCCAGCTAAAGCCGGTCCAGACCAGTCCATTGTGGGTTAGGGTTAATCACACTCTTGATCTTGTTCTGACAGATGGCATAGAAACTGAACTTTTAATGGCATTTCCTGAAAAGCATTTTTTGGCTGATCATTTCCCAAGAACGTTTACAATACACAGCAGTGAGGAATAGAGGACTAGATGTCATCACAGTAGCACTTTCTGAAAGTGCTGTGATTAGGTTTAAGGATATAATTCACCCATTCTTATCTTCTTTAACACCTTGTGCCAACACAGACCAGATCAGCTACCTGAAAGCTACTCCAACAGAGGTACTTTTTCCACCATGTATGACTCTGGATATTGTAGCTCCTGTGAAAAAGAAAGCCTCAAATCAGAAGTACTAGACTCCCTGGTATAACTCTCAAATGTGCACCTTAAGGCAGATAACTCGTATGCTGGAAAGGAAATGGTGTGGTCATTTAGAAGATCATATTTAGTCTGGAAAAATAGTTTTCTGCTTTACAAAAAAGCCCTCCGTAAAGCTAGACCATCTTACCACTATCATTGTCATCATTTTCTTTAAAATGGAATTTTAGTGGACAGAGAAAGGTCTTCTCTAACATGCAAGGGTGAGTTATTCCATAATTTAGTAGCAACGATAGAAAAGGCCATGTCCCCTCCGAGCTTCCTACCGGATCTCAGTACTTCCAGGAGCAGCTGGTTAGCTTTACTGAGAGACCGGGTGTGTGGGGCTGAAGAAGCTCAGAGAGGCAAGATTGTGAGAACATTTAAAAACAAGAATTTTAAAATGAACTCTAAAACACACAGGCAGCCAGTGCAGTCAGGCCACGACAGGAGTTTCATGCATGCCTGTTAGCAGTCGTACAGCTGCAACTAGTAATGACTAGGGATGGGTACCGGTGTCGCACCGGTTCTGACATAAACTGTAGTAACCAGACCGAAAAGCAGCGCACATTTCGGTGCTTTATTTCGGTGCTTTTTTTTCCTGAGCTGTGATACACTTCTAGCCAATCATTTTACGTTTCCGAGAATAGTAGGCGGGCCCAGGTACGTACGTTCTTTTAGAGCAAACTCAGCAGCCTGCAACAAGTGCTTTAAGCTGATACTGTGATACTGTCAAAGGAGGTAACACCTCAAATCCGATGAAACACCTGGCGACGCATAGCGTTTTTTTTAAAAGCCCAGAAATGCGCCGTATTTGATAGCTTGCTGCGAGACCTCACACCGAGCGCATCTACTGCGGGTGGGTTGCCTGTTATGCAACATCCCCCAAAAACACGAAGAGTAGAGTCCTGGCCCCTAGCCCTGCCAGTGTAGCAGAGATGAGGATGATGATGGCAGCAGCAGCCGTTCTTCTCTGCGTGAGTAGCTAAATGTTGTTCGTGTGTAATTCACGTTGAGTAGGCTAACCACGTTATTACATTAATGCATGTAAGGTGAACTAGCAAACATCATCATAGCTACATGCGGCTGTCTTCTTGTTTGATGGCAGATACTCCCTTCACCCTGGCCAAAAAGGCTAAAATGACCAAAGAAAAAGTGGAAAACAGTTAAACATGAGAGGTTTTTGGACAAAGTTTGTGTTTTTTCCATTGTTTAAGCACTGCTTCCAGCCAAGAGTGATACCATATATGCCCCATAGCTGCAGAAAAGGCTAACATTGTTATCTTTTTACAAAAAACAGCTGAGCATGAGAGGTTTTTGGACCAATTTTGTGTTCTCTATTCTTTAAGCACCGGTTTGAGCACCGTTTGAGCACCGGCACGTTTCAAAAGTACCGATTTGGCACCGGTATCGGATAAAACCTAAACGATACCCATCCCTAGTAATGACTTCATGAACTTCTTTACAAACACTTTTTAACTATTAGAGAAAAAATTACTCATAATTATCTAACGATGTTATGTACAGCTACTTTCAGTAGCACTGATAATTTATTATTTTTCTCTAATCGGTCTTTCTCAGTTACTTTCATTAATTACTTCCTATATAATATTCTATTAGAACGATTAGAGCATGTTGTAGGTTTTACAGGTACTGTATCATATCTAACAGAGTCCAATTTGTTTATGTAAATGGAGAGCCTTCTCACGCTGAGGTTAATTATAGAGTTCCACAGGGTTCAGTGGTAGGACCAGTTCTGTTTACATTATACATGATTCCCTTAGATAGTGTTAACAGAAGGCATAGCATACATTTACCGTATTTTTCAAACCATAAGGCGCACAGGATTATAAGGCGCATTAAGCGAAACAAAACAGTCAGATAAGTCAAACTTTACTCAACTCGTTCTTCTTGCTTCCTCCACTTCCTTACCATTGATTCATTAATGTTGAGTTCTCTCGAAGCTGCTCTAGTCTCATGTTGTCTCAGTATATTAATGACTAACCTCGTATTGTGGATGGATTATCTCAGTTGTTCTCCTGACTGACGTTTGGTCTTTTTACAGCATCCTGCCATGCGATTGCATTTGTTTCTAACCATCGGGAACTTTCATGTTAAATTTTATCGAGTGGAAAAAGTTAGCTTCACTGTGTTTGTTATGCTAACATAGCTGTGTCGCTAGCGATCAGTAGCACATCATTATATACCAGCTAGCCCAACTTCAGTAACCCTAAAAAAAAGTCACTGCTGTTTAGTTTTCTGTCTTCATTTATGTCGAGTCGAGAGTGATAGCAGAGCTGTACGTTTAAATTTTTCAGAAATCTTACTCAGAACATGCAATATCATGTTTAGGTGGAAAATAGCAAGCCAACTTCCTGCTAACATGTAACTCAGTTAAATTTAATAAATTCTGTTTTCATGGATGCCTGGATGTTAAACTTAATTGTTACACCTGGTAAAGCAGCAACACCGATAAATTTATTAAAGATGAAAGAATTTAGACAGTTTTTAACTCTCAGTGATGCCGCAGTGTTCGTTTGACTTTGGGACCGTCGTTTGACAGATTTGAGCGCCATGTTTCACATAAAATCGGTTTGAGGTCAGTAAGCACAACCAGAATTCATACATAAGGCGCACTGTCAATTTTTGAGAAAATTAAAGGATTTTAAGTGCACCTTAAAGTACGGAAAATACGGTACACTGCTTTGCAGATGACATTCAACTTTATCTATTCATGAAGCCAGATAACACACACCAATTAGACTGCAGGAATGTTTTAAAGACAAAAAGGGGCCTGGGTGACCTCTAACTTTCTGCTTCTAAATTCAGATAAAACTGAGGTCATGATTCTCAGCCCTGAAAATCTTAGAAATATGGCATCTAACCAGATTCTTACTCTGGCATATATTGACATATTTTTGCATAATATCTCTAAAATTAGAAACATCCTGGCTCTAGTTCATGCATTTATAACTTCTAGGCTGGACTACTGTAATTCTTTATTATCAGGATTTCCTAACAACTCCCTGAAAAGCCTTCAGTTAATCCAAAATGCTGCAGCAAGAGTACTGAGAGGGACTAGAGAGAGTGTATATTACTCCCATACTGGCTTCCCTTCATCTGTTAAATTTAGAATCAAATTTAAAATTCTGCTCTTCAAATAGAGGGTCTTAAATAATCAGACCCCATCTTATCTTAATGACCTTATAGTACCATATCACCCCAAATCAGCTTGCTTTAGACTGCTCAAGTTAAACTCTTTAAATTATATTCCCATCTGCACTGACTGTGTCACAGTCTGGCTGTGGCAGACTGTAAGGAGTGAAGAAGGTGGACCCAAGTGCGGACACACAAAATAACAAAACATATTATTAACTGAAAAACGAGCCGTTTATTAAAGGCTGGATTTAGTTTTCCCCCTTTCTAAATCATAATCTAAACTGGCTGAGCGAAACATAACAAAACCCTGGAACACGGACATAGACATACAGACCTGGCATGAATGCATAATCATGGAGACTAGATAGAATAACAGATGCTCAAACAAAAAATGAATGAACACACAGAGACTAAAAGCACACAGGAGCTGATCATGGGAAGTGGAAACACATGGGAAAACAGCTGACACAAATGAACATAACGATGTCACAGAGGAAGAGTAAAACTAAACACAACGAACATAGAAACACAAGACCTCTTCAAAGTAAAACAGGAAACATGAGACGCAGACGTGGCAATACAATCTTGACAACCTGAAATCACAGACAAGAAATACATTAGACTAACCAGAAGACGTAAGTGTAACATAGCTAGATTAAACTTGAGGCAACTAAATAATTAACCTCGAACATTATCTTCAAAATATAGCAAAAGAGATCAAAACCAAATGAGAGCACTGGGTCACAGACCAGACCCTGACAGACTGTGTGAAAGTTAAACTTCAAGCGCTCACAATGACCACGTGTGATAACTGTATTTCATCACATCATGATTATCAAGACTGAGTGTATAACTCATACCTCCAGCAAAAGGTCAAAGTTGCAAACCACACCTGAGTACACCACACGCTCTCTGCATCATCATCACAGTTTTAATTCTAGACATCAGGGTACCAACGCTGGCTGCTCCTCTACAGATCTATCACACCGATGCTTTCATCCACTCACAGAAACCAGGTTCAGTCTTAGACTGTGAATGTTGCTATAAAACTAAAACTGAGCAGACCTGAAAAATACATTTGCATATCCTCTGTACTTACGATAAGGGCTCAAAAATCAAAACCCTATTTTTGGGTTTATTTGCATTTCACCTCCTACGTTCTGATTGATTGGAACAGAAACCCACCTGGTTTTACCTTTTCCAGATTTTGTCCTTCACATCTTCTCCTTTTCCTCTTTTATTTTTTTGTCTTTATCTCTTTAATCCTCTTATTTTCTCTCTGGTGTTGTTCTTCAGTTCTTCTGTTGTCTCTTATTGGTTTGTATCTTCCTCGTGTTGTTTTACTTTTTTTATTCCTGTTTCTTAAGCTTTCTCTTGTTGTTCTCTCTGCTCCTTTATTTGGTCTTTGTGTCAATTTTACTCCTTCCTCAGAGACAGACTCGTCTTTATCAATAATTCATCCTGTTTGGTGTCGACTCGCAGCTCTCTCAGAGTCAAATAACACACCAATCTTAAAAGCATAAAACATGAAGACTGCACAGCTGTTTAAATCAGTATTCATTAGTTACACAGTGAAAATAAACACATAGAAAATATAACAGGTCAAATCTAAAAACTCATCAGTAAGTACTGACAGTGAAAATAAAAACTAGTTTCAGGAAAGAGACAAACTGAAACTTCTTACATGAAAAAACCCAACAATTTCACCTGTAACCTGATCAGCCAATAGTAAGTAAAGTAAGTAAAATTTATTTATATAGCACTTTTTAAGACAAAAACGCTGTTACAAAGTGCTTCACATGAAGACATGTCAAACAAACAATATAGCAACATAGAGGAAATATAAAAGCATATCAAACAAGCAATAGTACAATATAAATACAATAGAAAGTACAACTATTTTCTGGTTTCTGTGTCAACCTATCAGGTTACAGCTCAGTATAAACTAAGGTCGCCTAGCAACAGAGAGAGTGAGCAAGAGAGAAAGAGTTGGAGATGAGAGGAGGAGCCACATAAGAAGGATGAGCCTGAGGAGGAGGAGGCAGCTGGTGTACAGAGGAGTGTTTATGTTTCACCTGCAGTTTTTTGTTCTGATCCCCTGTCTGCACACCTTTAGGGCCACATGAATTTTTCTCTGAGTGAGAAAAACGCTGCACACACACAGAGAGATACTTGTAACTTCAGCCAGACAGAAAAAAACATACGACCAGAGTTCTTTTCAGAGCAACCTGTTTCCTGTGAGCAGGTTTGGAGTGCCCCCTGCAGGTCTCTCTGGGTTTGACATCTCATCGGTCACATTCTGATGTTACAGGAAACAATACCACTGTCTCAACTCAGCAGCTCATTCAGAGGTTCAGAGAGAAACTGGAACTGTGTGAGTGTGTGAGTAAATCTAGTGAAGGTGAGGAGCTCACCTGACTGATCACCGGACTCCTTCTTTCACTGTTTCCTCTTCTTTGTTCATCTCAGAGAGAAACTAAAGTGACTTTTCTATATATATCTGATGCTCAGACTGGACTTCCTGTTTTAGCATTAGCCCTGAGGTGACTCTGAGAGACCTCAGGATCATAGCCCAGCATTTCAGACCCTCACTTGCAGATCGATAGAAAAGATGCGATTCTAACAGGGGATTGTGGCTACAGGTTTAGAGTAGATTAAATCCACCTGGGTGTCACCTGAATGCTGCTTCAAATAAACAAGGCAGGAAACTCCTTACACACTCTAATTAGGCCTAACTATTTCACATCAGATTTAAATGAGTTTCATGAATGTTTTAAACTCTTAAATTTGGGGTTAAATTCAAACTTAAACTCAGACTGGGCCCTCATTGAACTTTGGCTCCTTTGGTCCAACTGTCCTTTTTTGTGTGTTTTTCTAACACTTCTACCGTCTTTGGTGAACATATAAAGCTCTGTGAATAGCACGTTGTTTTTAATAGGGAAACACCGTACAGGAAAGTGTGACTGCAATACAGAAGAAGAAACAATAGAACATGTTTTAATGCATTGTCAGAAATATGATGCTGAAAGAAGACAATTGATCAAAAAGCTTGGTGATATGAAAAGTGAAACTGGACTTATTTACTTTTGCAAATATGTGATGTCTTGATAAACCGAGAAGATATTTGAAGTTTACATTGAAGCTAGATATTGAAGCTACATTCTCGCCTGAAAATATGTTAAAAGTTTTTTTTGTGACCCAGAAAGAGAAATATTTCAAACTCTTAAGCCGTGCTCCTCTGCCATTGCCACGTTTGAAAAGTATTTTGATGCTTGTATAAAAATATTATAAATAATAATTTAATTAATAAAGTATTGACAAGACTAATAAGAGTAATATTACAACTAAGTAGCTGCCGTCATTGTTGGAAACTGGAATTGGTTGGGCCGTGCTATGAATTCTGGGATAGGTTGGGCCACGAAGGATACACCCGACCCATCCTTCAAATTTGGGGAAATGAAGGACGCATTTGTCAGCTGCATTTGGAGCAGCCTTTGAATTGGGACAGCCTTCGTCGTGTCGCTGTGACGTAACCGGCCTTCAAATGCGGCCTCCGATGGATGCAGCCCCTGAGTTGAGACACAGCCGTAGGCAACGTGACACACTTAACTTGGAATACACTAAGGTAAGAAACACAAAGATGAGACTAAGGGAACAGGATGTAAACTAATAATCCTAAAGTCTTTTATGACTAAATTAAAAATCTCAAATAATATAGTAGGGAACTAAAAAGAAATTGAAAAACTTCTAAACACAAGGAAATCAATCGTAATTAAATTAGAATCAATAGAAACAAGCCCACTTCTTCAAATCAAAACAATAATGAATTAACAAGATTCAAAACATGAAACACTGGGTAAGAGACTCAGAACCATGAAAAAAATACATTTTTGAGTTATGGTATTAATTAAACAAGAAAACTATTCAATACCTATGTCTGGCAGGTCTGAAAATATTGAGGCCTGGGTGTGGAAGTGAAACCTATCTCGGTTTTCCAAAAAATATGTTTAATTGCCATAAATTTATGATTTATCAAGAGGGGCAATCACTTTTTAGACTGTTCTTTCTCCTTTTTCCCCTTAATAGCTGAATTCATTATTTAAAAACTGTATTTTGTTTTTACTCAGGACAATCTGAAGGTGAAGCTTCAGTGAAAATAACTGTGGAGAGAATTCAGTGGATAACCTGCCTGCTCCTCTGCAAATGTCACTCTGGAAATTCTGCCTTACAATACTACCTGTTTATCCTCTTTGCCTGCAATAAAACCTAATATTTCATCCCAACGTCCTGTTTGAGTCCAGGTCAGAGTCAGGTGTAACAAATGTCTTCCATTACCTGAAAAGTAACAACAATTATCGATTTTCTTCCTCTTACCCAGGGCAGGGGCAGCAGAGGCCCTCCCTCTCCCCAGCCACATCCTCCAGCTTATCTGGGGGAACACTGGGGCTTTCTCAGGCCAGCTGACAGATATAATATCTCCAGCGTGTCCTAGGTCTGCCTTTGTCCAGGAATGTCTAGCTCCTTTCAGTGCGGAGGACTCGTGGCTCTACTCTGAGCCCCTTCCGGATGGCTGAGCTCTACACCTTACCACACTGAGGGTCCAAACCACATCATCTGCAAAAAGCAGAAATTAGACTCTGAGGCCACCAAAGTGGAAGCCTTTATCCACCTGCCAATGCCTAGAAATTCTGTCCATAAAACTATGAACAGAATCTGCGACAAAGGGCAGCTCTGAGTCCAACACCCACCGGAAATGAGTCCGACTTACTGCCTGTGATGCGGACTAAGCTCCTGCACTCCTGCAACAGTTGTACATGGATCGAATGGCCCATAGCATGAGGGCATTCGCCCATACTTTTGAAGCATCCCCCACAGGACACTCCAAGGGACACAGTCGAATGACCTGTTTCCCAACCTGAAGGCATGCTCTCATTCCCTTTCATAGAGAATTCGTATACATCTTCTCCTTAAAATTCATGAAAGGGTCCAAAGGTTCAATTTTCAGGGACACTTTTGAAAAATATAAACTAAATGTTAATTCCTAGCACATTTCATCCCATTTTATTTGATAATTTATTTTTATTATTATGATTTTTTAATATATCTAATTTGATTATTGTCAGTATATACTGTTGTATCTTTCTTTCTGCTTTGTTTCATCTGCACTTGTCTGCTTGTAACACTGATTATGAATGATGTACTGTACTGTGCCATGTTTTTGTTATTCAATAAATGCATTACAAACCCCCCCAAAACTCACTGCACACATGCAGCATGATCCGTGCACATCTGCCAATTCATGCACCCATGCTTGATGATGTAAGTGAACGAAAAGAAAGCCAAGTATTTTTAGAGATTTGTACCAACAGGAAGCTCTGAAAGTGAAAAAGATGTTTGTAAGTCAAATGATTGCTGTTTACTCAGGTTTAGATTCAGACATTTTAAAATAATTTACATCTTCAAAATATTTTTTTTTATTTGTGTTTATGTTTTGGTGCACACATTTGTGACACAAGCCATTGTACAGAGTTATACATCTTAGTTTATGCTTGTGGATCAAATCAAAGGTCGCAGATCCAAATTGGGCAGGGTTCTGCCTCCTATCAGCTCCGATCACAATATATGATCAACTACATCATCAATAATTGTGTCATTGTTAACAGTAAAATAATTAAATGGTGACTTTATATTTTAACAATAATTAATGATGATTATCATAAAATCTGTAATGATTGATTCTAAAAATCAGAGAAATGTTTGGCTCGCTGTTACTGAGACTTTAATGTTGTGCGAGCAGCCACAGAGATGAAGTTTTAAATTTAAAATTTTATTCCACATGATGACCTGTGCTCTGATTGCTTCATTTGATTTGCATAGTCACTGTGATGAAAACAGAAAAAAAACAAGAATAATGCCAATTATGTGTCAAATATAAAACAACAAATAACAACAAAAAAAACACAAACACAAATGTTCATCATCATCAAGAAAAACAAACAGTATAATTTACAGCTGCTTTTTTACAACCTGATAAAAAATATTTTTAGATCAGTTCATTTGGAGTTCGTAATGATCAAGAACTTTTGTAATAATCAATAAAGTTTCAATCATTGAATTGAACATTTTAAAGATTTTTCAGCTGAATTCTGAATGTTTACAAAATTCAAACATCACTATATAACCATGTAGAACATTGGAGAACAATCCTCTGTCTGATATTAGATATAATCAGTTATAATCCAACATATTGATTATATCCAGTAACACTATAAAATCATACCTAATGTTGTTTACAGGAAAAACATCAAAACTATAGGTTTCTTGACAAAGGCACAGAAGTGAAACTGCGGTTCAGTGGTGGCCATTTTGTGTCTAAAAATCATCTCCCCAATATTTTTTTATATGTATTGATATAAAACTGCCAGTAAAAAAATAAAATACCATCAAGGGCAAAAAAAACCCAGGACCCCATAAAGACCCCGAGTCCCAAAAGTCCCTGTGATCCCCGAAGTCCGCAGGGCACCACAAAGACGCCATGACCCCTCAAGTGTTTGTAACCACACAAGTCCCCATGGCCTCTGAAATCCCAGTTCTGGGTAGGGATGGTGGTGAGGGGTGGAGGTTTGAGCTTCACAAACATGTAAGTGAAGTATTTGAGACACAAAATGGCCACAGCGAGAAAACATCCTCCAGTTCATGAAATTTCCTTCCCTCCTTCCTTCATTGTTTCCTCATTTCCTTCCATCCTTGTTTCCTCTAGAAGAGCAAATAAATAAATCTGAGCCAGTCACAATCCTTCTACTGTTATGACATCACGCTCTGCAGCGATGATGTCACTTCTTTCTCCTGCAACGGTAGCAGCAGGCACGGCAGCTCCCCCCTTCATCATCCCCCCCTCCATCCTCCTTCACCGTGTATGGTGGGGGGGCGGAGCTCGACACTTGGTACGGGTTCTCATTGCTGGTAATAACCATTGGATTGGCTATCACTGTGGAGTCACTGGAAGAGTGGAGCTTAGCCCGTGGAATAGTTACCTGACCGTAGGGGTTCTCCAGAGAGACGTTGATATTTGAGGACATGCTGACACGTCACAAGACGGTGAGGCTAAAATTATGTCCAATCAGGCAGCTGGCCAATCAGTTAATGCAGTGCAGGAAGAGACCTATGTGAAAGGAAACAGATCAATACAGGTGATCAATAAGTACACTTACTGCAGAACTGATGTTCCGATCAGAGTGACTGATCAGATCTGACCAATAAGAGGAGTGGTTGATTACTCAATGAATGATAAAAGTAACTGAGTACTTTCACTGATTGAGTACATTCACAGAGTAAAACAAAGTTAAGGATCTGAGTACTTTGTCCTCTGCTTTATACTTTTACTTGTGACCCTTGAAGTATGTGATAGTACTCAGTGATGCTGCAAAAGCCCCACGCCCAGACATCTGCCCATTAATTTGGTTGATTGATTGGATTTGATTAGCTCGTGCAGCAACACTGAAGTTAGATTAATTCACCGAGGCCCAGATTTCCTGCTTTAAGTGAAGGCACCATTTGATGACACTCCTGGACCAACAGGTGAGGCATGTTACCTGGATGAATGTGGCTGTGAGGTGTACACACTCTGAGTCATCACATGAAGTCAGCAGTGAAGTACTCAACACTTTAACTGAAGTAAAAAGTACCACAGGTTACAAGTTGAAGTACTGCAAATCTTAGTATAGAATAGAATAGAATAGAATTCAACTTTATTGTCATTGCACATGCACAGGTACAGGGCAACGAAATGCAGTTTGCATCCATCCAGAAGTGCTTTAGTGATATAGATATATTACAATATATATTTAGATTTATATTTAGACACATTCAGAGGTCTGATTCCACCATTTATATGGTGGGGTAAAGAGCAGGTAAATACAGTACTGTAGTGTATTTTACTTTGATTTACTGTACTACAGTACACTGTAGTGTACGGCAGAGTGTACTGTACTATAGTGTAGCACAGAGTACTGCATTATACTGAGGTTTCAGTCACATTTTAAAGTCCTCTCGAGTGAATCAAAGTATTTATAAACTAGAGGTACTGCAGTAACCAAGTACAGAGTTACTTCTACTGCGTCTATAACATGACGTACTCCAGTGTTTAGCTGAAGTAGATGTATTGTAGTATTTGTACTACAGAGGATTTAAAGGGGTTTCAGGGACTCACCTGTATGTTCGTCGGTCGCCGCCGCCGTGTTCTTCTTCTTCTCTGAAATGGAAACAAATCTGACTCTGCTCTCTCTCATTCTGGCTCACTATGTGCGTGAAGCTCGCTTGAGCGCCTCGCCCAAACCTGTTCTACCGGCCGACACGCCCTCTCTCTCCCTCTGTTCATTTTCTATGTAACTCGACCACTGTCACTGCAAACCCGACACCACCTCCTCGCTGTGGTTTCGGTGCCCCCCCCCCCCCCCCCACACACACAAACGCAAACTATAAGTTGGTCTCTATTTGAATTTGACTTCATTTAATGTCATTTTTTGCTGTGCATGTGTTTTTTTTGTGTGTGTGTGTGTGTGTTCCTGTCTAGCTGTCTTTGTGAGGACCGAAATCTGCATTCTATTGTACTTGGGAGAACCAACAGTCACTGTGAGGGCGCACAAACCGGTCTTCACAAATTTGACGGCGTTAGGGTCATTTTTAATGTTTAGGGTTAGGGGCCAGGGAAAGCATTATGTCAATGAAGGTCCTCACTAAGATAGCTGAACGGGCTTGTGTGTGTGTGTCTGTGTGTGAGAGCGAGAGCGCGCGTGCCAGATGATCAATATGTGTGATCACATGCAGGAAGTCGTGCATTTAATTTCTGGTAAACTTTTAAAAACCAAACAGGAAACTGTGTTTAACAGAAGTCAGTAAACTCAGCAGACGTGTGCGCCTTGACCGGTTGAACAGAAACCACTTCATTCCTTCAGTTTCCTGATGAAAGCCCCGCCCACACTCTGCTCCTAATGGCTGGATTTGACATTTTTCTCATTCCTCTTATGACGCCCTGTGTTTTCAGTGCTGACGAAGACTCTCAGCTCCTGCGAGACGTTTTAAATGTCCAAACTGTGACAATGTGTTTGATGCAGTTTAAAATCAAAGAATCAACAAATAATTCAATAAATCAAATCAAATCACTTTTATTGCCACATCACATGTGCAGGTACATTGGTACAGCACATGTGAGTGAAATTCTTGTGTGCGAGCTTCACAAGCAACAGAGTTGTGCAAAATACAATAATGTAAACAAGCAAAATACAAGAATGGCTACATCTGAACTAATAAATATATGTACAATATATAATAGTATATGCATTTCTGGATGTGTATACTAAATATTTTTCTACGTGTGTGTGTGTGTGTGTGTGTGTGTGTACGCATATTTTACAAATTAAATAGAGTAAACAATAAATAAAATATATAAAAATATACAGAGTTGAATATGTGCAAAACAGTGGTATTACTGTACAGTATGGAGTGCATAATGTTGAAGTTCCAGTAGTGAAGCTGAGGTGTCTATGACGTGTTCAGCAGTCTGATGGCCTGATGGAAGAAGCTGTCTCTCAGTCTGCTGGTACGGGACCGGATGCTGCAGAACCTCCTTCCTGATGGAAGCAGTCTGAACAGTTTATGGCTGGGGTGACTGGAGTCCTTGATGATCCTCCCCGCTTTCCTCAGGCAGCGCTTCCTGTAGATGTCTTGGAGGGAGGGAAGCTCACCTCCAATTATCCGTTCAGAGCACCGCACTACTCGCTGGAGAGCTTTGCAGTTGTAGGCGGTGCTGTTGCCATACCAGGTGGTGATGCATCCAGTGAGGATGCTCTCAATGGCACAGTGATAGAAGGTCCTGAGGATGCGGGGGCTCATGCCGAATCTTTTCAGTCTCCTGAGAAAGAAGAGGCGCTGCTGCGCCTTCTTCACTGTTTTGTTTGTGTGTACTGACCACGTAAGATCCTCAGCCAGATGTACACCAAGGAACCGGAAGCTGCTCACTCTCTCCACAGCAGCGCCGCTGATGGTGATGGGGGTGTGTACTTCTCTGCACCTCCGGAAGTCCACTATCAACTCCTTTGTCTTTGCGACGTTGAGGGTGAGATGGTTGTCTTGACACCAGTGGGTCAGGGCGCTGACCTCCTCCCTGTAAGCCGTCTCATCACCGTTGGTGATAAGACCCACCACTGTAGTGTCGTCCGCAAACTTCACAATGATGTTGGAGTTGTTAGTGGCTGTGCAGTCGTAGGTGTAGAGTGAGTACAGGAGAGGGCTCAGTACACACCCCTGTGGAGCACCAGTGTTCAGTGTGATGGGGGATGAGGTGATGCTGCCCAGTCTGACCACTTGGCGTCTTTCAGACAGGAAGCTAAGGATCCAGCTGCAGAGGGAGCTGCTCAGTCCTAGATCCTGCAGTTTCCTGTCCAGCTTCGAGGGAACGATGGTATTGAATGCTGAGCTGTAATCTACAAACAGCATTCTCACATACGTGTCTCTCTTCTCCAGGTGTGACAGGGCAGTGTGTAGTGTCAGGGCTATGGCATCATCAGTGGACCTGTTGTGGCGGTATGCGAACTGTAGAGGGTCCAGTGAGTCGGGTAGTGCAGAGCAGATGAAGTCCCTGACCAGCTTCTCGAAGCATTTGCTCACGATGGGGGTCAGGGCTACAGGTCGCCAGTCGTTCAGTGAGGAGATGGTGGAGGATTTGGGTACAGGGACGACGGTGGCCATTTTGAAGCAGGCTGGGACAACAGACAGAGAGAGGGAAAGGTTGAAGATGTGTGTGAACACTCCAGCCAGCTGAGCCGCGCATGACTTGAGGACGCGGCCGGGAATCCGTGAATGTCCTCTGACCCTCCAAAACCTTATTAGGCATTCAAAGCTGATCATCAATATTACTGAGCCAAAAAATAAGCTGAGGTAATTCATCTTATTTTCATTTATTCCTGATACAGCAGGCAAACAGTGAACACCAGAACATTTACATTTACAGTAATGGATTACACAGCAGTGAGGAATAGATGTCATCACAGTAGATTTTTTTCTGAAAGAGCTGTAACTAAATTTAAGAATATAATCCACCCACTGTTATCTTCTTCAATGACCTATATCAACACAGAGCAGAGCAGCTACCTGAACGCTACACCAATAGAGGTCGATTATCTTGTTAATAATGTTACCTCTTCACAACGTATGACTCTGGATACTGTAGCTCCTGTGAAAAAGAGCCTCAAATCAGAAGTGCTTGACTCCCTGGTATAACTTTAAAATGCGCACCATGAAGCAGATAACTTGTAAGCTGGAGAGGAAAAGGCGTATCACTAATTTAGAAGATCATCATGTAGCCTGGAAAAATAGTGTGCTGCTTAATAAGAAAGCCATCAGTAAAGCTAGAACATCTTACTATTCATCACTGATTAAAGAAAATAAGAACACCACTAGGTTTCTCTTCAGCACTGTAGCCAGGCTGTTAAACTATTATTTAAAAAGCCATCACTTGATCTCCAACCTTCCTTTCATATCAAAAATCCTTGAAAGAGTGGTTGTCAAACAGCTAACAGATCATCTGCAGAGAAATGGCTTATTGGAAGAGTTTCGGTCAGGTTTCAGAGCTCATCACAGCACAGAAACAGCTTTAGTGAAGGTTACAAATGATCTTTTCAGAAGGCATAGTATACATTTTCACTGCTATGCAGATGACACCTAACTTTATCTGTCCATGAAGCCAGATAAAACACACCAATTAGTTAAACTGCAGGAATGTCTTAAAGACATAAAGACCTGGATGGCCGCTAACTTTCTGCTTCAAAATTTGGGTAAACTGAGGCTGTACTCAGCCCTGAAAATCTTACAAATAGGTATTTTACCATATACTTACTCTTAATCGCATTATCTTGGCCTCCAGTGACACTGTGAGGAATTCAATTCAGTTCAATTTTATTTATATAGTGCTAAATCACAACAACAGTCGCCTCAAGGCGCTTTAGGAATCTGGGAGTCTTCTTACATTTGCACTATATCTCTAAAATTAGATCCTCAGCATCACATCCTGTCTCATAGTGATGTTGAAAAACTCGTTTATGTATTTATGACTACTGTAATTTGTTATTATAACCTCCCTGAAAAGCTTTCAGTTGATCCAAAATACTGCAGCACGAGTACTGACAGGCAAAGACTGATTAGAAAGAGGGAGCATAGTTCTCCTATATTGGCTTATCTTGATTGGCTCCCTGTTAAATCCAGAATTTAAAATCCTGCTCCTCACATATAAGGTCTTAGCTTAATGACCTTATAGTACTTCAGTATCACCCCATGAAAGCAAGAGTATTAAGTAGAATGGGAGGCCGAGCCTTGAGCTTTCAAGGCCCCTCTTCTATGTAACCAGTGTCCAGTTTGGATTCAGGAGACGGACACTATCCCCATTTTTAAGATTAGGTTTAAAACTTTCCTTTTGATAAAGTAGGGCTGGATCAGGTGACCCTGAATCCTCCCTTAGTTATGCTGCAATAGGTGTAGGCTGCCGGGGGCTACCCATGATGCACTGAGTGAGTTTCTTCTTCACTCACATATGTTTGTACACCTCTCTGCATTTAAATATTAATTATTATTCATCTCTGGCTCTCTTCTACAGCATGTCCTTCTCCTGTCTTTATCTGCTCAGACCCAACCAGTCGCAGCAGATGGCCGCCCCTCCCTGAGCCTGGTTCTGCTAAAGGTTTCTTCATGTTAAATGGGAACTACTGTCACCAAAGCGTTTGCTCACAGGAGGTTATATGATTTGGGGGGGTTTCTCTGTTTTCTATGTATCATTGTAGGGTATTTACCTTATGATATAAAGTGCCTTGAGGCAACTGTTGTTGTAATTTGGTGCTATTTAAAAAAATGAATTGAACTGAACTAGTATTCCAGTGTAACTGTGAGACAGGGTGTGTTTCTAATTTTAGAGGTATTGCACAAATTGAGAAAAGCAGTCCTACATATGTTTTTAATCTGGCATTGAGAAGCAACTGGTTAAAAACAACATAAAAACAACTAGTTCGATACAATAGTTCTACGATTTTTAGGGCTTAATAATAATAACCCCAGTTTTACCCGAATTTAGAAGCAGAAAGTTAGCGGCCATCCAGGTCTTTATGTCTTTAAGACATTCCTGCAGTTTAACTAATTGGTGTGTGTTATCTGGCTTCATGGATAGATAGAGCTGGGTGTCATCTGCATAGCAGTGAAAATGTATGTTATGCCTTCTAATGATACTCCCCAAGGGATTATAATGTAAACAGAATTGGTTCTAGCATTGGGCCTTATATAACTTTATAATTAACCTTAGTGTGTGAAGAGGACTCCCCATTTACATGAGGAATATAACAGAAAATAAAAACATGTACTCAATAAATTCACAGATAAAAGCTGTCCCATGCCACAGTAGTCATATTTTCAGGTGTGTTCTTCATAGAGCTCTATTACCCGCGCTCTAGTAACACCTCTGATTGGAGGAGGAGGTGCTTTGATATGAGCATGCATGAGTCTGAAGCAGAAACTTTAAGTGTTTTTCTGTGCGCTGGAAATTACCTTAATCTGACCGCTTTGATAATGTCAGAGAGAAAAATGTTTGGTATTTTTCATCAGAGGTGTGGACTCGAGTCACATGACTTGGACTCGAGTCAGACTCGAGTCATTAATTTTATGACTTTAGACTTGACTTGAAAAAATGTTCTAAGACTTGTGACTTGACTTGGACTTTTACACCAATGACTTGGGACTTGAAATTGGACTTGAACCGGTTTACTTGAAAAGACTTGATATTTTACCCCAAATATAAAATTTAACATGCATATTATATAGAGATTGAAAATGTGACGTCATTCACGGGTAGAACCGCAAAGGATTCTGGGAACTCGTGGCAAGCGGTACTAGCGCACGCAGGCTT
This sequence comes from Maylandia zebra, assembly GCF_041146795.1. Lineage (NCBI taxonomy): Eukaryota > Metazoa > Chordata > Actinopteri > Cichliformes > Cichlidae > Maylandia > Maylandia zebra. The sequence continues at coordinate 29,244,978 of NC_135173.1, read as the reverse complement.
TCAATTGAACTCAGTCACACAGCAATAAAAAGAAACACAAAAATGTCAAGAAGCTGTTGTATTATTAACTGCAATAGCCGGTCGCATGACAGCCACGGGAAGCCGACGGGTAAAGAGATCGGTTGTTATCGGATTACATCGCTGAAGAGAAATTGTTCTAGCCATGTTTCCGAAGTAACAAAGAGGCGACTGGATTGCAGCCATTCAAAGACCAAATATAACGTCCCAGAACACTCCAGCTCACAGGTTAGTCTGCTCCAAGCATTTACACGAAGGTCAGTCTGCTGTTGTAGTTAATACGTCATTTTTCTTAACATAATTGGTGATATAGGTTACAAGCAAGTCTGGCGCTGAACAGAAATTGTCGCGCTATGCTCCTTTGTTTATTGTGCATAAATAGTGAATTGTCCTGACACAATATTGCGTTTCGCCTCTGTTATTATGGTACATTGACAAAAACATATACTTTTATTCACAGGATAAAACAGGTTTTTTGTATCACTAATTGTCCAGTACGATTACAGCATACAGTATTATTGTCACTGCTACATTTCTGTGATGGGTACCAGAAATTATTTCCACTACTAATTAATTACCGTTGAGCTCAAAGGTCCTATTAATAAACAGTTAATGAATGTATATTTATGACGACAATTTGTGAGACTGGTAAACTTATGATACGTACGATGGTCTTTACTTTCTACACGGTGCGTTTCAAGGTCCTGCACCCATCCGTCGGTAAACTGTACCTGGGCTTGTTGCAGTGACCTGAAGTTACTAAACTTCATGAGTGTATGCACTCACTCCAAGAACCGTATGATTATAAATATGCATATAAATATGCTAAGATGAGATAGCTGACTTCATCTAACTAGCAAATGTTTTCCAGGCTACGTTGGTGATGCAGTTTTTTTTAATGTGTATGATATTTTTGTCATGCGATTTTAAAGCCGGTCCTACAACCGCATCCAAGAATAACATGCAGCTTATCTCAGAACTGTCGGTGAAAATTATTCTTGGAGCTAGGTTTAATTGAGCTGCATTTTAAAGAGGTGCAATTTCACAATTTGTGTATATTTTCTAAGTTCACTATTTTGTCATGTGTTGAGAAAAACACAGATTTAAAAATTACATGGTCTAATATTTACATTTAGCATAACTGCAACATTATTTTTTCGTTTTTTTTTTTAAAGACTCGAAAGGACTTGAAATTCAAAGTTTCAGACTTGTGACTTGACTCGGACTTTTACACCAGTGACTTGAGACTCGACTCTGACTTGCCTGACATTACTTGAGACTTGACTTGAGGATAAAGACTTGAGACTTACTTGAGACTTGCAAAACAATGACTTGGTCCCACCTCTGTTTTTCATAACAAGGATGTGGGGAGTGACGAAGGGCTAATACCTGCTACAGTGAGAGATAACAGTACAGGTAAGGCTCCCTGCTGCTCTGGATATTTCTGACACTATCTAAACAAGCTGAATGGGTTTTATTGCAAGATTTAGTTTGGCGGGTCACCAAGATGCTTACCTGGCTCAGATACAGGTGTGCACATTCTCAGGTTTATTTTTATAGTTTCTACCACAGGGTGCAGCGATAAGAAATGATGCCCAGGTGTGTTTAATCCAGGTGTGTGAAATCGGAGTGTTTGATCCAGATGTTCTGTGTCCTACGGCTCCTCTTTCCAACGTATATCCCACGCATGTTACACGTTCACGTCTTCAGCCACACAATAAGACCCCCTCCTCCCCCCTTCCTTCCGTTTCCCACGGAAGCCCCTCCCTGTTAGCCGTTAGCTCGGTAGCCGGACAGCAGCTGGAGAAGCCGGGAAACGGAGCAGAGAATCCAGAAGAACCGGAGGACATGATACCGGCCAAGGACGACAGAGGACCGCGGTGATCGGACAGCGAGCCTCCTGCCGCATTAACCCACTTCCTGGTGCGTTAAAGCGGCAGAAAGCGTCCGAGGAGCGCAGGAAAAACTGGGAACCCCCTGCGAGTATCCCGGCGCTCCTCCGCCGCTCCATTGGAGCTTCGTACCCGGAGAAAAGGTTCGGAGAAGCGGACAGGGGGTCTCTGAGTGCGTTCGGCTTCAGTTTTAAAGACTTCTGAACAAAGTTTAACAGCAGCTGTTAGTATGTTAATAAGTCAGTTTTCCTGCAATTCCAAAGGAAGCTGCCGTTATCTTTTTAGCACGCTAGCTTCATTTCCCTTTAATTTAGACGGGAGCAGCGGCTAGCGTTAGCATAGTTTGAAACTTAAAGTGCCACAAGCCGTTTTAACTTTTTAAAACAGTTTTTAAACATCTTAAAGTGCTTTAAAGCTATATTTAAACCGTTTCATGTGTTTTAAGGTTTTGTGACGTGATTAGATAGTTTGAAGGAAGTCTGAAAAGTTTTGAAGCGTCCTAGAAGGAAGTAGTGAAGATGTTGGAAATATGCTTGGAACGTGTTTTGGAAAGTCTTGGAAAGTTTTTGAGTTAGCTTTAGCAGATTGAAGCTAATGTTTATAGTTTAAATCACTTTAAAGCCAAGGAGGAAGTGAGTGTTTCACACCTGATGGTTTCATTTCTGTTGTCGGACAGTTTGAATTTTTCTGTGCTGGAGGTGAAATCACCCTGTTCTGGTGTCTGAGGATTTCAGCGGTTTTTAGAGGGTTGTTAGAGAGTATAAAATGGGTTATGAGGTTTCAGGCTGTGGCTTTAGCAGAGTAAACATATCCTGCTCAATTTGTTCAGAGGTTTAGAAGTGACTGTGGGAGATGTCGAGGTTTGAAGAGTTTGTTTCAGATCATCTATTTGTTATGAACCTGCTGATATTTCTGTCTCTCCATAGACGGCCATGCTATCAGTGCCCGCTAATCCACGCTGTTAAACACAAAGACTGAGATCCAGGATGGGGTTCGGTCGGGATCTAAGGAATTCCCACGAGGGATTATTGAAGCTGCAGGACTGGGAGTTAAAGGTCTGATATAGCCTCAAATACTCAAAGAGCTCAACATGTTTCCACCTGCGGAGATCACTATCAGAGGGGTGCAGTTCACAGTCTGACCTGTGGTGGGCACTGTTTATACAGACTGTAATTAAAGATGGATACAGTTCCTCTCATGTCCAGCAGGGGCAGCAGTGAGTCAGTCCCCACATACCTCCATTTAAAACTTTGCATCAGAAATAAACATGTTTACAGACTAATACACAAAATTTGGGGTCTCTATTAGGGATGGGTATGGATAAGATTTTCACGATTCCGATTCCATTTTCGATTCTGTTTAACGATTCGATTCTTTATCGATTGTCTTATCGATTCTTATTTTTACAAAAGGAGAACACTAAGGTTGATTAGCTTAGAACTTTGTTTTATGTCTTCTCTTTGAACAAGATAGAAATTTAGGAGTAACATGGCCTTACAAACCCAACAGTGAGATCTTAAGAGATCCACAGCCTACGGCTCTTCAATGGGGTGTCAAAGGGGCCCCAGGAAAAAAAAATTGTAAATGTAAAATAATAAAATAAATATTCTTCTGTAGCAATAACAAACTATAACATAAATTATTCTGTAGCAATTACACAAGAATATCCAGTAATGTCCCTGCCTACAATTAAACACATTCACTTACCGAAAATCGAGGGCATCTGCTGTAGCAAATGGGTGCAAACCTTTTACCACAAACTGAGTCACTGCTCGGTGACATTCGTCTATCCTGGCCTGAAAGGAGACGCTACCGGTAGACTGCAGCGAGAGCTGCCAGCATCTGAGCCAGACTCTGTCTCTCTCATCATGGTCACCTAAATGCACAGTAATGGCAGGTTTTGTAATAAGGCAGATTGCGCTGACATAATATGCACTGTTAGTTGATTATTTACCTGCCGCATTAACGGGAGAGGACGTGCAAACGTTACCGCTGCTGCTGGGTTGAGGTTCACGAGTCCGGAGCGGAATTAAAAACACGACATTCATTTAAGGTTATCACGTGTTTTGTGAGCAAATGCTTTTGCATATTCGTAGTGTTTCCTCCCTTAAATGAAATATCTACTTTGCAAGTATTGCAAGTTGCCCTGTTGTCATCCGTTCTCGTAAAGTATAACCAAACTTTTGAGCGGCTTACACGCCGTGTTTCCTGCGAGGTAAATGACGCTCCGCAACGTGATGACGTCATTTGGGGCGACTGGAATCGATAAGGGAATCGTTTGCAAAAATGGCAAACAATTCCAAGGAATTGAAACAGTGGGAACCGGTTCTCAACTAGGGCTGCCACAAACGATTATTTTGATAGTCGACTAGTCACCGATTATTTATGCGATTAGTCGACTAATCAGATCATCATCCACTGGACGTAAAACTACAGCTTATTGCACCAGCAGCATCTGCTCTTATATAACTATCATTAGCTTACAGCTTTAAGCTTTTAAGGTGCTAACTAAAAATAAAGACAAGATGATAGTTTATTCAATTTTAATGAAATTTGCAGATTGTTTCGGTGAAGTTTAATAAACTCCTTGCTATCTAAAATATAACAGGACAACGGAGTAGATTCTCCAGCATCTCACACTTCTGATAATCAGCTGTCTGCTTGACGTTTATTCAGCTGTGTAAAAACTATAACTTTAATCTCAGACAAACCGATTTACTCAGGAACAAATAAAATACTAAAAAAAAAAAAAAAAAAAAAGCCAAACAACAACATTTTTAATTTATCTAAGTGACTCATAAATATTTAACCTGAGTAGCGAAAGACGGCGGTGGGTTTGAAAACAATTTGCCGGGAGTCCGGTGTTCTCACCGCGCTAGTGACCTAGCCCCCGGCTAGCTATCGAGCTAGTGGGTAACAGACGTCTCCGAAAACGTCGGAGCGCTTTTGAAAATATGTGGTGTCCTGATAAACTGAGCCGATATTTGAGGTTTACACAGCTACATTCTCAGCTGAAAATATGTTAAACGTTTATTTTGTGACCCAGAAAGAATAATAAGAGTAATATTAAAACTAACTAGCTGCCGCCATTGTTGGAAACTGAGCTGGGCCGCGCTATGAATTCTGGGACACAGCTGCTTCTTCTTCTTCTTCTTCGGGGTTTAACGGCAGCTGGCATCCTTGTACATGCAGTGCTGCCATCTTCTGTTTCAGTCCGTTATTACACTCTTAAATCCTGCTACTTATTCCTGCGTCTTTTGGGATCTTACAAAGCTTCAAACGACGCGTCGACTATTAAATCAGTCGTCGACGATTTTGATAGTAGACATAATCGTGACTAGTCGACAAATCGTGGCAGCCCTATTCTCAACAAGAACCGGTTTTCGATACCCATCCCTAGTCTCTATAGATAATTTCCTGGTTTATTACACCCGTACAAGGGCAAATGTTTATATAACACTTTTTTTAAAGTTTGTATAGTAAAGTTTGTTGGAGCCTTTAGGAGCATTTTTAATTATGTTAATTTATATGGCTGCTGTGAGGTTACTGTACTAACAGGGCTGAGAAGGGTGATCTTCAGTTTTGAGAGTGAAATTTGAAGATTTTGATTTAATATTACACAGCATTAAGTAAATCTGCCCTCTCGGACAAATATGGTCACTTCCTTAATCAAATAAATAACATAGCACCTTCCAAAATGCTAACGTTGAGACTCCAAAAATCAGTGTGTCACAGTGGCCAGGTCCATCTTTTATCTACATTCTGTGTCAAACACCTGTCTTTTGTGTGATGTCATTATTCTGCGCCGCCTCCTCTCCACTCGTCACTTCTTGTCTGGTTCACTCTTGCTGCCTGCCTTCTAGCTGCTGGAGACGGTGAAGCGCTTCATGACGCTGCGGGTGAAAAGTGATAAAGAGTATGCCTCTCTGCTGCTCAGCATGACGCAGCAGATGGAGAAACAAGAAACTGCCGACTATGTCAGCACCGTGAGTAAGGTGAGTGGCTCAGTTGTCGGTTTAATGGGAGGGGCAAAGCATGTGGACCAGTCTAAGTGTGTGTGTGTGTGTGTGTGTGTGTGTGTGTGTGTCCCAGTCGTGGTCGCAGGTGATTCGTCAGACGGAGGCGTTGGGTCGGATAATGAGAAGTCACGCCGACGATTTGAACTCGGGGCCACTGCACCGTCTCGCCACGCTGATCCGGGACAAGCAGCAGGTGAAGAAGAGCTACCAAAGTCTTCATCAGCAGCTGGAGAGCCACATCCACAAGGTGTGCAGGGGGAGGGGCAGCAGACTGAGTCAGAGCCTTAGCTAAAAGTTAGTTTCCTGTTGGTGCATAATATAAGCACGCCAGGGCTTTTACAAGCATGTTGGACTGAGTGAGCTCACCTGAGCACGTCTCTTAGGTTTCATCAGCTTTTAAATAATTTCAATTAATTAAAAACTAATCATTATGATGTCATCCACCATTTAAATTTATAGGCATGTGGTTAAGATTTCATTCGTTACTTCTCGGTATGGTTATGGTTGCTAGGTAACCAGGACTGACCTGGATAAGCTGAAGGTGACGTATCGTCAGTTGAGCCGTGATGCCAGCAATGCCAAAGAGAAATACAGAGAGGCTGTAGCCAAAGGTGAGTCCCTGAAACCCTCTTTGTTACACTGTCCTTTGTTACACTGTCCTTTTGACTCCTCCCTAACCGTCTCTCACTTCCAATTAAAGGCCGTGAGGTGGAGCGTGCCCGCGACCGTTATGACAAGGCTATGGGGAAGCTCCACAACCTTCACAACCAGTATGTGCTCGCGGTGTGCAGCGCCCGGACGCAGCAGGATGAACACCGCTGCCATGCCGCACCCGCCCTGCTGGACGCTCTGCAGAGGATGCAGGAAGACATGACACTTGCCCTGTGAGTCACATGACCACTGTCATACCATCTCATACCTATCTATTACTGCAGTAAAAATATTCTGGAAAAGTACTGTCAGCTACTTTTTGTGTGTGTATTGGTGCAGGAAAAGTATTCTTGAGGAGTACTGTGAGATCAGCAGTCTTCTCTCTGAGGAGATCGTGAAGGTCCATCAGGAGATTGCGGCAGCAGTTGAGCAGATCGATCCTCTTGCCGAGTATCAGCACTTCATCGACGCCTACAGGTCAGCTCACACCTGTTGGACAGGACACCTCTTTGTCCGGGTTGCACTGGTAACCACCTGCCTACCTCTCTTAGGTCTCCGGAGACGCCAGAGGCGACTGTGGAGTTTGACGCATCTCTTTCGGAGGAGATGGACAACCTGCCGGCCAATGAGATTTTGTGGAACACGCTGACAGCCGAAAGCTTGAGAGCCAAGTGCGTTTTTTCAAACTTTCATTTCAGTGTTTGCCGTAACCCACCAAACTAAAAGCTTGTAGTACCTGTTAGTATCTGATTTTGGTGAGCGCAGAGCTCTGTGATTTCTGCCTGGGGTCCTGAGCACCACTCTGCCTGCTTTGGCCTGTTTGGCTTTAGGGTCGGTGTGATGGGGGGTGGTGTACTTAGTGGAGTTACACCACTGTCTTTGTGTGTATGTGGGTGTGGCTATTAACCCTTGTTTTAATTGCCTTTAGGTTGTCGTCGGCAACAGAGGAGCTGCAGCTGACTCAGCAGAATCTGCAGGGCAAGGAGGTGCTGGCTGACGACCTGGACAACAAAATCCAGACGAGTCAGCAGAGTGCGGAGAAGAAGAGCGAGTGAGTGCGAGGAGGTGGAGTCAGAGCTTTCTCTTTCTCCCTCTCTCTCTCTCTGACTGTCTGTGTCTCTCGCCCTCAGCTGCGTCCTGCTGCTCAGTCAGAAACTCTCTCTCCTCGAGCTTCGGCACGCTGTCCAATCACTGCGCAGCTCAGAGGCGAGCCTTGCCTCCCAGAAGGCCTTGCTCGACGCCAAGATGGCAGATGCTGCTGCTTCCCCTCCCCCGCCACCACCACCCCCCGCACTGCCATACGAGGACGATACTCGCTCTGTCGGATCAACTGTAAATATTCAATTATTAGTTTTCATTTATCGATTAGAACTGACAGGAAGAGATTCCTTTTCACAAGCGTTTTTTCCACATTTAACATTTGAATGTAGCGCTCTGGATTAAGTGTGTGTGTGTGTGTGTGTGTGTAGGACAAAGTGAAGGACCGTGGATCTCGGTTCGACACTCTTCGTCACTCTCTGGCTGGGATGATTCGATCTCCCAAAGCAATGCTGGGCTCCTCTACCTCGGTAAGACTTTTCAACACTGAACCCGTTTATATCTCAACAGAATCAGAGGTGAAGGAAGCCTCCAGAGGACGGAGGAGTCTTGATTAGCCTGTGGGAGTCCAGATAGATCTGACAGGAAGCAGCTAATCAGAGAGTGACTCTGGCATTAGCCAAAGCTGTAACTGAGGTGTGGAAGGAGTTTGTCCAACTTGCTTACCTGTGCTTTGTGGACTCATTCAGCTACATCTCTTGGGCAGTCCTCTAGAGGGTGCTTTGGAAGTAAGAGCCTTCTAGCTCGTAGTTGCGTGCATTCAGCCCCTGTACGGCCTCAATGAGGGCTTGGTGGTGGTGGTGCTGCACTTCACTGGGGCTGCCCTTTGTTACTGATGCTGTTCAAAACTTTTACGGATAGAGACAGGGTAACAAAGGGAGTGCTCGTGGATTTCAGGGACTTGGCTTTGGCACCGCCTCTTTGAATTTCTCATTGGCATTTCTGGCATCACGGGTCAACTGATTCACATCACCTTCAGCTTCTCCAGAGAATGAGAATGAGCAGCTCCATGTGTGAGGCCATGTTCTCACTCTAGGTATTGGAGGCTTAGGGTCCTTGGTTGGAGGAGTTTCGGTATCTCAGAGAGAGCAGAGTGGAAGAGTGACTGATGGAGCGGTTGCTGTAGGGATGTGGATGCTGTGCTGATCCTTACTAAGGTGTTTAATCTCCAACTGGGAGAAGATCCAGGACACCTAAGAGATCGTTAGTCTCATCTGGTTTGGAAACGCCTCGGTTTCCCCCAAATAGAGCTGGAGGAGGTGGGGGGAGAGGGCGGTCTGAATCAGAGGTGGAAAGATCAGATTATATTGGAGATTTTTCTTCTTCTGCATCTCTGCAGCAGTTCTTTGATGTGATCCCCACATCGGAACGCCCTCTAGCAGAGCAAGAGTGGTACCACGGCGCCATCCCCCGCATTGAGGCTCAGGAGTTACTACGGCAACAGGGAGACTTCCTCGTTAGGGAGAGCCATGGCAAACCGGGCGAGTATGTCCTGTCTGTCTTTTCTGACGATCAGAGACGTCACTTCATCATCCAGTATGCTGATGTACGTGCGATTACACACACACACACTTCATCATCCAATATATCGACATATATTCACACACAGTAACCCGGTGTGTGTGTGTCTCTCTCATATGTTAAGCTAATGTCTCTCACCCTCTCTGGTAGAATCAGTACCGTTTTGAGGGGACGGGCTTCACCACCATCCCTCAGCTCATTGAGCATCACTTCACCACCAAGCAAGTCATTACCAAGAAGTCTGGAGTCGTGCTGCAAAACCCCGTTGTAAAGGTAGCCCCTCCTACACCCACATACAGTTGTGCATTGAGGTTAGTTATCATGATGGTATTTGGTGCTCACTGGCTGTTTTTTCTCTGCAGGACAAGAAGTGGATCCTGAACCATGAGGATGTGGTGCTGGGGGACCTGCTGGGAAAGGTGAGGCATCTACCTGTCCTTATACTCATCTTTCACTCACCGCCTTCATTTCCCGTCGTTCGTTGCTGTCTTTATTACAGGGTAACTTTGGCGAGGTGTACAAAGGGACTCTGCAGCGAGACAAAACACCGGTCGCCGTGAAAACGTGTAAAGAGGATTTGCTTCCAGAGCTGAAGATCCGCTTTCTGTCTGAGGCCAGGTGAGCCCTTCATGCAAGCACCATCAACATCATCATCATCATCAACAAATCAGTCAGTAGCAAATCAATCAAACAGTTTTTACACCACATATCGGGAAACAGCCCAAATGTCTGTCTGTGTACTCCCTGTCAAACTTGGGTTGTTATGTCAGCATCTAATCGGGCGATGTCAGACGTCCTTTTCTCCCTTTCCTGCTGGAATGTCGGTATTCCCAGAGCAGTAATCCCTCCATAGTCTCCTCCCATCTCAACAGTTCCAGAGTTTTCCGCCTTCAGGTAGAAACCCTGAAGGTGGAAAACAGGAAACCCTCTTCTATACCCGCTGAGTCCGAGCTGAATGTTAAGGGCACGGTTTTGACTTTGGAAGCCAAACCTGAACCCTGAATCATTATCCACGGTGCCAGAAGAGAAGAAGAGAAAATTATAAAGCAAGTTCAGAAAGTTCAACCCATCTATCAGCCTCAGGAACAGAAAGATGTGAGTTTAAAAACCCGGAAAAAGGCTCATCACACCAAGGTCGACTTGCGCTCCTCCAGTCAGATCCTCCTGGATTTGGTATTTACAGTAACAGTCAGTAGGTGGAGCTCTCAGCTCTGATGTCCAAGAAGTGATGGTCATTAGGGTTGTCTCAAACTGTAGATGGGACAGTCAGAGAAAGGCCAAAACTACATCGCATCTCTTCTCCATAAGGGAGGCTGAGCAGGGTGATACCTGATCACAGCTTTGGTCCTTGTGTTAAAGAAAGGATCTGTCATGCAGTTCTGCTGCTCCACTGGTTCTGTCTCAGAACTCTACATGACATTAAAGACATGGATCAAAAAGGAGCTCCCCCTAGCATTCACCCCTCACTCTCTGTTTAAGTTTGCCAGGACTCTGCTAAGGCTTCACCGCCTTCTAATCCTCCTCAGCGCTCAGCTCATCTTCAGCCAAGCGTATTACACGTGGCCTTAGATCAGCTTATACAATGCAATCAGTGACCTTTGGCCTTCGGGGAGTGAGGTGGATTGAGGTGCTTATGACCTTCCATACCTCCAACACTTTTTTTTTAGAGCAGGCTGATGACCCCGTGACACCTACAGGTTTCTCTGGATTTCACCCAAAGACTCTGAGAGGATCGGGCACTTTGACCTGTTACCTGACCTTAGTCAGTGACCCCGAGTCTTACAGAGACAACCCGCCTGAGGAAAACTCTGAACCAGAGGCACTGTGAGTATCCCACACCTGCCCAGAGTCCCGCCTCCTCCAGGAGTTTGTTCCAGAAAGAGAAGCGTGGGATAGTTACCTCTAACCAAAGAAAGAGGTGATGATCACATTCAGAAATTAATTAAACAGAGTGAGAAATATAAAAAATGGCCTCTCTGGTTGGCTTAACACTTACTCTGCTCTCTGATTGGCTGAACGCTCACTCTGCTCCTCTCTGATTGGCTGCAGAATCCTGAAGCAGTATGACCACCCGAACATTGTGAAGCTGATTGGCGTTTGTACCCAGCGACAGCCGATCTACATTGTCATGGAGCTCGTTCCTGGTGGGTGAAGCTTAAATTGAGTGAACTTGTATTGTTATTGGTCAGTTTCTAACAGGTGTGTCTTATGAGTCCAGGTGGAGACTTTCTGTCATTCCTGAGAAAGAAGAAGGATGAGCTGAAGACCAAACAGCTGCTTCGCTTTGCAGTTGATGCTGCGGCTGGGATGGCGTACCTGGAGAGCAAAAACTGCATCCATAGGTAACCACGGTTACGGCGGGGTTATAAAACCCGTCAAAACTTTGCAGAGACTTGTTCTTGCCATCAAACTTGGAGTGAGTTCAAAGTTTAAGTATTTTCTGAGTTTAACCATCGTGTATGCGTGTGTGTGTGTGTATGTGTGTGTGTCTGTGTGTATCTCAGGGACCTGGCAGCGAGGAACTGTCTTGTCGGGGATAACAGCGTGCTGAAGATCAGTGACTTTGGGATGAGTCGTCAGGAGGATGACGGCATTTATTCTTCTTCTGGACTCAAACAGATCCCCATAAAATGGACTGCACCTGAGGCGCTCAACTATGGTAACACACACACACACACACACCTGTACCTGAGATGCCTGTTGATTTTTAAAGAAGCTGTTGAGTCTGTGACAGAAGTTAATAAAAACAGAGCAGAGAGTGGCTGCTGATTGTGTGCTGTGCTGTGATTGGGCGCTGCAGGTCGTTACAGCTCAGAGAGCGATGTGTGGAGTTACGGTATCCTCCTGTGGGAAACCTTCAGTCTGGGGGTATGTCCTTACCCGGGGATGACCAATCAGCAGGCTCGAGAACAGGTGGAGAAAGGTAAACACTCAGATAATCAATCAGCTGCATCACAAAATCAGTGATATCATCAAGTGGTGACCATGTGTTCCTGGTTGCTAGGTTACAGGATGGCTTGCCCTCAACGTTGCCCTGACGATGTGTACAAAGTGATGCAGCGCTGCTGGCAGTACAGCCCCGAGGACCGGCCCAAGTTCTCCGAGCTGCAGCGGGACCTTGCTGCTATTAAGAAGAAGTGATGAGGTTGATGAGGCCAGTCTGAGGACACTCCCTTAAAGTGTAAGATCGCCAATCGCAGACTCCGAGATCAGAACACGAAACACTGCATTACAGGAAGGACGCCAGCCTCGAGTCAAGAAACTGAATGAGTAATTGATCGATTGATCTACACTAAATGATAAACAAACAGAGTAAACAAACACTGAATCAATAACAACACTACAAACAAACAGAAGCTGCTAAAATGTTTGTGCAAGCTTTTTTTTCTTTTTTAAACTCAAATATTTCTATTTTTTAGTTGAAACGATGTGAAGCCCCCTTCTGTTATAACGGCCACACATCCTTCCCTTTGACCATCAGCTCTGAACACTAAAACTGTTTTATTTAATTTAATTTTTTTATTTCTGCCATTAATCTGAAGAAGCTTTTAGTTGGGAAAATCTTAAAATCTGAAAGATCTAAAAGACAGAAACCGCGTGCGGTAACTGAGCCCACATGTCATTGATATCAGTTTAAACTTAATTGAAGACACTAACTTGAACAAAACAAAAATGCGTTCCAACAAAAACTAAAAACACTAAAAAATAAAAATGTTTACGTCCTTTTTTAGGGGGCGGGGTTTCTCTGCACATCACTGCTGATTGGTTAATAGCACATGATGCACAGTTTCATCACACAGACCACGTCCACAAGCGTTTTTTTTTTTTTTTTCCCCCCAGAAAGTTTCTTTGACCAAACAGCTTGGATTTTTATCACCAGCACTTTGTATATTTTCAGGTTGCTATGTGTTCAGAGTAAAAGAACTTTGAGTAGTGTTTGGTAAGCATCACTTCTTGGACATCAGAGCTGAGAGCTCCACCTACTGACTGTTACTGTAAATACAAGTTTTTCTGAGTTCCGACACTAATCGTCTTTTTAAAATATTATTGTTGTACCTTTATTATGAAAATAAACTGTATGAAAATAAGCCAGTGTTTGATGCCCATTCAAAATGCTGGAACAGCACAAATGCAGTCCAGAGGTGTAGTTCAGCATTTACAGCTACACCACTGAGTTGCTTTTCACCTATCAGCCAAAGAGGCCATGCCTCTATGCAGACTTTAAGCAGGTGAGTTAAGGAGTAAATTGGCTATAACGAACTGAGCCCTAGGTGATGCCCGATAGTCATAACTGTGGTGATGTGTTGCTCAAGAACAACATCTGCTGGATTTTAAAGACATTGCAGGTAACCTGGATGAAGAAGGTGGAGAGGGTCTGAACTAGGTTCGTTCTGGACATCAAATCAGTGGTGAATGGTTCTTGTTTACATAACTAGGATAAAGCGCTAACTGAATGAGAGAAGTGTATTTATTTAAATTAAGTTGATTATAAAAAAGATGATGCAAATGCAGAATTTATGAGGAAGTATAAGTGGAGAAAACACATTTATGTGCAAATAAAATAATGTTAATACATTTGAAAAAAGCAACTGCTCAGTTCTCGTCTGAGTTAAAAGTGGAAACGGGACCTTATTTAGCATTTTGGTTTCAAAATTTTTACAGACTTGAAAAAAATTATGTTTAGTGGATTGTACACTAGATCATAATTGAGCCAAAAATGTAAACTGTCAAACAGCACCAGAGATGGCCTCCTGTCACCATGAATACACATGAGTCTAAATTTTTTCTTCCCATAAACATAGTTTGGCATCTCACTGCCGTACAACAACACAGCACCTGTATTGGTCACGTGGAAATCTTATCAAATGGTGATAAAAATGTCTAAAGGACAAAAAACAGAATGCAGCGCTTCTTAAGAAGATGAGCTAAATGCAGCAGATTCTTCAGTTAATTAGGTGATTTAGTGCACAGAGCGGTAAAATAATAGTTTTAATTCCACTTGATAGTTTTATCAACTGGAATTAACACACAACAGGCAGTCTCTGGACAACCACAGTCATGGATTAAAAAGTAGACATTTTAAATATAAAATGGTAAAATAAAATATGAAGAATGCAGACTGAATACAACACAGTTGTGTGTGTGAAGAAAAGCTTGGTATGAATGTGCAACAGCTGTCAGATGCTGTTGCGTCAATAAAGTCCAGCCTGACTGAGGCAGGAAAGCCGAGGAACTCCATCTCTGGCCCACTTACTGGAGACCATCTGACTGACCAGGTCACATGATGCTGGGGGGGGGGGGGGGGTTCTGATTCACTCTGAGATTCTTTATGTTTGCTCATTTAAAATAAAACGATACTCCAAACTCCAAAGATTTTTCTGCTCAAACTTTATTCATCATTAAAACTGTAAACTTCCAAATAAGGTCGGCAGGGTCGCCGGTTTAGGGTGGGGCTTGTAGCCAATTCGCTCATTGATAAGCTCTGCCCTTGATGCGGCTGTGGAGGACGATGCTGAGGCAGAGGCTCCACCCCCAATTACATCAACACCAATTACAGATCCCCCACCCACTCCACCTCCCGACTCTGCCTCCTCTCGCTGACGTTTTCTGGCCTAAAGAAAAAGAAAACCTGATAATGTCCTGTTTGAAGTTTACTTCCTTTAAAGTGTCAGATGTTACTGATTGTTATTCATTCTCATTTACTATTACTGATTAATTGATTGATTGGTACAAAAGTGAGTAGACCTCAAGCTCCTTCTTGACGCTCTCGAACTCCTCAGTGTCGTCGATCTTAAGCTCCAGACGAGTCGGTTTCCTCCTCAACATTTTCACTTAGAGTCCAGGCTGAAAGCAGACGATCAATACATGGATTGAGTGATCAGATTTGCTTTTTGACATGCTTACTGAATGGTGAAAATGGTGAAAATGATTCACCTCCAAGTTCAATGTTCTATAAACCTGCTGAATATGATTTACTGCACACATTTCCTGGACATTTTCAAAATAAAACATCTCACGGTTCTATTGAAGTCAGTGTAGCCAATCAGAACCCTTCCTATTTCCAGATGCTTTCGTGACTAAAAAAATTCCAACGTGTGGGACTAATAAAGGGTTATCTTAGCTTATCCTTACGGGCTTTGAGGTTGATGGTGGCACAAAAAGAAACAAGCTGTTGTGTTTTTACTGTGAATATCATGAGGCTGTAACATCTGGCTGTAATTTAAAAATAAAACTACAACTCCTGTTGTCATGATGATGCCTACATCGAGCAGGATGACTTCAAAAGTTTTCAGAGGAAGGAAAAAAGTCAAGTGATGAAGGTTAAACTTAGAGTCCCAGAGAGCAGCCATTTGGCTTTTCAACCTTTCAACAACACCGACTCAATAGATCATTAGCTCAGACACAGGAGCTTTAATTAATTCTGAAATCTGATCAATAACAGCAATCAGCTTCAGTTATCGTTTCCATCAGATCAATAATTAGGATCGACCAGATCTAAAAAATGTTTCCTGATATTTGTGATCAGAATCATTGATCACACTGTTTGATCTCTGTGTTTGATCCTGATGGTGAACGTATTGATATCAAGCCACAGCAGGAGTCCAGGTAACTTATCACCACAGCAACACTGACTCCCGAAGTCTCCTGATTACTGACGTCAGGGTAACCGAGAGATTCCCGGGGTAAGGGCCTCAGGGCGGAGCTCAGGGCGTCCAACTGCTTCTAAAGCAATAGAAACTAAATAAACTACACCTACCGCTCAGACAGGAACCAGCAGCATGATTAGCTCGCTTGCTTTTCTAAAGGATGCTCTGGAGGTTATACAGACACATTTAATGGTCTCATCTGACTGGCTGCTGAAATATCTATAACAGTCTCACCTCTGACCCCTAACCTTGCCGCTCCTTAAGTCGCCACTCATGCGCACTGTGCGCACGCAGATGGGTTTCACAGAAGCTAAGCTAAGCTAAACTAAGCTAAGCTGCGCTAAAGTAAAGTCGCAGTGACGTTACAGTGACCGGTAACGGACAGTCCTTGCGGATACCCTCAGTGTGAACAGGTGTGCAGGTACCTGATAGAGGAGTTGTAATGCTCTTTCCCGCAGTTTCTCTCTCTGTTTATTTTCTGCAGCTGCTGCGTCCACCGGAAGTGTGCAACCTCTGACCCGGTGGCACTTCAGGGAAGAACTTCCGGGTCACGGTGCTCCGCGTCGGTGTGTCCTTCGTCTCCTCCGGTAAGTTTCTCTCATTGAACGGTTTAACGGCATTCTGAGCCGCTGTGTTCAACTGCACAGGTGAGAGAGACGTCAAAGCGTAAATCAGCCATACTCTGCTCTACCCCCTCATCCGTTAGCGCGTGCTCCGGCACGTTACAGACACTCAGCCCTTGAAGAGGCTCTGGGTTCGCGCTGTCCACTGACTCCGGTGAGCGCGAAGCTTTACCTGAAACACACAGGTGAGAAACGGTGAGGAGTTAGCGATTACTGATCGGTGCAGAGCTGCAGGAGGACGCTTAGAGGTCTGAACTACGAAGTTCTGTTTTCGTTATCATTGACCCTAACACGGGGACGGAGTCAAAGGTCACCTAGAGCGGCGCCTGTAAATATGTCCGCGGTCTTCAAACTAATCACCAATTTGAATTCAGCACAGCATGTTCTCAGCCTGATTCTGCGAAGGCCGTTGTTGTGCCAAAGCCTGTGAAAAACCAGGGTGGAGTTTTAAAGCAGAACAAAGACTCAGATGTACTGATGGAGGTCAAAAGTCTGCTGGATTTACTGAAGACGCCTTAAACGTTGAAACGAGGCGCAACGGTGGTACACAGTGTATTACAACTGGATGAATATTCACAAGCTTAAACTTACTGAACAGCTCATAGAGTTTTTAATGTTTAGAGAGTTTATGTAAATTTGTTCTTAATGCAGTAACAACTCAACAGGAAGTAGTTTTCCAGCAGTGTGATGTTCAGAGTTCAGCTGTGAGTTTAACAGCTTCTGTTAAAAACTATGAATATATATATACCTTGTGGATGAAATGGAAAAGTTATGATGAAAATTTTCATGCTCTGCTCCACTTTGGTTATTATATCATTGTTTTCATGGTCAGATAAGTCTGTCGCTATGAATTATGGGACTCCTCCATTTTCATAAAGAATGCTCCAGTGTCTCGTCTGTTCAGCAACGGAAGCGTTGAAGCTCCTTTCCTTAGTGTTTGGAACAGGTCTGAGTGTGGCCACCACGCAGATCCTTGTGGGTCAGGTCTCTCAGTGAGGAACCTTAAAAATGGACTCTTAACATAACTTACTCCAGAAACATTAATGCAGTGTTTTTCTCTCAGTTGCAGACGCGTTGCTGTTTAAGAAGACTAAATTAAATCTAAAAACTGACTCGACCTGAGGTCATCAGGTACAGCACAGGTGTTTTAAGCCCCTTTTCCATTAGTACTCACCACAGTTTCCAGGGTTTTCCATCAGGTCATAGTACCTGGTACCAGGTACTTTTTTTAATATCTGCCGGGCTGGGGTTCCAAGCAGGTACTTAAATGTGACATCGTCAGACTGCATGCCGCTGATTGGCTGGTCAGTGGCGTCACTCAATGAGTCATGAGAGCGTCTTGTTCACGAAAATCTAAAATGTCATTTTTGAAAACAGGCAACGAAAGGAAATGGCTACAAAGAATAATGTCCTGTTCCCTGAGTCTAACGAAAAGCCACAGACCGAGCAGCAGGTATATCGTCGCCTCCACGTCCACCTTTGTTGTAGCATTCATGTTGGATATTAATTACTTCACAGGAAACTGAGCAGCGTTGCTATAACAACGATCACACAGATCAGGTGTGATGTTATGGAAAACCAGTCGTACTAATGGAAAAGGGGCTTTGTGCTCAGATATTGATGCTTAAACAGGAATAAAACTGAGTATTTACTACTGACGACCAGGGAAACGCACCCTGCAACTCTCCCTGCAGAGCTCTGAGGGATCATCCAGGAATGGTGATTGGTCAGTAGGCGTGATTTCATACCTGTTGATCTCTAACCTGGGGTAAATCCCATCAGTTACCACAGTGATTTACACGAGGAGGAAGTCTCTGACCATAATAGTACAGAAACCCAGCATAACCTGAAGTTACCTGGATGAGAGGAAATCCATGCCTCAGGTGCAGCACCTGTCTGTGACCCACACCTGTAGGCCAGTGAGGTGGAGCTCTGCGGTGAGATTAACATGTCAGCAGGTGCATTAAGGTCATTTCATCATTGTAACAGATGCTGATCATTGTGAGCATGTCATTCTGTCTGACCGACAGCAGCGAGTGAAGCTGAGCAGGAAGTTGCAGCAGCTCAAACAGGAAGTTAAAAATAAAGGTGTTCCAAGTATAGTATGAATCTGCTACTGTGTCTGATTGACATTGCTGATTGATCACTTATTACTGATCAGGGTGATTGTTTGCGTTTCAGCCACTCTGCTGCTGCTCAATGGATCAATAAGGTTTTTCTTCTGAGCAGTTTTTCTTTTTGTCATTAAAAATGTCACCTTTATCTTCCTCATGTGTTTTTGTTGTTTCTCCAGAAAAAAGAAGTCAATATGTCCGATGAGGAGGATGTGGCTCCGGCCGTGAAGAAGAGCAGAGTTTTCTATGGAAGCCTGGAGGAGAAAGAGCGGGAGCGTCTGAGCGCCAATGTGGCGAGCAGCTCAGCAACAGGAAGTGATGCAGTCAGGGCGGGAATTGAGGCGGGAAACATCAACATCTCATCAGGTTAGCAGTTTGTTCAGTTTCTCTGATAAAATGTCTCTTAAAAATTATTAGAAATTAGAAGAACCTCCACCCTCTGCTGATCACAGTGCCGACAGTCAAGGCTCTGATCAATCATGTGATCAATAATATCTGCTCAATCAGATCTGTGATTAATTGATAGCAGGAATTTGGTTGACTCTGTTTTTCCTTGATGCCCTGCAGGGGAGACTCTGGAGATTGAGGAGCGGGTCAGTGAGCGGCAGCAGGAAGCGCTTGCTGAGTTTGAGCGACGGCGACGAGCCCGACAGATCACTGTGTCCACTGATGATGCTGAGGTGAAAGCCGGCCTCCGTGCACTGGGGGAGCCAATCACGTTATTTGGAGAGGGACCAGCTGACCGCCGCGAAAGGTGGAGCAAAATAACTTCTGTAATCTTCTGTAGAACACTCTCAGCAGTCATCTTAGGAATATTTTGGGCCAATAATTTAATTAAAAAAACCTGTCAAACTTGGTCAGTGTGACAGGGAGGAAGCAGACAGGAAGTAAAAGTGTGTGTGTGTGTGTGTGTCTTCAGGCTGCGCAGTGTGCTGTCCGTGGTCGGTCCGGACGCTCTGAAGAAATCCAGGAAGGACGAAGAGCGAGCGAAGAGGTCGCAGGATGAGGTCAGCTGACCTGGAGTGTGGGTGGGGCTTCAGAACACCTGGCTGCATGATCTAAACATTTTCTCTCTGACCAATCACAGTGCCAGCAGACATGGTACCACGAAGGCTCCGCTTCCCTAAAGGATGCTCGGCTCTGGTTGGCCAGATATTCTCTTCCCCGGTGAGTCATTATCAAAGCGTGAGAGGAGGAGGAGCAAAGACAACCACTGAGTGCACCGCTTCTACCAGACTCCTCTCTCAGTAACTAGGCAGGGCACCACACTGAGTCCTTATATCACAGAAGGACAAAAGAGCTAAAAATCCCTCCGTCTCAAACCCGCCTGGTGAAGACGTAAACATCAACCTTAACCTTCACCACTGAATGCTGTGTTTTATGTTTCATGAACAGCCATATCACCATGACAACCAATAGGGATGGGTACCGGTGTGTTCTGACATAAACGGTAGTAACCAGACCGAAAAGCAGCGCACATTTCGGTGCTTTATTTCGGTGCTTTTTTTTTCCTGAGCTGTGATACACTTCTAGCCAATCATTTTACGTTTCCGAGGATAGTAGGCGGGCCCAGGTACGTACGTTCTTTTAGAGCAGAGCTACAGATTAAAAATGCCCAAGGCGAAGCGGTCAAAAGTCTGGCTGTACTTCACAGCAAAAGATGCAAACTCAGCAGCCTGCAACAAGTGCTTTAAGCTGATACTGTGATACTGTGCAAAGGAGGTAACACCTCGATTCCGATGAAACACCTGGCAACGCATAGCGTTTTTTTTAAAAGCCGAAAAATGCGCCATATTTGATAGCTTGCTGCGAGACCTCACACCGAGCACATCTACTGCGGGTGGGTTGCCTGTTATCGGACCCGGAGTTAGCAACATCCCCCAAAAACACGAAGAGGAGAGTCCTGGCCCCTAGCCCTGCCAGTGTAGCAGAAATGATGAGGATGATGCAGCAGCAGCCGTTCTTCTCTGCGTGAGTAGCTTAATGTTGTTCGTGTGTAATTTACGTTGAGTAGGCTAACCACTTATTACATTAATGCATGTAAGGTGAACTAGCAAACATCATCATAGCTACATGCGGCTGTCCTCTTGTTTGATGGCAGATACTCCCTTCACCCTGGCCAAAAAGGCTAAAATGACCAAAGAAAAAGTGGAAAACCGTTAAACATGAGAGGTTTTTGGACAACGTTTGTGTTTTTTCCATTGATTAAGCACTGCTTCCAGCCAAGAGTGATGCCATAAATCCCCTATAGCTGCAGAAAAGGCTAACATTGTTATCTTTTTACAAAAAAACAGCTGAACATGAGAGGTTTTTGGACCAATTTTGTGTTCTCTATTCTTTAAGCACCGGTTTGAGCACCGTTTAAGCACCGGCACCGTTTCAAAAGTACCGATTTGGCACCGGTATCGGATAAAACCTAAACGATACCCATCCCTAACAACCAATAACCAATCGGTAATATTATATTTAGTCTTTCCACATGCACGGGTAAAAGAATAAATCTAAGCAGCAGAGTAACCGAGCTTGGGTTTCCCCTGTAAATCTGAAGTAAAACTGTCAAATAATCGCTGAATACGCTCGGAGTCAGAGAAATTTCCTGTCAGGATGTTGTGTGCAGGTCGATTCAGTTCGTTCCATCCATTTTCTTCTGCTTATCCGGGATCCAGTCACGGGACAGGGGACCGAAGCCCCGACCTTCTCCGCGGCCACTATCGTATCTGGGGGAACATCGAGGTGTTTCCAGACCAGCTGAGAGATGTAATCTGTCCAGCTTGTCCTGGCTCTGCCCTCAAAGGGGCAGTTTTCTTTATATAGCGCCAAATCACAATAGGCACTTTTTAGTTTTTACTGGACAGTAAAGACGCTACAAACTTTTTAATAGCTACTGTGACCACATCAGTGACAACTGGCTCTGTCACATGACATGCAGATGACCAGTTTTCCAGCGACATTCAGTGGAATCATTGCTGATATCTCCTCCATCGTAGCCTGATCATACTCGATAATGTGATTTTGGCTGTTTTCACCTTCTTCAGTCTCAGCTCACTGCAGGTTTCCCCAACCTTATAAACAGTAACTTTGCACAATGACAGAAACTACAACCACTGACAAACAATGTGAGGTCAGTTTCTTGATCATAAAAATGCAAATTGTCATGATCAGTGATCATTCATCAATGGCCATGAGTACCATTCACAGAGAGTTACAGAATGGCTGCAATCACAGCATTGTAAGAAGCTGAAAGATGTACCCTTAGGCCCCCTCCTCGATTTAGAGATGGATTTCCCTTTTCACATAAATGGCCTCCTCGACTCCCCACCCAAACCAGTCCAGGATGTGTACATCCTTATCATTGAAGAGTGTCCACTGGTCTGTAGGTGTGAATCAGAATCAGAATCAGAATACTTTATTGATCCCTGGGGGAAATTATTTTTTGTTACAGTGCTCCATTTTAAACCATAGATAGACTGGGGAGTCCTGGCCTGATGAGTTAGGTGTCCTGTGTTGGTGCCATCTGCTTTGCCCGAGGTTGTTTGGTTTTCCCCAAGTATAAATCCTTGCAAACCTCCCGGCACTTAACAAGCGTACACTATATTACTCTGTTTGTGTCGGGGGACCCGATCCTTGGGGTGGACCAATTTTTGGCGCAGCGTGTTTTGGGGTTTAAAAGCCAGAGAGATGCAGTCTTTTGAGAAAATGCATCTCAACTGTTCTGATACTCCTGACAAGTATGGGATCACTAAGGGTTTTTACTTAGACAGCAGTTGTTGTTTTCCTCTTCTTGATCAGCTGGAGCTTTCTTTAGGCGCTTTCCCAGCTTTGACAAATGTCCAGCTGGGTTAACCACATTTACTCAGGGCCTTCTTGACATGATGTTCTTCTCTTCCCTGGCCGCTGTATCTGTGGTGATGGTGTTCGCTCTGTGTTGTCCTGATGACACCCAGTTTGTGCTCCAGTGGATGATGAGAGTCAAACCTTAAATACAGATCCTTATGCGTTGGTTTACAGTACACATCAGCTCTTAAATGTCCCTCATTACTGATGGAAAACTCGCAGTCTAAGAAGGCTAACCTGCCACTTTTTATATCCTCCCTGGTGAATTTGATGTATTAGTCCACAGAGTACCTGAACCAATGACTTGGTGGTGTTCCAGGATAGGATAACAGAGGCCTCTTTTCCACTTCTTCCATGTACAAGTTGTCCACAATGGGTGAAACTGGGGAAACCATGGTACACCCATGTTTCTGCCTGTAATACTGACCCTTGTATGTGAAATAGGTGGAATTAAGACACATCCAGTTCTGGATGTGGTGTTCAGAGCTGCTTACCAACAGGTTGAGGATCAAAGCCAGAAACTTTGAGATGTTATAGGTGACCGAGTTGATCATACAGACAATTGATCTTAAAGGTACACTCTGTTTATGTATCTTAGGTAAACCATACAGACTTGGTGTAGATTCCCCTGGGTATAGCCTGTGGTATGAGGTCCGGTCAATAGCATTGTCTTGGTCTAACAGCTTCAGACAATCTCTCACCCTCCTATTTTTGTTACTGAGTAGTGACAAAATGTTCTCATCATAGTCTTTATGGTTTAGCAAAACTGTGGACCTACCCTTGTCTGCTGGAAGGATGATAATGTTGTTGTCATTACTAAGTGATGTGACTGCCTTCCTGTCCTCCATGCTGATATGGGATGGAAACGTTCGTCCGCAGTTGCAATGTTGTAGTTTTGAATGGCTGTTTCTGTGGCTGTGATCAGTTCCACTTGTGGGATTTCGTCTTGGTGTCACAGCAAAGTTCAGCCCTTTTGCTGAAACTGACCTCACAGCCCGCTGTTCATTCAGTGGGCTAGTTTCAGTCATTGTGCAAATGTACTGCTTATATGGTTGGGGAAACCTGCACTCAGCTGAACTGAAGAAATCATTGGATGAGTGACTAAACGTTTCTCCCACTGCAAACACTACGTCCAGATGAACAGAATAATTTTTGGGGGATTTACTTACCTGGATAATTGAGCATGATTCAAGACAACTTCCTATTTACTAACTCATCCTCGGAGGTGGGCACACGGCTCTGGCTGTCAGACATAGCTGGGCACCCCTAGTTTTAAACACAGTGTTGCTATGGCAATAATATCCCTGTTGCGGGAATTCATACCGTATTATTGTGGACGATAACAGAGTCTTCACTTGTACAGAAACGCGTTTGACTCCTTAGACTTTCCATACATACAATCGCACACTGCGATCTTAAAGTATTTGAGACTTGGTAAATGAGCCGCCAGGATCTGTCAAGAAGAAATGATAAAAATATCATGTCAGTTGGTTGATTCTCATTGGCTATAGCTCCTTATCTCTGTGATTGGTCCATCAGAGCAATGAGGCGCCTGGAGGCTGCACGCACTCAGAAGGAAGTTACCGAGGCAACCAAAACAATCCGACAACAAGAGCTGCACAAGAGCCTGAGGGTGAGTCAATTTTATTAACTGCAGATAGCAGCACACCAAAAACAACACTCTGAGTGTCACAGCGAATGTCCTCGTTCTCAGTGAGCATGAGCAGCACTAACCACCCCCTCTTCCGCTTCTTCAGAATCTGAACAACTTCTGCAGTCAGATTGGGGACGATCGACCAATTAGCTTCTGCCACTTCAGCCCCGACTCCAAAATGCTGGCTACGGCCTCCTGGTAACAAGCACCGCCCACTACTAGCATAAAATGCAAACAGTTAGCATTAGCATGAGTAAATGTTAGCTTATTTAACTGCTGTATTGAAGCTAATGCTAACGTGCTAACACCTCCAGGAGCGGTCTGTGTAAGCTGTGGTCCGTCCCTGACTGCAACCTGATTCGGACACTCAGAGGTGGGCAGTGCTTAATGTTTGTTTTTGTTGTTGGTTACATTGGAATTGCTTGTTGATTAGTTGTTAGTGAGATAAATTAGAGGTTTCAGATTTATTGCCACAGAAATGTCAAACATTATATGATGATTACAAGGGGGCTTGTAATTGATCGATAAAATAGTTGTGTGTATCTTGTGTAGTGTAGTCGATTGTTTTGTTTTGCATGTCAAAACAATGAGACGATTGTGTTGATTGTGTTAATACAGTATGTCAAATGAAAAAATAACTGTTAAACATGTGAGGTTGTGCTGAAAAGAATGATACCAAACAAGAGAAGGTAAACAGTTTTTAAATGTGAAATCAAAAAGTAGTCAAAAATGCTGGACCCCAGAGGGTTTAAATGATAACTGATCAATACTTTGATCACTTGTGAATCATTTGTCTGAGGCTCCGCCCTTTTCTGTCCTGCTCTTTGATTGGCTGAAGGTCACAACACCAATGTGGGTGCCTTCGTCTTCCGCCCCCAGGCCGGAGTTTCTCTTAACCAATCAGATGTCAGCTTGGCCTCGTGTGCTGCTGATGGCACAGTGAAGCTGTGGAACCTGGAAAGGTGAGGGCAAGGGGCAGGTAACTGGGGGTGGGGTCTGATTCATATCCTATCAGTAATTAATGGCTTTGTGTCTCTGGTTGCTGTAGTGATGAGCCAGTGGCAGACATTGAAGGCCACAGCGAGCGAGTTTCTCGGGTGTCGTGGCATCCGTCAGGACGGTTCCTGGGTACAACCTGGTAAAGTAGAAATTACTCTGAATATTCATTCTTACTGTAATGAGTCAAAATACCTGTGTAACGTGTAGAGACAGAGCATGCTCAAACACTAAGCACCACCTACTTTCTCTCCTTAAAAAATTTTTCCATTTTACTTCGAAAGTTTTACTCTGAGTTTAACACAGAAATATTTTTTTCTGTGTGTGACATACTTCCTGTCCGTGTGGAGTGCAGCTACGATTACTCGTGGCGTCTCTGGGATCTGGAGGTTCAGGAGGAAATCCTCCATCAGGAAGGTCACAGCAAAGGTGTCCACGACCTGACCTTTCACCCTGACGGTTCTCTGGCTGCTACAGGGTAAACAAACGCTACAACATCCTCTAGCACATAGGTGTCAAACTCTGGCCCGCGGGCCAACTTTGGCCCGCAGCCTACTTACATTTGGCCCACGAAGCCATACCAAATTACTATCAGAGCTGGCCTACTGGTGTTATACAGCTAATATATATATTGTTTAGTATTAAGCTTTGCTTGTTCCATATTCAGTTTTTCAGCAAAACGTGTTTGAGTCTATAAGAAAAGATTCATTCTCATATCTGGAGCAATAAATATATTTCAATAAATATTAACGTTAGCCCGCGACTTTGTTCCAGTTTTGAATTTTGGCCTACTGTGTATTTGAGTTTGACACCCCTGCTCTAGCACGTCTCAGCACGTCTCTGTAACTAACAAATCAGCTCTCTCTGTCTGTGGTCCAATCAGTGGCCTGGATGCGTTTGGCAGGGTGTGGGACCTCCGGACGGGACGCTGCGTGGTGTTCCTTGAGGGTCACCTGAAGGAGATCTACAGCCTGCACTTTTCCCCCAACGGGTCAGCCAATCACAAAGCATCACACAAAACACACAGCCGAATCAATAATCGGGATTCTGCAGGAAGTGAAGAGATTGTTTTTGTTGTAAACATGTTAAAATGATAAATTTCACGGTTTGATCAGAATTAACAGCTTCAATAATGTTTCTCCACTCAGGTATCACCTGGCAACAGGAAGTGGAGACAACACCTGTAAGGTCTGGGAGCTGAGAAACAGGAAGTGCCTTTACACAGTCCCCGCCCACCAGAACCTGCTGTCTGCCGTCCGCTTTCAACGTAAAAAACGTTATTGTTCAACAAAACTAAATATTACTGACCTTGCTTCCTGTTAATGTGACCGTACTTCCTGTGTTTGCAGCTACAGACGGGCACTTCCTGTTGACGGGTGCATACGACAACACAGCGAAGGTCTGGAGTCATCCGGGTTGGATGCCACTGAAGACACTTGCTGGGCATGAGGGGAAGGTATGAGCGCTGTGCTCTGATTGGTCCATTCGGGCGCTCCTAATTGCTGGCGATCTCTGACCTGTTTGTGTTTTCAGGTGATGGGCGTCGACGTGTCACCTGATGGGAAACTCATCGCCACCTGTTCCTACGATCGGACCTTCAAACTGTGGCTGTCTGAGTGATGTCATTAGTGACATCATGAGTTATGTCATCCAGACACTGATCTACTGTTTTTGTTTTTCAGTAAAATATTTTGTTTTCACTTTTTGGAATAAAAAGAAAAAAATTAATTTTCAAAAGTTTGAAGCTGATTCGTTTTCATGAGCCTCGAAATCCAACTTGAAATCCAAATTTTAAAAAAGATAAACTTGTTTTGCAAATTCTAGCTAACAACAAAATTACACAAAACTATTGACATTAAAATGCCGGCACTGCCTCAGGCATTCACAAAACCATCAGGGGTCACACGAAGATGCCACAGATTATTTGTGCTGTGCCAGAAAAATAGTTTCTGTTACCTACAAAGACATTTAAACAAGACAGTTTACATTTCAGTGTGGGCGTGGCTTCAGGTTCAGGTGGAGCAGTGAGACAGTGATTAAGGAAGCAGACAGGTGAGGCGATTGGCACACCTGTGTTACGTTTGCTAATTAAACCTTTTTATGCCGTCAGTGCGTGGCTGTGGATGCAGATACACAGCCACGGGGAGCTGCTGTTGGTGGTTACTGTGAGGAAACTGGCCTACTGTAGACAATGTGATTATTCTTCATTCACTGTATGAACAGTTTTGTGAAGCCACAGTAATGCCTTTATGTGTCGTGTGCACCACAGGTAGTGCAGATAGCTGCTACATTAATGGACAGAAGTAAGGCACCAGATAAACGCTTTGTGGAAGTCACACCATTAGCAGGCCTTTCCCAATAGGTGTCTGAGGACCCACCTGAGACCCCAGTGTATACCACGAGTCATACGTTACATCACATGGTGCGTTCACATTCAAAAGCACAGATTTTCCACATACACACAAATTGCAGCATGATCAAATACACACTAAGCTATAATATCTAAAGAAGGACCATCTCAAGTGCAAGATGTATATACACAAAAATACATCATCATACACATGTTATAATGCCCCGTGATTGTTTCACACATACACTCTTTATGTAGTATGAGCAAATGCACAATATCTACTTCATGGGCCAGTAGACCACCTACTCAAGGAGGAAGATAATGCACATGATTATCATATATTTTAAGGTCGTGATTATTGAAACTTTAAAAATTATTTAAGGTATCCTTACTTTGGCCCACTTGGAGAGGAGGGGGAGACTCCCACCCTGTAACAATAGACAGGGAGATCTTAGTCTGCAGGCCAGCGGGAATCACACAGCCTATCTTAAATCGTTAGTTGTATTTTTTTCTTATTTGTATTTTTTCCAAAATAAATTATGTTACTCAAAAAAAATTAAAAACACTTTCCAAAAAACAGGAAAGGAAAAAAATCCAATATTATCATCAACAAAAGAAGGCGTGCCAGCAAAAACAAAAAAACAAAGCAACGTTTCGACCTTCAAAGAGTCTTCAGGTACACAAAAAGCTGGTAGCTGGATTGCTAACAGTAGCTGGAGTAAGGCAGAGACGTGCACTTAGAAGGATGCCCTTGGATAGGTTTACGGATTAGGTGAAGGAATTTAAAGAGTAAAAACCCAGTGCTTGGGCATTATGTTATCATTCATCTGATTTATTTTGTGGCTTATCTGGCTTTAGCTTAGCTTAGCTTCTTCATTAGCTGTTGTAAGATAAGATAAGTTAACCTTTATTAGTCCCACACGTGGGAAATTTGTTTTGTCACAGCAGGAAGTGGACAGTGCAAAAGTTATGAAGCAAAAATTAGAATACAATAAGAATAAATACAGTACACAACTGTACAGAATGGAATAAAATTAAATAAAATACTATATACAGTGGATGTGTGTGTTTGATCAGTTAAAGTCTTTGTTGTGGAGTCTGACAGCAGTGGGGAGGAAAGACCTGCGAAATCTCTCCGTCCCACACCGTGGGTGCCGCAGTCTGCCACTGAAGGAGCTGCTCAGTGCTGTCAGTCTCCTGCATGGGGTGGGAGATGTTGTCCAACAGTGATGACAGCTTAGCCACCAGCTGTCACTCACCACCTCCACTGGGTCCAGAGAGCATCCTAGAACAGAGCTGGCCCTTCTGATCAGCCTGTTCAGTCTCTTCCTGTCCCCAGCAGAGATGCTGCCACCCCAGCAGACCACACCATAGAAGATGGCTGTGGCCACCACAGAGTCATAGAAGGTCTTCAGGAGTGGGCCCTCCACTCCAAACGACCTGAGTCCCCGCAGCAGCTACAGCCTGCTCTGCCCTTTCCTGTAGAGGGCTTCTGAATTTTGAGTCCAGTCCAGTTTGTTGTTCAGGTGAACACCAAGGTACCTGTTGCTGTCCACAGCCTCAATGTCCATACCTCGGATGTTCAGTGGTTGCAGTGGAGGATGTTTGTGCCTGCGGAAGTCTACCACCAGCTCCTTGGTTTTACTAGTGTTGATCTGGAGGTAGTTCAGCTGGAAAGCTGTGTACCGTAAATCAACGCATAAGGATCTGTATTTAAGGTTTGACTCTCATCATCCACTGGAGCACAAACTGGGTGTCATCAGGACAACACAGAGCGAACACCATCCTCACAGACACAGCGACCAGGGAAGAGAAGAACATCACATCAAGAAGGCCCTGAGTAAATGTGGTTATCCTAGCTGGATTTGTAAAAGCTGGGAAGGCGCCTAAAGAAAGCTCCAGCTGATCCAGGAGAGAAGGACAACTGCTGCCTAAACAAAAACCCTTAGTGATCCCTTATGTGTCAGGAGTATCGGAGCAGTTGAGATACATTTTTTCTAAACACCGCTTCTCTGTGGTTTTCAAACCCCAAAACACTCAGCGCCAAAAATCGGTCCAGCCCAAGAATCAGGTTGTGGGACCCGTTCCTTGGGCAGAGTAATATAGTGTAGTTTTGTTAAGTACCAGGAGGATTGTCATGAGTTATACTTGGGGGAAACCAAACAACCTGTGTCGATGCGGATGGTACAACACAGAAAAGCTAACTCATTAGGTCATGACTTTGCATTCCATTTACACCAACAGGCCAGTGGAAACTCTTTCAATGTTGAGGATGCACACATCCTGGACATGGGATATGAAAAGGGAGAGATCATCTCTGAATCAAGGAGGGGGCCTAAGGGTACATCTTTCACCATCTTACAATGCTGTGATTGCAGCCATTCCCCAACTCTCTGTGAATGGTACTCATGGCCATTGATCAGTGGTTTTGATCAGTGGTTTGCAGGTTTGCATATTAATGATCAAGAAACCTGCAGTCAGTTGAGACTGAATAATTCCCTCAGAGGATGAAACATTTTTCCCACTGAAAATGCTGCGTGCAGATGAAGAGAATCAACTTTTTGGCACAGTGAGAGAGGTATTATCCACAAATGGTGAAAACATGTAACCATGGTGAACCTGACTGATGAGACAAAAGATGAACATGTTGAGTTGTGTGTCCCATTACATTTGCCGTAAAAGTGACACCACATGCACAAATTTACAAAATTTCCTGCATAATTCTTGCTTGCTTTGTTGAAATTGTTAAACTATTCACTCTATAATGGTGTTTTTTTGGCTTTAAAATATATATCACTTTGAGTTAGATTTTACATACATGCAAGGCTTTAGATTTTTTTTTTTTTAAAGAAAGGACAATGTCACATTTGAAGAACAAAAAAATCAGTCTTCAAAGTTTGATCATTGCGCTATCTTTCATGTAATGGTCATCACATTGAAACAAGTCATTATACTTGTTTTGGATATTTGATCACAGAGCTAATTGAATTTGAGCTCTACAAAACCCAGCAGATTACTAGCATCACTCTGTCACCTCCTGCTATTAATAATATGTGCAAATTACACTTAATCACTAGTCATTTAGGTCATCTTCAAATGGAGCTGTGTGCCTACCATATAAACACATTACATTCTGGAAAGGCAATTATGTATTATTTGTGAAAAGAAGGTACAATGATTACTGCTCGAGCCTTTCTCTTTTTGCTTCTTAGACTTTTTGCTGTCTAATACACTGTGTTCTTACTATAAACCAGAATGTTTTCCAAGACATTTTCTTAGAAGACAAATTCTAGTCTTCTGAGTTACTAACTTAGTTTATAGACACTTAGCAAACATTTAAATGTCCTGGTGAAACATCAGTCTGGGAAATATTTTTTTAATTAATCTATAAGAAGTGTTCTAGGTGTTCTTCTATATCTCTGTAGTGTTTCCTAGTGTATTTAAATTATGATTCTTAAGAGGTATTACACCTTTAATCCTGCCTTCCCTGCTAATTAGTCACAAGCAGCACGAGTCATTACTAGTTATTTTGCTCTGTAAAACAACCTACAAAATGCATTTTGTGGATTATAAGCCCTTTTTAGACATGGGAAAATATTGTCTTTGCTAATTCTAAAGTGATAACATTATATCAGTCAGACATAGGGTACTTTTGGATTAATGTGAAACATTATTTAGTAAATACAAAATTTGACAGCTTGTCAACTGATGCCTTTATGATTCTGAACACTGATAAACACATTTTTTAATCTGTACATTTTAAAGTGACTTAGTGTGTTTATTCACATGTCCTGAATAAACCGCTGCTGTGAAGAAAGCTGCTTAACATTGTGTCTCCTCGGGACAGAACGGTTGAGGGGGCGAAGTGTTGTGGAAGCAAGCGGATAATAACCACAGAGACAATGAGCAGGGTGTTGGGAGACTGTGTGGTGCTTGAGTGTTAGGGAGTGCACTTCCCAATCCACATCCTCT
Organism: Maylandia zebra; assembly: GCF_041146795.1. NCBI lineage: Eukaryota > Metazoa > Chordata > Actinopteri > Cichliformes > Cichlidae > Maylandia > Maylandia zebra. The sequence continues at coordinate 29,213,589 of NC_135173.1, read as the reverse complement.
AAATCTGCTTCCACTGATCTTTTATTTGTCACAAGGCAAATGGTGGTAAAGGACTATTCTGGATTTGCTAAAAACGAGTTGTCAAAGGGGACAAAGTCTGGCACCCAAAATTGTGTGTAGATATCATTGAACAGATTTAAAGTAGTGGATAAGAAATTAAGCGATAGGTTGAGGTCCCTACTCTCCCACACCCATTTTCCCATCCATGCACCTCTAAACTCTCTCTACAGTGACATCTATCAAAAGAGCATTGCACCAATATTTTTTTAAATACATGGAGCTGTCTCCACCATCCAGTGTGGCCTATCTGTAATGTTATAAAAATCTTGTGTGGGTATGAGACATCAGTGTCCTAAATGAGCTTGTAGAGTGCCACTATAATTATTAAAGTTATGTTTCTGCACCTCCACTAAGGAGTATTAGTAGTTTAAATGACATTCATTTGGTACAAAGGAGTCCAAAGTGTGCCAGGAAAATAACTCCCACACCATTACCTGCACCCAGTGTGGTCTTCTCTGCTGTAGCCCATCTGCTTTAAAGCTCATTGTGTTGTGAGTTTAGAGATACTCTTTCACATATGTTGGTTGTAAGGTGATTGTGACAGGTTGTGGTTGGTGGCTAAGCTGCAGGCAAGTGGTGGGTTCAGAGTATGATGTCAGAGGAGGCTGACCCACACAGCTGTTCTCATTATCTAAACATGCCTCCCCTGTATGCCTAGGATGTCGGGACCTGGCAACAGAGATGTGTACTGCACTGGAGCGAGACAACTAGAACTGCACAAGCATACATGTAACAATGTAAATAAAATGTTCATGTGCCTAAAATGCTGTATGCCTTGGGTCGTTTATACCACAGATATACTACTGTTTTCCTTTCAGATCAAAGCAGTCAGGCTATTCTGCTATGACCTCTGGCATCAACAAGTGATTTTTTTCACCCAGAGAACGGTCACTCATTGGATATTTTCTTTTTCAGATTATTCTCTGTAAATCTTAGAGATGGGCTCCCTTGTGTAGGAAAATCCCAGCAGATCAACTGTTTCTAAAATACTCTGACCACCCCATCCAGCACCAACAAGCCATCCTAGGTTCAAAGTCATTTAAATCCCCTCTTCAACAATATTATACTGGCTTTGAACTGCAGGATATTAGAGTTTAGGGCAAGTGGCCCAATGGCAATTTTTTCCTTGTAGGTTGCTCTGGGGTTTTCCCCTTTGGCCGTTGTCGACTTTGGTCGTTCTTCTACCAAAGAGGATATATAGGGCTTTGGAGCGTGATGTCACGGGGGTGGGCGTGGAAAGGATTTTGGCCCGATCCGCCATTTTGTGGGTCTAAGTAAGGAGCGAAAGCATAGCCATGGTTCGTACTTGGGTGTGCACATCACAGAGGATCTCTCCTGGACGTACAACACCACAGCACTGGCCAAGAAATCACAGCAGCGTCTCTTCTTTCTCCGCAAACTAAGAAGAGCAGGAGCACCAGCCCCCATCATGTACACTTTCTACAGAGGCACCATCGAGAGCATCCTGTCGAGCTGCATCACTGTGTGGTTTGGAGCCTGCAATGCGTCCTGTCATAGAACCCTCCAACGCATAGTGAGAGCTGCAGAGAGGATCATTGGTGTCTCTCTCCCCTCCCTCCAGGACATTTACAGCACCCGTCTCACTAAAAAAGCCCTTTGCATAGCGGCTGATCCCACGCACCCAATGCAAAGCTTCTTCAAGCTGCTGCCGTCAGGGAGGAGACTGCGGAGTCTCCAGGCCAGGACCAGCAGACTGAAGGACAGCTTCATCCATCAGGCTGTCAGGAAGACAAAGCACATACAAACTTCAAATCACCTACGAACCCTGAAGCACGTACAAATTCCAAAACATGTAAAAACACATAAAAACACGTAAAAACTCCAAAACACGTAAAAACACATAAAAACTCCAAAACACGTAAAAACACATAAAAACACGTAAAAACTCCAAAACACGTAAAAACACATAAAAACTCAAAACACGTACAAAAGACAACAGAAGTGCTCCAGGATGCTAGGGGCAGTGTTGAGCTTTTGTTACCTAGAGGCAGAGATGGGCAGTAATGCGTTACTGTAATCTGATTACTTTTCTCAAGTAACGAGTAAAGTAAGGGATTACTATCGCAAAAACGGTAATTAGATTACCGTTACTTTCCCGTAGGAACGCTGAGTTACTGCGTTACTAAAACCATGATTTTTTTGCGAGAGTGTCTCATGACAGTGACGTAAGCGAGTGCGACGTTCGTGGCAACAGCTGTGTGCAGATCAACAATGGATCATATATCGAGTGCGGGAGAGAGTATGAGCGTGCAGCGTTTAAAGCGTGGAAGTACTGACCTTTGAGTTTGATTCCATAAAAAGTGACAAAAACATTAGTGTCCGTTGTGCGTGGGAAGAAAACTTCTTTTTACAGCAAAAAAACCCCTAAACTTCCAAACAAGCACCGAGTGCGCTACGACGTAATGGGAAATTCACAGAGAAACTCGCGGATTCTTCCACTGACCGCTGCGGCACACCTGCACCAGGGTAAACCTCCGCCTACCCCACTCCTGCTTTACAGGTGAAAATAGAGCAAAAGGACCGCTGAGTCTTTGACTTTATTTATTTTCTGCTGTGTTTTACTTGCATCTATTTGAAAGACTGAGTGTAAACACAAAAAATATTTTATTTTATGCGCTGGAATGTGCAGAAAATAGGTTTAAATGTTAAACTAATTTATTCAAGTCAGAGAATGTTGCATATAATTTAATTTTTGCTTGATGCATAAAGTTAAAAGGTTAAAACTAATAAAACAAGTTTTAAAAAGAGACTTTTCCATTTGATTACATTTTGTATGATGGATTATGCAGAAAAAGTAGAATTGGGCTGAAAGAGCTATCGCTTTATCACCTCTTCAGATTGTAAATCGTGTTTTTAAAAAGTAACTAAGTAATTAATTACTTTTGAAAATAAGTAATCAGTAAAGTAATGGGATTACCTTTTTGGGGAAGTAATCAGTAATTAGTTACTGATTACTTTTTTCAAGTAACTTGACCAACACTGCCTAGTGGCTACACAAGCCAGCAATTAGCAACGACCGGATTTGGTGTGTGGTAGTAACAGGTAAATGAACATTTTTTTAAATTATTTGAATATATATTAGTGCCTGTGTATAAATACACAAACAATACACACATGCTTTCAATTGTGTAATTGAAGTGATCTAGGTAGCTCTGTTTTGGAAGTTCAGTTAAAACTAGAAATGTGTTTTGGAGTTTGTACGTGTTTTGTCTCTAGGGGCCACCGCATATATTTATATATAAACATATATAAATAAAACCACTTTTTTTACATTAGTAATTCCTTTTGTGCATAATTTTATATTATTGTTAATAATAAATTAATTAAAGCAACAAAACAACCTGAGGAGCCGGTTCTCTAAAAAGAACCGGAAATCCCATCACTAGTGGCAAAGCTTTCAAAGATCTACCTGTTCAGCATGTTGGATTTCCTGTTCACCACTCACACTCCTGATACAGCTGTGGAAGACGCTCTTCACCAAACCCTCACCTGCCTGCCCACACCTCAGCTCCTCCCGGTCAACGTCTGCTTCCCCCTGCAAGTATCTTCCATTTCTGTTCCCCTCTAAACCTGAAGTAAGATAATGAATACAGTTTATGAAAATGAAATCAGAATCAGAAAACTTTATTTATCTCCGAGGAAGTTATGTGGTCACAGTTGCTCCAAGACAGTAAGAACAATAACTAAATAAACTAAATGAAATAATACAGTATATTAAAAAGTTACAAAATGTAACAAAAATATATACAAATAGCTCAGTTATAAATATCCCAGTATATAAAACAAATTAAATATATATGGTTGAATTTCAGGTGCCCCTCTTATCAAACTGTAAAACTGCATTATTTTCTCTGTAGAAGATATGCAGATATTAAGGGTGTACAAATTCATGGCAATCCATTTCAGCCCAACTGCTTAATGATCCTTAGACTAACGCTCTCGCTCCTTCTCCACAGACTCACTCTACCTCCATTGTTTTCCCCACTCCTGCCTGACACACACACACACACACACACACACACACACACACACCATGTCTACATGACTAAATGTATTGGGTCAGTACCATTTGAATGACTGGTGAGATGAGTGTGAGTGTATATGGTGCATTCTTATCATGTGTAACAGAGGCAATATGAATGAAAGAAGAAATTATTCAGCACCTGTCCTGATTTGGCCTTGATCTGGCTGAGCATAAAACTGCTTAGTGACAGATGTTCGTCATCCAACAGAAATAGAATTTCAATCGGAGGTTTCTGCTGTTTCTGTGTGTAACTAAATCTTAAGCTATCTGCTGGATTTCAAGTGTGGTATTGTTGTGTATCCCAGGATGGTCCCAGCCTCTCTAAATGCTGATAACATGTGTAGGTGAGTAACAAAGCTTCCAGCAGAGCCTTATTTTTAGACCAGCAGAGACAAAAGCATTACTGATCTATAGTTTCTGAAGCTTTTCATTCTCTCTCTCTCTCTCTCTCTCTCTCTCTCTACATATATGTAGAGAGAGAGAGAGAGAAAGAGAGATGGCCAAGTGAAACAATATTTTAATGCTTTACTAAATATTAGATGTGGTTTAAGGGAAGTTATTTCATGACACTAATAAGCCTTGAAAACTACTTTGAAACACTTTAATGTGGTAAGGCTCGTTCCCTTTAAGACTCCAAATTACAGGATGAAAACCAGTGTAGAGTGACTTGCTCTGCAGTTCATGTCTTTGTATCATGCTGAGGCTGTCCTATTGTGGCCCTCTCTCCAACTACCTTTTCCTGGACCTGTCAATGGTGCCGTAATAGCTAGTCACATTCTTGTCTTATTTGTCACAGCAAGATCTTTGTTCATTCTCAAAAAACAGAGGTCTGTTCTTTTTTCTTCTGCTACTGCTGCTGGGTCTCCTTTGATGCTGAGGACAGCATAGACAGATATCAAAGCAGATGAAACTGGATCACTGTTGCCCCCCACCCCTGAGCTCTTATCACTTTATAATTGGGAATTAGGGAAGAAATAAAATGTCTTTTCCTCACTTTCCTTTTCCTGGGTTGGTTATAATGGGGTCTGCTACATGCCTATAAAGTACCCTTCAAATCACACTGCTGTCCTTATGTATTTTTTCTCCTTGCTTAGCAATTTCCTTGTTTGTATTCTTGTCATTTGTCATGTTTGTATTTTTCTACATTTTCCATGAGAATATCTGTGAATTAATGTTTCTTGCAAAACATTTGAAATGTGAAGTCTGGTGACACTGTTGCAGGACAAAGCAATAAACATGGAAACAAGATAAAGGGTGGCACAAACAGAAACATTAGGTATTACTACTATTGTCATAACTACTGACAATAACAGACATGAACCAACAGTACCACAACAAAGACTTGCATTATACTACAAATGTTCTCCAGTTAACAATGACCTGGTTATCTTGGTACCACTAGTTATACTAGAAGCTGAAGAAATGTGCTCATTCACAAGTTGTTCAACAAGCAAAATAAATAAATAAATACATCCCTGAAAATGGTCAGGTATAAGGACAGAGTTGAAAACGAATGGGGGTGGATGGAGGTTATTCTTCCAAGCAAACCTGGAGAACTGTTGCTCAAGACCACTTTTTTAAAATTACCAGAAATGATGGGTGACTCATGTCTTCTAATTCCTTGGACACAAAATTGAAAGAAATAGGGATGACAACGTTGTAGCTATATTTAAAAGAAAAAAATCTCACACAATATAACACCAGGCCCTGTTTGACGACAGGTCAATATGAATGCAGCCAGGTAAATAGTTTACAGTATAGAGATCTACTCATAACTGACTGACTAACTTAATTCAGACCGTCACAGCAGTAGTCTGTATTGACAACAGTAAGACAATATTGAGACAAAGCAGAACAGGAAGAGTTGGTTCAGAGGACTAGCTTGAAGACCAACTGTATCTCAGTCTATCCATCTCTACAATAATGTGGCATCCAGGCCTCCTCTCTGTTGACCATCATCGTACCAGCTTTAATATAAACTTGAAATATAAGACTTAGAGTCAGACTCAGAGTCAAGACCTTGAAATGTTCCATGTTTATTTAAATGACATGTCAAGATACCTCATTTCCTCCAAATTCTTGCAAGTGCAACTACTAACTATTACAATGTTATGGTAAACAATTCTTTAAAAAGTTACACAATTTTTCTCAATGAGTAACTAATTAATTTTAATCTGAAATTGAAAGGTCAGCCAGTAGTGACGTGACGTGAAATAATAACTTGACCTAAAGGCATTAAACCAAAAATTACTAGCCTGTTTTGTAAATGTGAGGATAGAAAGTGCAGATATTTGTTCAAAAATGTAGGGAGTAAAAGCAAAAAGTAGTCAGAAAAAAAAACTACTCAAGTAAAATACAGATAACTGAAAATTATTTGTACTTCGTTATTTCCCTCCTCTGACTATAAATGAACACATAGCTTTGATTACTGCTTTGCACACTCTTGGCATTCTCTCGATGAGCTTCATGAGGTCATCACTTGAAATGGTTTTCCAACAGTCTTGAAGGAGTTCCCAGAGATTCTGAGCACTTGTCGGCCCTTTTGCCTTAACTCTGCGGTCCATCTCATCCCAAACCATCTTGATTGGTTTTAGGTCAGGTGACTGTGGAGGCCATCTGGCACAGCACTCCATCTCTCTCCTTCTTGGTCAAATAGCCCTTAAACAGTGTTTGGGGTCATTGTTCTGTTCAAAAATAAATGATGATACAACTAAATGCAAACTAGTTGGGATGGCATGTCGCTGCAGGATTCTGCGGTAGCCACGCTGGCTCAGTGTGCGTTCAATTTTGAATAAATCGACCAACATTGTCACCAGCAAAGCACCATCACACCTCCTCCTCCATGCTTCACTGTGGGAACCATGCATGCAGAGAATATCTGTTCACCTTTTCTGTGTTGCACAAAGACACAGCGGGTGGAACCAAAGATCTCAAATTTGGACTCATCAGACCAAAGCACAGATTTCCACTGGTCTAATGTCCATTCCTTGTGTTTCTGGGCCCAAACAGATCTGTGCTGCTTGTTGCTTTTCTTTAGTAGTGGTTTCTTAGCAGCTATTTGACCCTAAAGGCCTGATTCGTGCAGTCTCCTCTGAAGAGTGGATGTAGAGATGAGTCTGCTACTGGAACTCGGTGTGGCATTTATCTGGGCTCTAACCTGAGGTGCTGTTAACTTGTGATTTCTGAGGCTGGCGACTCAGATGAATTTATCCTCAGCAGCAGGGGTGACTCTTGGTCTTCCTTTTCCTGGAGTGGTCCACATGTGAGCCAGTTTTATTGTACAAAACTGGCTTAATGGTTTTTGCGACTGCACTTGGGGACACATTCAAAGTTTTAGCAATTTTCCAGACTGACTGACCTTCAGTTCTTCAAGTAATGATGGGCTGTCATTTCTCTTTACTTTGCTGATTGGTTCTTGTCATAATATGAATTCTAACAGTTGTCAAATAAGCCTGTCAGCTGACTTCTGCACAACACAACTATAGTCCCAACCCCATTAAGAAGGCAAGACATTCCACAAATGAACGCTGACAAGACACCTGTGTCATGAAAACCATTTCAGGTGACTACATCATGAAGCTCATTGAGAAAAGGGAAGGGTTTGTAGTGCTGTCAACAAAGCAGGGGGTGGCTACTTTCAGGAATCTAAAATATAAAACATATTTAGTTATTTATCAATGTATTGTTTGCTACATAATTCCATATATCTTGCTTCACATATTTGATGTCTTCTGTTTGTATCTACAATGTAGAAAGTAGTAAAAATAAAGACAAAACATTGAACGAGAAACCTTTGACTGGTAGTGTATAATAAAGCCAAGACACGCTATTACAAAAAGTATTCACTCACCCATTCAAATGATTTAATTCAGGTTTTCCAATCACTTCCATGGCCACAGCTATATATAATCAGCCACCTAGTCATGCAGATGGCCCCGCTCCTCTTCATTCCAGAAGATTTGGCATGCAGTTTTTCTCCAAAGAATTTCAAATTTCAGTTAATCTGACCTTAGAAAAGTTTTCCACTATGTGTTCGTCCATTGATTTCTATGACAGAATTGTGCCTGTTTTTAAAGCCTAAGGCTTTAACAATGCCGCGAAATGTACACATTAAATTCAAAATGCCTGATTACCTGTTGGATTTAGGATATGAGTCCAAGAGACTTTTTTGTGCATCTTAAGATATTACAGAAGGCTGCCAAATTTCAGACTCGGATCAAACATAATACAGGGGCTGCTTTCTAAAAGATTTTACGTGGTGCTGTGGAGTCAGTTTGCAACATTTATTGAAGAGAGCTATGGAACTGGAAAGAATGCATCAGCTGTTCTGATACTCCTGACACATACGGGATCACTAAGGGTTTTCGCCGAGGCGGCAGTTGTCCTTCTCTCCTGGCTCAGCTGGAGCTTTCTTTAGGTGCCTTCCCAGCCAATCCAAATATCCAGCTGGGATAACCACATTAACTCAGGGCCTTCTTCATATGATGTTCTTCTGCTTCTCTGGCCACTGTATCTGTGGGGATTGTGTTAGTTAGACTGTGTTGAGAAAATCCCTAAGAGCAGTTTGCAAAAGCATGGAAATGATAAAATAGCCATTTTCAATTCAAAATGTCTGACTTCCTGTTGCGTTTGGGTAAATAAGGCCATACACATATTTTTGTCTGTCATTTGCATGTTACACATGTGTAATCTGTAACACTTCATTATAGCTTCATTATGGCTCGGGAGCCATTTTGAATCGTCCATGTGCCAAACCAATACAATACATAAATTTTCACCAGACCTGACGTATGTGCAAAATTTCATTAGCTTTTGAGCATGTTAAGGTCCTCAAAAGACAATTCACTTACTAAAATAATAAATGAAACAGATGCAATAAGACCTTCATGCTTTTATTTCCATAGGGACCTGACTATCTATGAACTTGAGTTCTCTACATAAAGAGCACATTAGTTCCTGACTGAAACAATGGTGCAGTCCAGTATGTAAATCCTAAAACATCTTTTTCATGTTTTTTTTTCTTTTTCTCACCCTCTCACTTTAACATACTCACTATATTCTGTCCTTTCAGTGTTGCTTCCCTTTTGATTTGACATGTTAGATTCCCTTCCATTTCTCCTTTGATCATGTCCCACTGTGTTTCTGCTCCATCATAATCACCAGGTGCCCCGATTCTGGTAATACTGATGATTTTGCCTGATACTATTGACCTTAAAAGGTGCAACCTGTCTCAATTCCAGGAAGGTCCCATCCAAAGTTTGATGTGTAATAGTGTGTGAGATCCCTACTGCTTTCATTCTCTCCTCAGGCACTCTTCCCAGCTTTTGTAGGGGAATACCAGAGTGTTCCCAAGCTAGCCAAGAGGTATAGTAAACATTCATAATATGAATGTTTACTATACCTCTTGGCTAGCTGTATATTATACAGATGGTATTAATCACTGAAACATCTCAAACAAATAAAAGTTTCACTTCAAGAAGTTTTTTCCAAGTTCAAGGCATTAATCCTGCCCCAAACTTCCCAGATATTAATCAGAACAAGCACCCACAGGATGTGGCACAAGACCAAGGCCTCACCCTGCAACACAAAGGATCTACATCTCAGCTACCAATGCACCAAAGCACACTCCAGATGCTGTGTGTCTATGTCTTGATCAGTGCTTACAAAATAGTAATACTGGATTTTTTTCATGTTTTGGCAGTGTACAGCCCTGCATATCTACTGTCTCAATTGCCTAGATACCTAGATTGTCTTCCACATAACTGTAAGAGAATTTGATGTTATTTAATATGTACCTTCTTATTTGTAGTATAATGAGATAGAAGATCAGGTTAGTCTTCCTTAAACAGCAATGAAAGCCAGAATGATTAGCACACATTAAAGACTAAAACTGTGAAATTGAAACAATGTTTCTTTTCAAGTGGGGCCCAGTGGAGATGATGCTTAGACTCCACGCTGGAAGGAATTCTTACTCTGATACTAATTAAAAAACAAACAAAATATATTTTAATCCCATCCGTTTATTTTCTTCCCAAGGCACATCTCTGCAAAGCAAACAAATTGAATGCTTTAAAAATGAGTCTAATTGCAGCGCTTCAGTGGATCCTTACACAGGTCCAATGAGCAAAATAGCACAGCAGCTTACTGAAGAATATTTTGGCTGTAACTGAGCAGAACTATATCACACTGGATCATGTAGGATATTTTGTATTAATTGACACTAAGAATATGAAAAATGTCCATGACATGAGTAATATCGATTGATGCAGACATCATTATGAATTTTATTTAATACACAGAGATTTTACCAGCAGCTGAGCTATTTAATTATTTGATATTTAATTATTCTAACTGCTGACCAAGGCCAGGAGAATAAGGAGAATGAACGGGGCATTTTCTTAAAAAAGAAATATTACCCTGTTTAACAAAAGAAGTTTCTTGTCAACGTGTTGCTGCACAATACAAACAGGACACATTTATATATGAATTCAGAACAGTGGGATGCAAAGAGTTTCAACGGGATATAGGAGATGAATGGTTTAAGCTTGTTTTTTAAAAAATCGAGTGTATTCTTATCCACATCTGGAAAGGATTTCCAGTTAGATGTTAGACAGGAAAAAGCTGAGAAAACCTTCAAGTCACAAACCTTTACAAAAACTCCTATACTCTAAGTACACTTTCACCTTTGCATTAGTGAACAGCAAAAAACAAACAAAAGGTAATTAATCAACTATTTAATTAAAAATTACTATTAAAAAAAAATCTGCAAAATAAGTTTTAAAAGCATAATAATGTTTTGAACTAACCTGACATGGTGAATTTAGTGAGTCAATTTCATATCAAGTTATTATCAGTTTACATGAAATACTTTTTCATGTAAACTTTTTGTCTGTTTCTGTTCTTTAATATGGACATTTCGTCATTTGCAAGGTCATTTAAAAAGAAAGAGAGAGGCAAGGATGGCCCCTGTATCTGCTGCAGGGCGTATAAACTGCCACCCTGATCTATAAAGAAAAACTGAACCTGTGCTTAAACCCTGATGCAGCCAAATGAAGAATTATTGTGTAAAAAGATTTTCAGTGTTATTGATCTTCTTTCTTCTTCCTTACGTTATATTCCTTTATTGATTTGATGGAGACTCTTTATAACAGTTTTACAAAATAAAATTATAATAAAAGAAAAATGACATCTACACGGGTTTCAGAGCATGGACAACATATGGTGAGCTTTGCAGAACACTGTTGTTACAGGATAACTTAACAACAGTGCAAACAAAGATTCTTATTTGCAAGGGACATGACTTTCAATGACTCCGAGGTAAATGTAAATTATAACTGTGACACACTAAGGCTGAAACATCCTTAAAAGTGATCTACTTGTACACTTCTGCTCACTACACTCTTTGTAAATCCTTTGGGTTGTGACTTTACTTTGGACTGTAAATGGCATGACTGTAAACGCCGTTGCAGGTTGTTATTATTTTTATACCTTTAATAAATCGGCACTACTGCTCTGTTAAAATATAATTTGTCAAAATTAAGTGCTTCATAAAATCAGACCTAAAAGCAGTGAGAGCAACAAAGATGAATTTTTTCATGAAATTAAAAAAAAATGACAACAAATCCTGAAAAACTGGCAAGTAGATTTTTTTATTGACCGCCTGTACATGAAGCTCGTGCAATAAGCAGTCACAGTCGCATATCAGATTAGGACAGAAAAATACAGCAATTCAATGCCTAGTCTCTGAGGGCAACAAAGAAAATCTGATGATAGCATTATGTGATATTATTGAATTTCATAATGCGTTCTGTTCGTGACCTGCCCATGCTGTGTGCAGGAGGGGCTGCTGACGTGAAAAGAGAGCAGGAGGGTCGGGCTGAAATCACAATAAAAGGTGGCTGGAGTCCGCTTTTCATCCAGTGCTCCACACGCCAGGCAACTTCTGCTGCTGACTGCAACGTGAACCAGACTGAAGGAAGTCACATCAAAGGTAAGTTACAGTTTTTGTAGCCTTTAAAGGCATGCTTTCAAATAGTTTTGTTGTCATGTTAATATTGTGTTTTTTTCTTTCTCAGATGCAGAGGGGCTTTGGGATATTTTGCATGTCGCTCATCTTTTGTGCAACTCTTTCCGAGACCATCGGGCTAGTTGTTGCGGTAAGCAGTTCAAAATTCAGTACAACGTTAATGTTAACCTCCCACTTAAATTTAGGTGCCAAGAATCAATGTACCAATAAAGACATAAAGACAACAGAGACTAATAGAAATGTCAAAATGATATCAAATATCATTATAAAGTAATCTATTTTAGTTTACAACAAAATTTTTAAGCAGCCAATCACAAAAATAAAATGTGTATATGTGAGTATATTAGTAGTAAAAAGTTCAAATCTTCAAGTGAATGAAGACAAAACAAGCTAAAATCACAGATTCACAATGAAACCATACAGACCATGACCAAATCCAAGAGCTCAAACTTCCCAATAGCAGACGCTACAACATGTAACACAGAGATGCAGGTGAGGTTAAATTCAATTCAAGGAACCAACCCATGATTCCATGATTTCCAAGAGACCCTAAATAAACCCACATTAAGAATCCACATGTAAGAAAACTAAGGGGGAAAAAAACATATTCAGAAATTTACTAGGAAAGTAAAATACACAAACTCCCTGCAGGCATATGACAAGCCTACAGACCATGACAATAAGGATGTTTTACATTTAAGAAAAATGCTCTTAGATTTACACATCAAAAACTCATTAAAACTGTCTCCTTGTCCTTTAGCTGCTTATTGTATCCATCTTTATATCTTGCAGGCAAAAGAAAAGCGAGGCTGGACTATGAACAGCGCTGGCTACTTGTTAGGGCCCCGTAAGTGTATACACACACACACACACACACACACACACACACATGCACGCACACACACACACAGAAGCTTACATGCACACACCAGCGCATATTGTTTTGTGGTTGTTCCAGTAACGTTGTTTACAAAAGCCTCATTAATAGTATGTGGTGAAATGGCCCAATGCTAATTTAGTGTTATTCAAAGATTATCATGAGTGACTGTTGGGTATCCAGTTTTGTGTGTCAAGGTATATATTCTTACCAGCTGGAGTTTGAGTCATTCCAGGGCAGGAACCCTGAAGAATGTTGTCCCTTTGTGTGCATGCGTGTGTGTGTGTGTGTGTGTGTGTGTGTGTGTGTGCGTGCGTGCGTGTGTGTGTGTGCGTGTGTGTGTGTGTGTGTGCGTGTGTGTGCGTGTGTGTGTGTGTGTGTGTGTGTGTGTGTGTGTGAAGCCCAGGTAAAGGTTGCTCCTGCCTCATCCTGTGTTTCAGGTCGTATTGATCACCTAATTCAGATAAAGGATTCTCCCAGTGCCAGAGGCAGAGACGAGCTGGTCACTCAATGTAAGATAGAAACATACAGCTGCTGCAGGGCCTTGGGGTCACCAGGAATTGCTCTGTTTAAACATCACACCTTTTAGCTGCTTTTGTTTCTTTGCTTATGTATACAAATGTTGCAATTCTGTCTGTGCTTTGAGCCAAGTAACGCATTGATGACCTCAAGAATGAGTTAAGGAAGGTTTAGCATACAGCATTTTTGAGACTTTGGAGGATTACACTCCAGATGCATCGTGTTGACAGAATGGGAAGAAAATACGATCGTTTAGAAGACTATCGTCACGTTCACTGCAGAGAAGATGTAGCACTGACTAACACAGAGTTTTCACTGTGATATCCGAAATAGCAGTACAGCTGACAAAGAGCTGATAGCCCAGTAACTTAATTTAGAAGTTTTACATTTTTTAATATTATCAAAAATATTTTCAAGTCATGCTACCAATTTATTTTATTAACAATTTGCTGATAAAAGATTGTATGTAAAGATCAAAACACAAGGTAGATCCAATAGGACTTTTTTACCCTGGATGGCAAACATCATTAAAATACCTTATTTTTTCATGCCAGGGTCTCACATGTAAAACTTTAGCTAGACTTTTAAAAGCACACAAAGAGAACAGGGGGTATTAGTTCAAGGACTACTTTAGCTAATGACGAAGCCCCCAATTAGAGTCAAACAATTGTCACATGTAAAAACCACTCAGAGTAAATGACAGCACTGAAGTATGTGAGCTCACTATAACAACACGTAGCTGGTGAGTAATGTTGCAAAGTGAGACAAACTGGCCTGATACTGTACATGTTTTCCATTCTTCAAATACAAATATGAGCCAATATAATGTATTCAACTCATGTGAGCTTCACATGTTAAACTACAAATCTCAGTCAGGTTGCTGTCTGTTCTTTAATTTCAAAATATCACAATAACATTTTTAATTATTGGTCTAGCTTAAGAATACTATGTAGTACAATAGTACAGTTACCGTTATTATTGGAATTGGGAAGAGTATGATTAGTAATTAAAGCAAATGAAAAAAAGGAAATGCAAATATTTTTAATTTACAATTTTAACCGGAGGCCACTGAACTCTGCACATGCTACCTCAACCTGCTCTTTAGGCACATAAAAAACAAATTAAAATGTAAATGTGGAGACACACCGACAGTCTACAGCACACTACCATGGCTAAGTAAAACCCTCTGCTTGCCTGTTATTTTATGTTGATTTTCATCATCACTAGTGTTTCAGTGCATTTACTTGTCTGTTAAAACTGCCGTTCAACAAGTGTGCTTTTTCTATTCCTTCCATCAAACCTCTACTTACTGCAATTCCATGAGCCAAGCCCTGCAGGTGGTCTGTACGAGTTTGGAAAGTGAACCAAACAATTACAAACCAAATATCATGCTGAAACTGTGTGACGTGTGAACAATGTCCTTTAGAACTTCTTACAGGAATCAGGTAGCGGTGTGCACTGTGTATGTGTGTGTGTCTGTTGTATGATGCCTCTAAACCAGTGGGATATTTGTACGTATTTTCTGTTACATACACAAAACTTTAACCATTTACTCCATATTATTTTTACTTTGTCAATTGTCATTTTCACCTTAATCAAACAGAAAATTAAATGTCACAGCCAGTATATTAAAAAATTAAGCAGCTGAAAAGGATTATTATTATTGTAAGTACATGAAAATTACACATAAATCACATTTACCAAAATGTTAAAATTGCTGAATTTCTAGTGAACTGAGCTGATAATGGGAATGAATTAATTAAATGCTTAGTTGGGCCATCTGATGTTTGTATGAGCGCATCAACTGCAATCACTCCTCATTATCCAGATGGACTAGATGGACTACATGGACACACGAGACTAGGAGACAAGCCGGGTCTGGCTGGGAAGAGGGACATAGGCCAGGAGGAGGACTTCAGAACAGGTCTGTATGTCTCACAAAGAAACAGGACAATCTTTCTTCCTCTTAAAGAAGATATTTTATTTTGAGTGTTATTTAACAATAATCAAAAGGTATTTTATGATGTATCTTCTTGGTTAATTTAATTTGATATACTGAATGTTTTGCTTTTATTACTGTTTTATGTATAGCTGTCATGTTGATTAGCTACCTTTAATGTATAAGGAACACTGAGGAAGGAGATGGTAGAGGGGGAGACCTAAAATGCCTTGAAGAAAATAGGAACTTGTAGTCATTTAAGTCCTTTAAATAGCCCAAAAGAAGAGGAGCCACATATATTTTAAAGGGAAACAGTGCAATAAAGCCTCAAGTTCCTAAACAAAATAATACCCCAGATTATTTATTGATGTATTATTTAATATTTTGTGTCTTTTACAAAAAAAATGCTAGTTTATATTTTGGAAACTCTGGAAATGTTTTATGTGTTTTATGATCATTTATCTAAAACACTGAATAAAGAAATCTAACAAAAACAAATAACAGCAAAAACAAGACAAGCAGTGCTTGTACCGTTTAATCTAAAAAAAAAGAAGACATCTTTTAAAGCATACCAAAATTAAAGCGATCTCTCTCCTTTCACCGCATCATAAAGTGTCATAAAGATTTTCCATTCATCAAGCCTTTAAATTACTGTTGTAGAAATCTTCACTGGTTTTCAGCAGCGAAACATTTCCACTGCGATGGACTAAGGCTGAAAGCAATAATCACAGAGTGTGAGGGCTAGTCAAACTAGGATCATTGGAAGGTGAAATGTTTTACATTTTTACGTTTTGTTTTTTTTAAAGAAAGCTTAGACACATCTACTTTGTATGGAATTCAGTAGCCTTCATGTTTCATTCCCATTAACCTTTGTTCATGAGTTCACAACTGATGCTTTGTTTAAATCTAATACTCCTACTTGTATCGTAAACCTTAGTATCTGAGAGAATTTCATTTCTCTGTATGATCTGTGTATATCAGAGCTCCTGCCATTTCAACCTGTCATTCTTGATGTACCTCCACAGGCGCCCTGAGAATAGCAGATGAAGAAATTATCCACACTGTCATTGACTTCTTGTCATACCTCAAACTTAAAGGTAATGCTTCTCACTTATTTGAAAGCGAGGGGAGTTCATGAACAAAATAATACAGGTCTGCATACAGAAGTCACTGCAACGACAAACTCTTAAAAGCACACCAAAGTTTGATTAGCGAACTTTTTCAGGTCTGTATATCGGTCCATTTGTTAAACATGGAAATATTCTTTCAGTGATAGAATCTTCATTTTCTATTGAATTAGCACACAAATTACCCCATGCACAAAACTAAATGTGAAAATGTAATGTTGCATATTTGACTTTATGACATCTAGAGGTGTGATAATATTGAAAATTGTTTAATCTAATCATACAATAAAACATACAAGTTTATCATCAGATCAAACCTGGCAGGGAACCTGTATAGCCATGTATACTGATAGTATTATTACCATGTCAGAGACTGTTCAACTGACTGCTAGTGCAGTATTTCTAATCAGCCAGTTACATTGCAGGAACTCAGTGATGCACAAGTTGGCCTGTTGAATTCTGCATCTACAACATGAAAATGTGAATCCATCCAGGCTTGTGCTGAAGGTTCAAGCTGTATGTCTTGGCAGAATGGTACCAACTGATCATATTGTTAATGACCATGTCCATCCCTATGTTACCAACAGTGTACTGATCCTCTAACAGGATAGCGTGCCATCTCACAAACTCACCTCAAACTGATTTCTTGAACATGACAATGAGTTCACTGAACAGTCACCAGATCCTTCATGTGATAAAATCATGTCAAAATTTTCTTGTCATGTCCAAAATCTCAGGATAATACCTTGATGATTCAATGCCACAAAGAATTAAGGCAGTTAGCAAGGTGAATCTAATAGAGTGTCTGCTGAGTGCAAACAAACAGAGGTATGATAAAATGAAAAACAACTTTCTGCCTATTATGTCTCAGTATTGATGTTCTGTCTGTTCTGTTTGTGCAACATTACAGAGATGGGAGCCTTGGACAGCCTGCCTCCTTCTGTCACATCAGATGAACTGGCCAATCCCTAAGGCTTTTGCTTCTCTGTTATAATTGTTGTGTTTCAACTCTTCTCTGGACTCCAACTGCCATAAATGTATTGTAGCTCCTAAATGTTACAATATTGTAGCTCCTAGCACACTGGTAGGTTGGTAGATTTGTTCTGGTACCATCTGACTGACTGACCCTCAATATCAGATCTTTCTCCTCTTGTGTAAACAAAATTTTATATCCTCTTAAAGCCAGTAGTTGTGTGCTGACTATAGGTGGATCTACAGAATTGGTACTTTTGTATAAAACAACTCTATATTATCACCAGAATATACTATTATGTGTTTTCAGAGAATGGAGTGAAATAAAATAAATGGCACTAGACTCACTGAATAATTTGAATTTATTTCCTTCTAACAGTCAATTACACTGTTTATCACTTACATTTTAGCTACAATTAGTTTGTAACAAACATGCCTACACCTCTTTGATGTATGTTAAAAAATCTAAATTCAGAGTTTTACCTATGTAGTGTCTGCACAGTGTTAAGTGGTGACACTGGGGCCTTCCTGAGAATTACTGACGCCACAGGAGATTTCTTAGTCTCATGACGACTCTCTATGCTCAGCCTTTGACTTGAAAATTGAAGGTCAAATAGTGTGCAATGACGTAGCTCTGACCGACACTCATTTTGTAATGGTTAGAGACAACCTGTAGCAAGTAAGTCTTGACACTCACACAATAAAAGAACACAACAGTTGTTGGTGCCAAATAACCCTGTGGCACGGCATACAGGATATGACAAAACTCAGGAGTGAATAATGGCCCAGTTACGCCCAGCCAATAATTGACCAGAGGATCTGCATCAGTGGTGTGGTCCTGCCTGGAGCGTCAGCTGGTGAACCAGCCAGGTATTTCAAAAGTGCCTTTGTTCCCACTACTTTTAATCGAGGTCCCATTTAAGCACATTGCCATGGGCCTCATTGGGCCATTTCACCAGAGTGCAGCGGGATATTACTTTTAGAGTTGGATGTCTCGAGACCAATATTGTTAATGACCATGACCAAGACCACTTTTACGTGGTCTTGGTCTTGTCTTGGTCTCGCTGTCTCGGTCTCGCTATCTCAGATCGACATAGTGGTCGGGAGATTTGGAGTCAACAGTATCCGTGACACACAACGTAACGTTCGATAATGTGTCATGCGCTCTAAGAGCCGTGCTTTGAGAGTGCTTTGTAGTGAGTCAGAAGAGTCGACTCCCATTGAGCGAGAGCCGGCTCCTCACTTAATTTCCTTTCGCTGCTCAGCTCTCACACAGTGGCTCAGCTATGCGCCAATTCCTCCATATTGTGGCCAATCACATGCGAGGATATAGGATAATATCATTATGTGAAAAACAGAGAGCGTGAGAGACGCGACAGTCAAGTGGAGCGTGTGTCTGTCCTCTCAGTAAGTGAGTGAGACAGTAGACAGGGCTGAGGAGGGCTGTGCGAGTGCAAAAACACATAAATATGCCTGACACCCGAAGCAGCATCTGGCTGCAGTTTAAAGACTTTTTTGTCTCGGTCTCAATCTTGGTCTCGTCTTGACTTTGTCTTGGTCTTGACTCGGTCTGAAGCAGTGCTACTGTGCACCATTTCTGCCATGAGTGTGGAGCTGGCACTGATTCAAGTGGGCATCCCATGAAGAGATAATAGCTGACTAGCTTTGAGTTACTGTTCAGCAGGAAGCTGCAGAGGTGTGTTGGACCTGATTAAAGAAAACTGGGAGGAAGGTCCAAGCCCAGCTAAAAAAGAAATTCAGTACATTCTGGACCCGAGAGCAAAGCTACACACGTTGTGGAGGTTATCACGATAAAATTTACTACAGGCCCAAGAACTTCAGCAGTGCCTGTACAGCAGAGGGATAAGGCTCAGATAATTTTCACCAAGAGACAAAGTGCTTGTATTATCCATTCTTCTACTTGCCAAGTGGCAAGGACCTTTCATGGTCACACGGCAAGTGGGAGATGTTGACTATGAAATAGTCCTACTCTCCTTAAAGCATGGAGAAAGGCTGAAACAGTTTTTCTCGTGAGCCTGGTGAAGGAAAGAGATGAGTTGGGGCTGGAGTTCCTAAATTCCACCATTCCCATCTTCCTCTGTTGTGATGACCATTTCACACAAGCCCAGAGAGTAGATGCTGCTGTATTGCAACATCGTTTTGCAGATGAGTTCTCCCTCCTGCCTGGTAATACCTCGCTCAAAGAGCACCATTTTGAAATGCACCTTGCTATGGTTGTTGCATTCACAGTCCTGTCAGTTACCTGTTGTTTCGAATGAACTGGTGGAACTGCTAAAGATGTGGGTAATAAAAGAGTTGCACAGTGCGTGGTGTAGCCTGTTAGGATTTAAAATGATTAAATGATGCAGTTTTTTATGATTTTATATACACAATGCAATGTGCTCATAAACGAGTTGGCACTCTGTGTTTAGACGGTCAAAAATGTCGTTCAGTGGTATTGACTGGACTGAAATATTGAGAATTGACGTAGAAGTGCAGAGGGTCTTTTTTGCTGCATGCTTACACATCACACCAGATAATGGTTAGAAGGACATTTTCTGGGCAAAGGGAGTCTGAACAGAATGTCCCGAACTAGATAAATGGAATCAGAAGTAGGTTAATATTAAATAATCAAGGCTGGACAGGGAGGTGTATTTGTCTCTGTCATTCCAGGAAAAGGAGCAGATACGAGGTCAGACGTGAGCGGAGCAGGGGACTCGAAGGGAGACATCAGGAGCGCCACGTTGGTTCCAGAAGAAGATAATTATCATAATAATGATTTTGTTGGGGTATAAAACTGTACGGGCAAATTCAGGGTCGTCTTTTCAGTGAAGACAGATGACTGTGTTCACAGAGAGGTCCAGCACTGTAAACTTGTAATTCTAACTGCTGAAGCAAATTAAATCTTTTTAAACAGAGGATATTTCTCCTCTACTTCCTTTGAAGAAATTGAACACAACAAGCCCCATAGTTGTTGTAGTGAAGATTTCAGGTCTATACAATTCTGTGTTGACTACTGTAAGGTGCATGAGGTCACAGTTTGATGCCCAGGTCGACCAGTTCCTGCACGGGTGGGCACTGCTTGTTTTTTCACGACACTGGCAGATTCCCTTGTCTCCAGAGTCCAAGGGAAAAACGTCCTTCTCCTCTCCGTGTGGTTTATGCCAATTTTTCACACTTATGTTCAGCTTGTTCAGAGCTAAACAAGCTTAATTATTTTAATTAATTACCAAATGAAGGACAGGTGAGCTTTTGAATTTGAACTTAACTCATAAGTCATGAGAGCATTATCAAAGTTGATTCTTCACATTGACTTGCTCCCATTGTGGTAACACTAACATTAAGCTAGTGTTATTTATTTATTTATAGCAGCTTGACAGTAAGAAATGAGGTGCTGAGGTGAGTGTGCTGTTCTCATTGTATAAAATGTAGCATGGTACCTATAGCATTTTTAATTACATGTTTCATTTTTTCATTATTACAGCCAAGGAGTTATTTCTTTGTCCCAGGAAACTTATCAGTACAGAGTTTTTCAACGTAGATGACTTCTTTCCTATGAGGGACAGAATTTCGGGTGGAAATTTATCATTTATACCTTAGTGTGTTCCTTTTAGTTCCTTGTTTTGTTTTTCACTAGTTCTTGTTCTTGTAATATTCAAAATGAGCAATTATAGGTATTGGTTTGTTATCATCCTTTTTTAGCAGCATCAAGATAGTGGATGTGGTGAAAAGTTATTTGGTTGACAGTGTCTGCAGGGTTCTTAAGCTGAGTGGCCGTGAAGTCCGTCAGTAACTTCTCTGGACTGACAGGAGACTGATCAGAAAAACAGCCCCTCACCATAATAGGAATCACAATACATGAATACAAATAGCTCGATTATAAATATCCAGACTATTACAGACATTAAATAGAATACTGAACATGCTCCTGTGACTGGCCAGCACGTCATGGAGTAGGTGGGAGGTATTGTCCAGCATTGTCCTTATCTTGAACAACATCCGCCTCTCCAAAACCACTGTAAGGGAGTCCAGCTCCACCCCCACAACATTGGCCTTGTAGATCAGTTTATTGAGTCTGTTGATTGCAGCCCTCAAACTGCTGTCCCAACATACAAGACTCATAGAAAATCCTGAGCATTGTCCAACAGATGTTAAAAGACTTCAGCTGATTCAGAGAATAGAGATGACTGTAGAGTGCAGTGGTGTTTTTAATCCAGTGCAGTTTGTTATCAATGTGTACTCAAGGTATTTATAGCCCTCCACAATGTCCACATCAACCCCCTCAGTTGAAATACAGGGTCACAGGTTTCCTGGTCCTCTTAAAGGCCAATATCAATTCTTTGGTCTTTGTTAGACTGGTTCGCTGTCTCATCACCCTCACTGACGCATCCAACCACCGCAGAGTCATCAGAACACATCTGAAGATGGCATGTCTCTGTGCAGTGGCTGAAGTCTGTGTTGAAGAGGAAGGGGGAGAGGACGCTCTCTTGTGGTACCCCTGTGTTGTTGATCACCTTATCAGACACACAATGTTGAAGACGCACATATTGGGATCTTCCTGTTGGGTAATCAACAATCCAGGACACAGAAGAGGCATCCACCTGTGTTGCTATCAGCTTATCACCCAGGAAGGTCAGCCTAGTGATACTGAATACACTGGAAAAGTCGAAATGACCGTCACCATGCTCGCCGGCTGGCCCAGATGGGCATAGACACAAATGAGCAGGTAGATAATGGCATCCTCAGCTCTGAAGTGGGGCTGGTAAGTGAACTGAAGGAAATTATGATGTGGCCTCTGGATCATTGAGAATAAATAATTGAATCTTGGCAAGACCATAATTTTTTTTTTTTTGAAGCAACCATTCCCATGAGTGATATGGATAGAGACTTCCATCTAGATCATCTTCTACTTTCTTTAAAAGTGGGATGTAGTTTAATTTAGTTAAATCTGCAAACCTAGTAGAAACATTAAAGCTAAATATTTAATATTTCCAGATTGCTGTGGGGTGAAGAAGGATTATGAAAGGAGCAATTAATCGCAAGAACTGTAGATTTTAACTGGTTTATCAAATAATCTGAAATGCTTGAGAAAGAGTTTATTAATGTAATTATCTCAGAGAGAGTGGTTTGTGAATGCTGGAGAAAAAGCAACACATCATCAGCATAAACACTGATTTTATGTTCTACATTCTTGCATTTTATGCCCTTAATCACTATGGCTGTCTAATTGCTGTTGCTGCTAGTGGTTCAATAAAAATTGCAAACAGTCACGGCTGAGAAGCCGGTGTGTTGTGGTATGGACCCAGAGACAGAATGCACGGGAGGAAAAACTGAGGTATAACAAAAAGCAATCAGTTTATTTAGGCTGATAGAGAAAAACAAAACAAAACAAAGGCAAACACAGGCAAAGACTAAATGATAACCTAAAGTGGGAACAGCTAGAACAAGACATGAAAACTATGACATAAACATAAACATGAACCTAAACAGGAGTACGGAAAACCGAGACTTGAGGAGCCATGAAAATCCTTAAACATGAGGCGAGATAAACAGACAACCCAACAATGAACAAAGGGAGACAGAGGACTGAAATACACAGAAGGGTGATGAGGGAAGTGGAAACACATGGAGAACACAGCTGACACGAAGGAACATGACGCCACAAGAGAAGCAAAACTAATCACACTGAACATGGAACACCAGACTGTCAAAATAAAACAGGGAACATAATGAGACGTAAACATGACAACATGAGTTTGACAAAAGGATGTGGAACACACAGACATGAAATACAGTGGCTTGCAAAAGTATTCGGCCCCCTTAAACTTTTCCACATTTTGTCACATTACAGCCACAAACATGAATCAGTTTTATTGGAATTCCACGTGAAAGACCAACACAAAGTGGTGTACACGTGAGAAGTGGAACAAAAATCATACATGATTCCAAACATTTTTTACAAATAAATAACTGAAAAGTGGGGTGTGTGTAATTATTCAGCCCCCTGAGTCAATACTTTGTAGAACCACCTTTTGCTACAATTACAGCTGCCAGTCTCTACCAGCTGGTAGAGCTGGTATGTCTCTACCAGCTTTGCACATCTACAGACTGAAATCCTTGCCCATTCTTCTTTGCAAAACAGCTCCAGCTCAGTCAGATTAGATGGACAGCGTTTGTGAACAGCAGTTTTCAGATCTTGCCACAGGTTCTCGATTGGATTTAGATCTGGACTTTGACTGGGCCATTCTAACACATGGATATGTTTTGTTTTAAACCACTCCATTGTTGCCCTGGCTTTATGTTTAGGGTCGTTGTCCTGCTGGAAGGTGAACCTCCGCCCCAGTCTCAAGTCTTTTGCAGACAGGTTTTCTTCCAAGATTGCCCTGTATTTGGCTCCATCCATCTTCCCATCAACTCTGACCAGCCTCCCTGTCCCTGCTGAAGAGAAGCACCCCCAGAGCATGATGCTGCCGCCACCATATTTGACAGTGGGGATGGTGTGTTCAGAGTGATGTGCAGTGTTAGTTTTCTGGCACACATAGCGTTTTGTATTTTGGGCAAAAAGTTCCATTTTGGTCTCATCTGACCAGAGCACCTTCTTCCACATGTTTGCTGTGTCCCCCACATGGCTTGTGGCAAACTGCAAACGGGACTTCTTATGGTTTTCTGTTAACAATGGCTTTCTTCTTGCCACTCTTCCATAAAGGCCAACTTTGTGCAGTGCACGACTAATAGTTGTCCTATGGACAGATTCCCCCACCTGAGCTGTAGATCTCTGCAGCTCGTCCAGAGTCACCATGGGCCTCTTGGCTGCATTTCTGATCAGCGCTCTCCTTGTTCGGCCTGTGAGTTTAGGTGGACGGCCTTGTCTTGGTAGGTTTACAGTTGTGCCATACTCCTTCCATTTCTGAACGATTGCTTGAACAGTGCTCCGTGGGATGTTCAAGGCTTGGGAAATCTTTTTGTAGCCTAAGCCTGCTTTACATTTCTCAATAACTTTATCCCTGACCTGTCTGGTGTGTTCTTTGGACTTCATGGTGTTGTTGCTCCTAATATTCTCTTAGACAACCTCTGAGGCTGTCACAGGGCAGTTGTGGAGCTGTTTTGCAAAGAAGAATGGGCAAGTATTTCAGTCTCTAGATGTGCAAAGCTGGTAGAGACATACCCTAAAAGACTGGCAGCTGTAATTGCAGCAAAAGGTGGTTTATCTATATGTGTCGATTGCCAGTTGTGCTGAGTTCGTGCTGTACTTAACCTGTCAATGTCTTCATTTAGTCAAAAGCTGAAATCACCCCCAAGAACAAGTGAGCAATCTTGGTGTTCAGAGAGTGCACTAAAAAAACACGTGAAAGAATGAGGGGTCATCAACATTGGGCCATATATATTTACAATATATAACTTTTTGTTAAGTATAAATCATTTATTCATCCATTCTCTTATCCTTATTCTCTTATTCAGGGTCGTGGGGGGAGAGGGGGCCTATCCCAGTTGTCATAGGGTGAGAGGCAGGGTACACCCAGGACAGGACGTCAGTCTGTCGCAGGGCTAACACATAGAAACACAGACAACCATTCGCTCTCACATTCACTCAGGTGTTTTAAGTTCGTCTGTAGCTGTGACAGGCCTATGAGTCTCTTGTAATAAAACAACATCTGCCTGTAGTTTTTAAAACCTGTTAAATATCTTTAAACTCTTCTGTCTGTAGCCAGCTTCATGCACATCCATGTGACAAACTTCGTACGTCATACGTTTGTAAAAAAAAAAAAAAAAAGGTTCCATAAAAGTGTAATATGTAGACAAGAGTGGTGCTTGGTGTTGTCTGATTATGTGTGTGCATATCAACTTATATAAGCTAGCGTGTACACACTTGTCGTGTGTGTATGTCATTGACAGTAATTGTCAGCGATTTATCTGTCAAGGTTTGCTATGTGGCAGGCAGGATGTAGGAGCCAAACACAGGACTCACAGCACAGGAAGTTAATTGAAAACGGCAGCTTTATTAAATAGAATAGAATAGAATAGAATAGAATAGAATAGATCTTCACATCACGCAGGACCTGTCATGGTCCTGTCACATCAACACCGTGGTGAAAAAGGCCCGACAGCGTCTCTACCACCTCAGACGCTTGAGAGACTTCCAACTGCCCTCCAAGGTGCTCAGGAACTTTTACTCGTGCACCATAGAGAGCATCCTGACGGGAAACATCTTAACCTGGTTCGGGAACAGCACCATGCAGGACAGACGAGCTCTACAGAGGGTTGTGTGGTCAGCTGAGCGCACCATCCGCTCCGAGCTCCCTGACCTGCACTCAATCTACAGCAGGCGGTGCTGGACCAAGGCCAGGAAGATCGTGAAGGACCTCAGCCATCCCAAAAACAGACTGTTCTCTCTGTTGAGGTCAGGAAAGCGATTCCGCTCCCTGAAGACCAACACAGAGAGACTGAGGAGGAGCTTCTTCCCGCAGGCGATACGGTCTCTCAATCACACCACCACACAGTACTGACCCACACATATGGTTCTTACACACACACTGGACTTTCTGGACTTTGGTTTTGCACAACACTGGTCACTATATTCTTCATTTCCGGTTAATACTTGTACAGCTGCTGTTATTGTGTATATATTTATTTATATTTAGATTTCTTCATACATTCTTATATAGTTCTATACTGTGTATTTTGTTGTACAGTTATTTTATTTTCAACTTTAATTTATATATTTATCTTTATCTTATTCTTCCCAGTTAAATTTACCCTTCATTCTAATTTGTGTTGTACAGTTATTTCATTTTTAACCTTAATTTATATTTTATTCCTTCCTAGTTAAATTTACCCTTTTTAATTTTTCATATTTATTTCCTATCTTATTCATAGCCTTTTCCTTTTTTGTTTTCTTTAGGTCACGAGCAGTTGTCCAAGTATTTCACTACATATCGTACTGTGTATGACTGTGTACGTGACAAATAAAATTTGAATTTGAATTTGAATTTGAATCTTTACTGTCACTGTTACAAGAACAAGGAAACACAGTTTGGCATCTCTCTGTTAGCAGCATGTAGATTTTTACATTAAAATTCCTTTAGAAAAAAAACCTTGAAATTTAAGAGATGCCTACACAGGGAATGTATGTAATAATGCAAGTATCTACACCGATAAGTACAAGTTATATGTACCATATAAAGGAGCAGGTGCAATGTAATGAGCAAGTGATCAGTGCAATATACGGTGCAATGTAATCAGTGGTAGTGCACACTGAGTAGGAGGTATGTCTAGGGGTAGGAATGCTGGTTGCTATTATAATAAATACAATTTATAAACAGAGGTATGTTGGTTACATTATACTATAATAAATATGGTTTATTGCTGAAAAATCCTCCATTAAATAAACTAAAAAAAAACAACCCCAAAACAAACCAAAACTCTGAACATGGAAACTAAGAATTAAAACACTGGGAAACAATAAACTCACACTAGACAACAAGAAAACAAACCTGGGACTGAGAACTAGGAATTAGACAGGAGCACAAGGGAAACCACAGCAGTGAGGATGCACAACATGACAACAGACAGAGGAAAACCCAGGGCTCAAATACACATGGGGGTAACGAGGGCATGGGAAACGGGAGGGAAACACAGCTGGGACTAATCAAACATAACAAGACGGGGAGGAAGCAAAACTGAATACACTGAACATAGGACAAGGAACTATCAAAATAAAAAAGGAAACATGAGACCTCCACAAAGACACAGACCTGACACTGTGATGTGGAAATACAAAAGTAAATAGACGATCTCTTAAAGAACTGGTCGTTTATGCTGAAGTCTATTCCTTTCAGCTCCCTAACCGTGACTCTTCACCTGCTCCTTCTGCTTGAAATGGTCAAATTTGGCGACAATTGGACGTGGCCTCCGGGCCCCAGGCCTCCTGGTTCAGAGACAATGGACTATATCGAAGCTGATGTTCTTCATGGTGTCCTCTGGAAGCTTTAGGTGGGTCTGGATGAAGTTTTTAATAGTTTCTTCTGAGTCCTCTCCAACATACCTGAAAAGACAAGGTTATCTCTCATACAACGGGCCTGGAGATTGATGACAGTCTCCTTCATTTTTCTTATTTTCTTCACTGAAATGGGTGAGACTCCGTCAGGGATTTAAATTTCCGGTGTAAAATCTCCATCAGTGACAACACTGCGTTGAAGCTGGAAAATCACTTATCGATTAAATATTCCATCATCTTTACCTAACTGCCCATTTCTGTTTCGATTCTTTTATTTTTATTTTTAATTATTATTACTTTAAAGACCACCTGTGCATTAAGCGACCGATGAAAAGCCGAACACTTCCTGTATCTGTTTCAAACTAAAAGCCCTGTAGCCGTTCGCGGTAATAGAAGCCCTTCACTGTTCCTCAAAAAGCCTTTATTGTGAAACGGTTACTGGAATAAATTTCGGGAATCACTTTGAGGGCAAAATAAAATTGTGAGTGATAAAAGAAAAGAGGCAGTAAATAGATGTGTTGCACACCAGCATCGCTCATAAAGCCCGCAGTTCTTCTCCTTGAAGTAGGCTATGAGCGCAGCAGTCTGTCAGTAACGGCCACAATCTTTTTCACACTTGAATCCAAACGGTGAACACACGTGTAACTGATCGTAATGTATACATGTAGAACCGCGTTTGTAACCGTAGTAACGTCCGGTGTTCTGGCTGTCTTGAAAGGCTAGGTTAGGAGACCCAAGAAACCGCTGTAGTAAGGTAAGTATTCACAGTTATTTGTGTAAGTCACCAATAAGCTACATTGTGTGGTTAAAACTTAAAAATTAGTTAGCATTGTGTAACTGATTTATATTCAGGTAAAGATGTCAAAATGATTAATTATAAGTACCGTTAGGTTAACGGATACATTAACCTAGGCTAATCGGAATAACGTAACGTCTGACTTTTAATGAACCAGTTAACATTTCGAGATACCAGCTGAAGTAGAATGAGCTCAACGGCCTCTCATGTATAAAACGGATTCTCTTTACACCGCAGATATTTTACCGCAGAACACATTATAAATTTAAAAAGTAGGCTACAAAATAGTGGAAGCTCTCATCGGAGTTGGGGTGTGACAGTAAACAGGTGGTTACTCTAAGTGCTGAGTAAACAGAATTTGACTGCCTTGATAAATGTAGCAAATGCAGCGAGACAAACACAGGAACTATGACAGTAAACAGGTGGTTACTCTACGAACTGTGCTGAATTTGACAATATATTATCATATGTGACTGTGTAATGAATGTTGTACAGTAAAAATGAACAATAATTTCAGTCATTCTGAAATACTGTTGCTGGAGAATCGTGAACAAAGTTAAATGTTGTTCTGTTTATAAAAACATCTATGTTTCATTTTATGCTATAGTTTGTTTCGTGGTGTCGCAAAATAAGCTGTTTACGGCAATATTTTTTCATCGTTTTGATGGTCACTGTAGTGGCTATCTTAATTTCTTAAAGTTCTCTCTTTCTCTTATATTTAATATAACCACACTACAGACAGACAAGCACCTGTTTTTATACGTTGTCATTAGCAACAACAGTAAAACCATCCCCTGTCCGCTTGTTTATTTTCAATATAAAACTTTCACAATAAAGCTCAAGATGCTGTTGAGTCTTTTCAAAATAAACTGAATCACATGAAAGAGTATGCAGAGTATTTACGGATGAAAAGCAAAAAGAGACGATTTTATTTTATTTCTTTGTTTGAGCAAAAAGAATCTTGACCGTCTCCAGTCAGTCCAGAATGCTGCTGCAAGGCTCTTAACAAAGACACGAAAAAGAGAGCACATTACACCAGTTTTATTCTCATTTCACTGGCTTCCAGTGCATTTTACAATTTGAAAATCATAGTACTGACTTTTAAAGCTCTGAATCATGATGCTCCTGCTTACATTTCCAATCTTTTAGAACCCCATGCTCCCTCTCGCAACCTGAGATCATCTAATCAAAGGCTGTTGGTCCTACAAACACGTTTTGAGACCAGAGGAGATAGATCTTTTAGAGCAGTGGCCCCCAGGTTGTGGAGTGCTTTGCCTCCATGTTTACGTTGCCTTGATTGTGTTTATTCTTTTAAACAGCACCTAAAGACAAATTTATTTAGATTGGCTTTTAACTAGAGTTGTGCTGTATGATCGATTGTGTTGTTTTATGTACATCTGTTTGACATTATTGTGATGCACGTTGTGGTTCTTATTCTGTGAAAAGTGCTATATAAATATCAGTTATTTCAGTACATTTTATCCCTACTTCCTGTGGGCAGCCTCCTCTTTTAGGCACCAGTACCTCACCTGTTCAAGTCTGCCCACCTGTGAATCTCACCCTGTTGTCCTGTCTCACAAAACCTTAAAATAATGACCCAGGAAACACATGAATTTGACAATAAATTTATTTTTAGCATTTCTCAATAAGACCATTAGAATAAAAGTTTTAAAAAAATTAGGTAATACAAATTAAAATTCTAGTAGTATTTAAACAAAAAATAATGTGCAAATACGAAACTAAAAATGGCTTCTGACAAAAAAAGGATTTTATTTTCCAGTCCAAAACAACAAGTTTTCGAAGTTTACATTTTTTTTTTGAAAATATTTTTATTGAAAAAAGAAAACAGTACTTGCAGTTACCGAAATACAATCAACCTTTCTTAATTTTCCTAAGTAAATATATATATATATATATATATATATATATATATATATATATATATATATATATATGGAAAAAAAAAAAAAAAACAAAAAAAACAAAACACAACGCCCCCCCCCCCCAGTCCCACACAGATCAACACAACCATCAAACATATTAGAGGAATATAACAGTAACAAAAGTAGATTTAAACAGGCAATACCTCTAGACTAGCAAAATAAGAGATAAAGGGTTGCCACTTGTGAAAAAATTTGGCTGTGCAACCTCTCAACGTATATTTAATTTTTTCAAGTTTTAAAAAAAACATGACATCTTTAAGCCACCGGGAAATAGTAGGATACTTAGCAGACTTCCAATGCAACAATATTAGACGTCTCGCTAATAGGGATGTGAAGGCTATAATATCCCTTTGTGTGGAATCAAGTGTAAGTGAGCGAGCAGGAATCCCAAACACAGCAATCAGAGGACAAGGATGAAGAGTTACCCCAAGAACAGTTGACATAATAGCAAAATACCTTGTCCAGAAACCTCGTAGCTCAGGGCACAGAAAAAACATGTGGCTAAGGTGACAAGGAGAACCATGGCATTTATCACATTTATTTTCCACTTCTGGATACAATTCAGAAAGTCTAGACTTAGAGAAATGCACCCTGTGTATGACCTTAAATTGAATAAGTCCAAGACGAGCACAGGAGGTGGAAGATCGTATCCTCGTTATAGCCCGTTCCCAAGACTCCTCATGTATTCGAAATCCCAGTTCTTCTTCCCATGTACGCTTAAGCTTAACATTAGAGTGGTTACTAAAAGACAGAATAGCATCATAGAGTTTCGAAATGGTTCCTCTGTGATGAGGAACAAATGATAACGTAGTTTCCCACTGCTGTTCTGGAGGTAAAGAGGGGAAATTTGGGAAACACTTAGCAACAAAATTTCGAATTTGAAAATCGAAGTTTACATTTAACGTTTTTTGTGAAATGCTTTCACATTTTTTTATAAAATCCTTGCTTTCGTTTTCTTCCATCGTGCTGTTTTGCTGTTCGCGCTATGTTCTTCGTTAGTATTGAGTGCAGTGTTGGCAGATGATATAGGCAATATTGCCCCCATAGCTTCCTGTAGTGTCGACAAATGGTTGCAGCCATGCTGTCCACCTTCTCTGTGTATCTCTTAAGCAGTAAGTGGATCTTTATTGTCTGGCTAGCTCCACTGACATGGGAAAATCCACCTGTTAGTTATAGTTTATTTATTTATTCATTTATTTATTTATTTATTTATATAGCACAAACCTGTTAGCTGTAATGTTCAGGTTTCTAAAGCACTTTATAAATTAGGACTGTGTGAGGAGAATCTGTTTGGTTCACCAAACTGACAAGCTTGAGTCAAGCTTGAGGAAGCAACAAAAGCAGAATTGCAAATACAGCACGTCATCATCTCTGCTAAGAATATGCTGACGACCCCTCACATAAACAGTTTGTCACACAGTCCTCTGGCAAGAGGCTGCTGTCCATCACTTAAGCCTTATTTTATTGACTTCCTGTTTGACAAGAAGTCACTGATCTACACACACAGCAGATATTCTGTTTTTTCTTTTAAGATTCTTGGGTTTAGACATTTTAAAATACATATTATCACTCTTCAAGTGATTTAAGGAATATGAGCTTCTTCTGTGTAAACTTCAGCTTTCAACAGTTCTGCACTTTGACTTTTAGGTGAACGATTCAGTGTATTTCAGCTCATTTGAAAGTTATTTCACCAAATATTCAACAATGATTAAAAATTCAGCTCAAACCATTCTGCTATCAGCATTCACACTGCATTTTCTTCAGGAAATGCATCTTGTAGTTGGTTCTTAGTTAGCTAACATAAACTAATGTAAGTCTTTTAACCCCAATTAACCACCCAACCTGGTGTTGTTCTGCACTGACATAAAATACATAATTATAGTAAAAATATTCTAAAATATTCTAAAAACTTTAAGCGCTTATTTCTTAAATCCAGCTTCACAGACAGTGACTTGTATGTCGGCCTTTGAAAAGCAAGGCTTCAAGGTGTAAATGAGCCTATATACATGTAGTGTTTAACTGTCTTCAGATATATTATTAAAGCCAACTTGGCAGTTGAACTGAATCTTCAGCTTTAAAAATCCAAAATTCACTATTGATGTATTTGATGGATGTTTTATTAAAGCAGGTCTTTCTATTCTGCCAGGATGAATAGCCCTGCGACAGAGCTACAGCCACAGTACAACGAGGAACATGATGATACTGCTGATTCTTCTTCAAAAGGTTGCTGCTCTGAGAGACTCAATAATGTCTGTCCAATCTCAATAGAGATCCCCATTTGGTCTGGGCCTACTTCAAACATCAGTTTGCCAGGGATAGTTCCCAATCCTCATCACCATACTGTCCAATCAGAAATGTTGGACCCTCTCAACTTAAGGTATCATATTGATTCTTTCATTGATCCAT
Organism: Maylandia zebra; assembly: GCF_041146795.1. Taxonomy (NCBI): domain Eukaryota; kingdom Metazoa; phylum Chordata; class Actinopteri; order Cichliformes; family Cichlidae; genus Maylandia; species Maylandia zebra. Next base: position 29,180,885 of record NC_135173.1, on the reverse strand, counting down.
ATCAGTCGACTCAGTGTCAGCTGACTTATTCAGACTGCTTCCTGGAGCCACAGTTGAGCCAGTACCACCTTGTCAGTGGGTAAGCTTTACACATTATAGACACATTAAGTAACTAACTACTTTTGAACTACAATCAATTTTTTTGCTGGTGTGTTATTCAAAATGACTCTGATAAGTATGAAGATTTAAACCTTGCTTTTTATGTCTGGACCTTTGTGAAAGGAAAGTAATGTGTCTTGTTTCCTCAGCCCTGTGCCTGCTCCACCAGATGGCAGCCATCACAACTCAGTTTCTGCTTCTTGGTGTACCAATGAACACAGTCTCTACAGCATGATGCCGGTTAGTTCAATTAACCATTTTCTAGGATTTACTGTGAGTTAAGAAATATATGAAGTACTTTATTAACCAATATTTGGGTATATATTCCACTGTATGTAGCCTGTACCTCTTAAGTTGCACAAGCTCAGGGTTCTTCTCCACCACAAAGGTGACATTCCAATGTTCTGTGTAAATGCTGATTAAGCATTCACAGTATTGAGATCCAAATCACAAACACACACAGGTACACACGTGCACAAACGCATGCAAGCGCACACACACACACAGCAGATTTTCTGCAAATATTCTGGTTCTTCATTGGAGATTCTTGAGTTTAGAAATGTAAAATACATAATTTAACTTTTCAAGTTATTTAAAGATGAGCTTTCAATATTTAATCAGATTTGTATTTTCAATTTTTTTCCATTTTCATTTGTCATTAGTCAGCTTTTTCTAATGTACATTTTAAAGATGTTCAGCTACTTTTCAACTTTGAAACTTCTTCTGTGTGAAGTTCAGCTTTCAACAGTTCTTCACTTTGGCTTTCAGGTAAATAATTCGATGTATTTCAGCGCATTCAACATTTCAACCCAGAGTTTTTGAGCTTTAATGAGCTTGAAATGTAATATTTGGTATGAGAATCTTTTTTCTATAATGTAGCCTGAACTCTGTTAGGAAAGCTTTCTCCTCCAGGCTTCTCGAAGGGCATTCTTCTTTGGATGTTGGCTGTCTTTTGTTCAATTCTCTGTCAAGATGATGCCGTGCTGCTTCAATGTTTTTTTTTTTTTTGAGGCCCAGGCTCTGGGGATTCCAGTCTTGACTGACAGTGTTCTGTTGTGCATTTAAAAAATTAACTCTGGCTCCTTGAAAGCAAATTATAAACAATGCAAGACGTTTGTATATTTGTGTATTTTCAGGGTGAGTTACACAAGCCTTTTCCCATGGATCATCAACAGTTTCAGGAGGGATTGACTGAAGCCATGTCTCACATCACACACCCTGTAAGTTTAACAAATTTCTCTCTATTCACTAAGAAAGACTAGATTTCAGCAGGTCAAGTTTAATTTTGCATCCATGTACAGTGTTCCTACAGGGAAAACACTTTATCCCTGCCTTCTTGTATGTAAACTAAAAGAACATCACCAGATGTCAGCTCTCTATAGCCACACAGAATTTATTATGCTAATATGATTATTTTGTAAACAATATTCAAGCAATTTGCATGTAATTAACACACTGATAATTATGTATTTGTATTGTTGAATTATCTGTGGAACTTCTAGTAGACTGCAAGGCCTGTATTAAATATAATAATAAAAAAAACAGTGCAGACTTTAAGGCACAATGTTTTTGAATACAGGAATTTGCCTCATGTAATTTTCAGGACTCAGAAACACATTTAAGTGCTGTTAAAACTGCAACAAATATACTGAGCATGATTTTTTTCCCCCTCTATACCCAGTTTTAAGCATCAGTATCACATAATGTATCATAGCTTTAATAGTAAAACAGTGTGCACAATAGTGCTAGGTGGAGCCTCACCTCACAGTAAGAAGGCTCTTGTTTCAAACAGGCTTTACATCTCTTTCTGTTTGAAGTTTGCATGTTGTCCATGTCATGTGGTGCTTCCTCTGAGCACTCGAGCTTCCTCTCACAGTCCATAGACATGGTAGATAAACTGTTTAAAGTGTAAAGAATATGAATGCATAGATGTATGTGGCTCATTTTCACTTGAAAAACTGTCATGTCATGTCTTTGACCCAGCGTTTTCTGTTTTCTATTGTTGTGATATATTTTGGTGTTTGGTTCTGTTCTTCCTCAGTTAATGTTTAGTCATTTCTGTCTGTGGTTTTCCTCTGGGTAAAGTCCGTGTTTCTGAGGCTACGTCCACACGTACACGGGTATTTTTGAAAACGGAGATTTTCCGTTTTCGTTTTAAAAAATAATCCCGTCCACACATAAAGGCAGAAATGAAGGAAAACGCTGCTATGAACATGCCAAAGCAACAGGTGGCGATATATTCCTAACCGTGCAGAAATGTTGACCAATCAGAAGTCTAGAAGCCTCGGTGGGAAAAAGTAAACAAAGCTGGGGCATAGAAGCAGAACCGAGTCGTATGTGTGGAGGGACAGTAACTGTGTGTATATGTAAGCATTTAAACACTGCAGAGAGTACAATTAACAGTAACAGTATTGTAGAAATTCATTTCACCGAAACAATAACGTGGCGCACAGGGTGACGTCAAAAAATGTGCACACCTTTGACGCTGCGTTTTCTCTGTTTTTCTAGTCCACACGTAAATGCAAAAACGGAGTTTTCAAAAATATCCACCCTGGCCGGAGTTTTTAAAAATCTTCGTTTTCAGTGACCAAAAACGCGTTTACGTGTGGACGAAAGGTGCAAACGCATAGAAAAATCTGCATTTTCAAAAATACCCGGGTACGTGTGGACGTAGCTTTAGTCTGTGTCTTTGCATGTGTGAGTTCCTGTTTTATGTTGTAGGTCTGCGTCTCCCGTCAGTGTTCTAGTTTCGCTTCCCCTTGTCTCGTTATGTCCAATCACTCCCAGCCGTGTCTCCCTCCTGTTTCCCATTCCCTGATTGCCCTGTGTGTATTTAAGCCCTGTGTTTTCTCGTGTGCATGGCTGGTTCGTCTGCTTATCTCCCTCCGTCGTCTCTGGTCGTCGCTCCCTGCATCTCTGTTTCTGGTTTGCTTTCTATGCTTAGTTTTCTCAGTTTAGGTTTTATTCAGTTCTGTTTTTCGCCACCCTCGCCTTTGTTGTTTGAGCACGTTCCTTCAAAAAAGCTTCCTCACCTCAGTTGTGCCGCATCTTGGGTCCTTTAATAATTCCATACAGCTCGCCTCGTGAACCGTGACAAAAACAGATCATGCTCAACAAAAAAAGAAAGAAAAGAAATTTAGATTATGATATCCAGTAAAATTGTTCTGATAGCAGTTTTTCCACAAAGCTTAAATATCTATCTCTGACCTGAAAATAATGAATTTGTTTACCTCTATACTGAGAAATGTTGAAAAATAATAATTAGGCCCTCTGTGAATCGCCACCATATCGTGGTGGAGAGGTTTGTGTGTCCCAGGTTTCCCAGGAGCTATGTTGTCCCCCTGGTAGGAGGCAAATTGGTCCTGGATGAGGGACCAGGCAAAGAGCGATTCAAAAGACCCCTATTAGTATATGATCAAGGAACAGTTCACCCTGTCTGGGATAGGGTTACTGGTGCCCTGTCCTGGAACCAGTTTGGTGGCTAAGCCTTAGTTCATGGAGCCTGGCTGGGCACAGCCCAAAAACGGGACATAGGCCCATCCTCCTGTAGGCCCACCACCCACAGGAGGTGCCTTAGGGGTCGGGGACGATATGTGTGTCGGGCGGTGGCCAGGAGCAGAGGCCCTGGCAGACCAATCCCTGGCTACCAAGACTAGCATATGGAATATCACCTCTCTGGTGAGGAAGGAGCCTGAATTAGTGTGTGAGGTTGAGAGGTACCATGATAGATATAGTCGGGCTCGCCTCAACGCAGGGCTCCTGGAGATGGGCTGGACTCTGTCCCAGTTCTAAGTTGCCCTTGGTGAGAGGCAGCGGGCTGGAGTGGGTATCCTAGTATTCCCTCGGCTTGCTGCCTGTATATTGGGGTTTCTCCCGCTGGACAAGAAGGTTTGTTCCCTGCGCCTTCAGTTCAAGGAATGGGTCTTGACTGTCGTATGCACTTATGCACCAAACGACGGTTCAGAGTACCCAGCCTTCTTGGAGTCCCTGGGCAGTGTGCTTGAGGGTGCTCAACCTGGGGACTTAGTTGTCCCACTGGGAGACTTCAACGGTCATGTGGGCAAAAACAGTGAGATCTGGAGGAGCGTGATTGGGAGGAACAGCCTCCCAGATCTGAACCCAAGTGGTGTTTTGGGTTAAACAACTCCTTGGTGGCAGGGCCCCTAGGGGTGGATGAGGTTTGCCCTGAGTTCCTGATGGCTCTGGATGTTGTAAGATTGTCTTGGTTGTTATGCTTCTACAATATTGCGTGGAGATCAGGGGCGGTACCTCTGGATTGGCAGACCGGGATGGTGGTTCCCATCTTTAAAAAGGGGAACCCTAGGGTGTGTTCCAATTATAGGGGGATCACACTCCTCAGCCCCCCTGGGAAAGTCTATGTCAGGGTGTCGGAAAGGAGGGTCTTAGAGTAGAGCCGCTGCTCCTCCACATCGAATGGAGCCAGATGATGTGGTTCGGGCATCTGACAAGGACATCTCCTTGGCACCTCTTGGGTGGCTTCAGGGTGAGGTGTTCTGGGCATGTCCCACCGGGAGGTTGTCCTAGAGCAGACCCAGGACACGCTGGAAAGACTATACCTCTTGGCTGGCCTGGGAACACTTTGGTGTTGTCCCGGACAAGCTGGAGGAGGTGGCTGGGGAGAGGGTGATCTGGGCTTCTCTGCTTAGGCTGCTGCCCCTGCCTCAGATAAGCAGAAGATGCATGGATGGATAGATAGAAAAATAATTATGACCCATTTCCCATGTATTTGACGGCCTTTAACTTGGAAACTTCTCATATTATGAAAGTAATATTTTGCATCGCTTAGTTAAAGATATATATAGACTAAAGTTATGATTTCATAAATAATCTTATTGTGATGTGAGGAACTGAAAAACAGAATAATATTTACTTGATTTAGCTGTGCCACAAGGCCCAGAGGCTGGTACGAGATATGGACCCAAGTGCAGATACCACACGGAGACAGTGAACAATTTCATAGATTTTATTTGCACAGAGGTAGGTGACAGTTAACTAGCGACAATCGCCTGAAAAGACACAGGGACTTGGGAGACGCAGGAGACAGTTTACTGGCGAGAATTACGTGAAACAACACTAGGGCTCGGAACAGGGATTCACGGGGGCGAGTGGTTCTGTAACACAGGAAGAGAGAGATTAGTGATCAGAAAAGTGAACCGAGCATCAGAAGGCTGGAGAAAGACTTGAAGTGATAGCTTACTCGCAGGTGCGGTAGTTTCAGGTTTGGGGGGCCAAGTGAGCAGCAGACTGGTGAATTATAGTTTGTTTCTCCAACCCGAGTTTGAGGAAGCTTTGAGACGGGCGGCAGGAGGACAGGTAGGTTAAGCAATGAATATTTAATTGGTGTGACAGCAAAGCGAGGGAATGGTGGTGGAGAATCCAGGGTGAGACTGAGGCTGGCTAAAGATGAACTGGTGAGCGTTATTGACACAAGGAAATGAGGTAAGTATACAATTGAGGAGAGATGTCCCCGCCAGGCTTAATTGCATTTATATCAAATGTATTTGTCTCAGGAAATCAGAAGAAAAACAAAGCTTTTGGTTACCCCTGTGACAACCACCTGTGCAAACTATATTTACTCCAGCACTATTGTTAAAGGATGTCCACACAAGAAACAATTTCGCTGTTGCACATCACATTGTCCCACATTTCACTTTTTGCTGAGGAGTGGTTGCTGGCAGCATTACAGGCTCTGAATGTCTAGGTAGCCCTGTAATTACATTTACTACGTTTTCTACACTTTCATGTAAAGCAGCAGTATCTTTCCCTCTGAGGATACTGTGTGGAGTCACTCTTATTGCTGAGAAAAATTCAACTTCAACTACTTTGTGTCACTTGGAGTAGCTCAATATTAATGGCTTTCTCTGGCCATGTTGCTTCTAATAATTTTTTGTGCCTGAATTCATTCTGAAGTTTTGTCTAATGTATAATGGTAAACTGAAGTTTTAAATTAAAATAGAAGTAATAAGAAATTTTGTTTGCTCTTATTATTTTATCACCCTATAGATGGTGTGTATGGTCAACGGAGGTGAGCACTTGGCGCTAGTTAATCCACACCAGCAAGGACCTGTGCTTCTTACCATGGAATCTGCATCAGCTCAAAGAAATGACACTCTAACTCAAGGGAAAGGTTATGGTAAATTTACGTACTAGAGGTTATAATATTGCTTCAAGTTTAGTTTGTGCCAGCCATAAGATAAAGTCTGACACATAAAAGAGCAAGTCTTAAACCTTGATTTATGGTTTTATCTGACTCATTTTAACAGGACTTCTTTTTTAACCTCCTCCTGAAAATAGTGACCTGCTATTAGCATTTTTAATATTAATCTTATATTGGCTTTCAAACAAGTTCCAGCCTAGATAGCTTCCAGCCTAGCTGGTATTTTGAGATTGCTTCCTCATCGCACAATTTTATTTTTATTGTATTTTATTTTTAAGAATTTACTACAGTCTTCATCTACTAATGCATCTCCAGAAATTTAATCAAAAAGCCTTTGGGGTTCCTTCATGAACACGACCCTGAGATGCTTAAACTCCTCCATTTGGGTTCCCAACTCATATCTGACCCAGAGTGGGCACTCCATCCTTTTTGATGGTCTGCACAGAAGTCCAATAACAGAGCACCACTTGTGTGTTCAGATTGAGCAGCCAAAGACAAGACTAGATACGTGGATGTTTATTTTATAAGTATTTTATTATGTCTGGCAATTGTCTTTGTATGTATATCACTTTTTTCATTCCGTGGCTGTATTTTTTCCATGACCTCTGGTCTGTTCTGTGGAAGTATAATCACTTTTATAGTATATTTAACGATCACCTGTACATTGCCACGAGAAAAATTAGCATTTTCAACAATCCATCCATTCATTTTCTTAAGTGCTGATCTCATTCAGGGTCTTACTGGCCACTGAAAGCACTTTAGATTATAGCTTCATTCTATATGCTTTAAACAATTTTTCTCAATTTATAATCATCAGTACCCACAGGAAACCCATATATTTACAGGGAAAATATGCAAGCTCCTCACAGAAAGGCCCTTGCCAGAGTTTAAACCAGGATTTTTTAATTTTTTTATTTTTTTTGCTGAATTTCCTTTCCTTGCAGCAAGAAGATAGGACTAAGTCATTTTCACCAACAAACCTGGACATAGAAAAAGAAAAAGTAGAAAATTGTGAATTTTAAACATAAAGATGTCATAATAGTTATTACAGATGTTGCAAGCTCAGTTTATGTTCTTATAGTCTCTTGCAACACAGTTGTAACCGATAAGTGCCATAGCTGATTTTAATTTTTAAAAATCAGCTATGGCACTTTACAGTTGTTGATTAAATTGGGATTTCTGTAGATGGTGATTTTCCTTTTGTGTTTATCAGAAGTGACTGTACTGGGGACTTCCAGTCAGGTAGGAATTACTTAGAAATTATTTTTTCCCATTTTGAATGATCAGTTGATTAACTGAATTTCTAATATTTCATCAGTCATGTATTAAGTCTTTTTTTTTTAATTTTTTTTTATTTCCCCTGTACCACCAGACAGCTGGTCCACTATACGAGGCTCAAGATCAGCCATTCAAAAAGCAGCTTCCCACAAGGTTAGGACTGTGAAACTGAAACCAAAGTGTGAGCATTGTGCTTAATATACTGACCAAGTAGGGGAAAAAAATCAACAGTAACTGCTGTTGTCTTAAAGGTCCAATAATGCACATATGTTGTAGAATCTGTAAACTGTAAATCTAACTTGAAAGGCTGCTAGTACCACCCATTTCAGAGAAAAGATTTGAATGTCTGATAATTAGCCAAGAGGAAGCCGTGAGGCTCATTCCCTAGAATACACAACAGCACAGACCTGAATGAGACACTGTGGCTTCTACCTTTCTCATTGAGCACTCGGGTTAATGGCTTGAGCATATTAGCAGTTTACCCTTTAGTTAATAGGCCAGGTTCACATTTCATTGTCATTCTGTTTATTTACAGCTGGAAAAGAAAAATATAAACAGCAGAGCAAATTTAAATTTGCTCTGTTAAAATACTGTGTAAGTGAGTGTGAAGACTAGGAGAGAGGAAAAATCTAACAGACAGCATTTATACAACATGCCTCATGGAATTATGCAGCAAAGAAAACATTGATAAATAACTCTAAATATGTTTTATATGTTAGATTCCTGAAAGTAGCCACCCTTTGCTTAGTTGAGAGCACTGCAAACCCTTGGCCTTCTCCCAATGAGCTTCATGATGTAGTCACCTGAAATGGTTTTCACGACACAGGTGTGCCTTGTCAGCGTTCATTTGTGGAATGTCTTGCCTTCTTAATGGGGTTGGGACTATCAGTTGTGTTGTGCAGAAGTCAGATTGGTACACAGCTGACAGCCCTAACTGTCAGCTGAATTCATATTATGGCATGAAACTATCTGCAAAGTAAATAGAAACGACAGTCCATCATTACTTTAAGAACTGAGGGTCAGTCATTCCAGAAAATTATGCAAACTGTGTGTCCCCAATTGCAGTCACAAAAACCATCAAACTGTACACGAAAATGGCTCACATGACTCACAAGGCCAAGAGTCACCTGTGCTGCTGAGGATAAATTCATCTGTTACCAACCTCAGAAATCGCATGTTAACTGCATCTCAGATTAGAGCCCAGATAAATGCCACACAGAGTTCCAGGAGCAGACTCATCTCTACATCCACTCTTCAGAGGAGACTGCACAAATCAGCCCTTTATGGTCAAATAGCTGCTAAGAAACCACTACTAAGGAAAAGCAACAAGCAGAAGAGATTTGTTTGGGCCCAGAAACACAAGGAATGGACATTAGACCAGTGGAAATCTGTGCTTTGGTCTGATGAGTCTAAATTTGAGATCTTTGGTTCCACCTGCCATGTCTTTGTGCGATGCATGGTTCCCACTGTGAAACATGGAGGAAGAGGTGTGATGGTGTGGGTGTACTTTGGTGACACTGGTGGGGATTTATTCAAAATTGAAGGCACACTGAACCAGCGTGGCCAGCACACCATCCTGCAGCGACATGATGTTGGACTATCTTTTATTTTTGAACACGACAGGGACCCCAAACAAACCTAGCTGAGTAAGGGCTATTTGACCAAGAAGGTGAGTGATGGAGTGCTGCGCCAGATGGCCTGGCCTCCACAGTCACCTGACCTAAAACCAATCAAGATGGTTTGGGATGAGATGGACCGCAGAGTGAAGGCAAAAGGGCCGACAAGTGCGCAGCGTCTCAGGGAACTCCTTCAAGACTGTTGGAAAACCATTTCAAGTGATGACCTCACGAAGCTCATCGAGAGAATGCCAAGAGTGTGCAAAGCAGTAATCAAAGCAAAGGGTGGCCAAAACATGTAAAGTATGTTTTGAGTTATTTCAAACTATTTTGTTTACTCACAAACTCCATATGGGTTCATTCTTAGTTTTGATGCCTTCAGTGTGAATCTACAATGTAAATGGTCACAAAAAAAGAAAAAACATTAAATGAGAAGGTGATGTATGCTTAATCATTCAGGTAAGGAAATCCCAAAAAGGTTGATTCTGTTCATCTGCACGTAGCGTTTTCAGTGGGAGAAACTTTGTCACTCATCCGAGTGACTTTTTCAGTCTCAGCTGACTGCAGGTTTCCCCAGTGAACCAGGTTGGGTCAGCTGATGGACAGAATAAACTTTTTGGCATTAAATGAGAAGGTGTGTCCAAACTTTTCACTGATGGTGTACTTATTAGTGTTAATTAGCCGACTAATGACACACTAGAATTATATATGCCTCCCTGGCTTCAGCTTAGATTTGTCTGTGCTTCATTTACATAAAGCTTGTGTGTGCGTCTATGTGTGTGTGCACACTGTCATACATTTTAAAAAAAAATCCTTGAATTCCTTGTTATGTTTTGTTTTTTGTTGTTTTTTATTTTTACCAATAGTATATGTATATTATTTAATGGGAATAAATTCTTAATTTTTACCCTTATAGAAATGTTGGCATGTTTTGTGACTCAAAGTCCAGGAAGCCCTGCCATTGTACCAGATCACAATGCCTCAAACTGTGAGTAGACATCATACTATTGCTTTTCTACTTCAAAACAATGTCACTAAACACTAGAAGATTAACAAATAACTAAAATTTAACACTAAAATGTTGTTCATGTGGCTTTAAGAGTTAAGAGGGCTGATGACAATTTTCATAGTATGAGATTATTTTAAGTATTGAATTTGTAATATTAAGTATTATGCATGGATTCATTAAATATGGCCTGCCAAAGATATGAAAAATAAATCAAGTCACTCTCAGGGGGTTGGGTGGGAGTCACCGATAAGATGTGCTTGATGGTAATTTATTACAGGCTCATTGTGCTTTTACAACAAATGTAAAGGACATTTGCGTCATGTGATTACATACAAAGTCTATGCAGTGAGGCGAACTGACACTAATTCACATGGGGCAACGCAAATAAAGCCTAATCAGCATTCACTGAAATTGATCACTTTTGGTGAAAAATTTGCTGTATACTCTACATGCCTGTGCAAGCCCACAGTGGGTATTTGTGGGTAAACCATGGGGCTCTGTGGGTAGGGTGGGCAGAGCATCTCTTAATTTAGTTTGGCTTAATTTACTTATCCAACACAGGTTTCAAGTGGGTGTATCAAAGCGCAAAACTGGGTTTTCTATGAGAAAGGCTATAGTGGGGCTTGTCCAGAGGAAACTGTACACACACGGGAGTAGTTCACCCACATCTACTCTCTGTGGGCCGGCAAAGGTATTTTTACCTGCACATAATACAATATAAAAACTCGCAAATTTCTATCGGGATAGATTTGCGGGAACGTACAAAAAAGTTGAAAAACCTGAGGATAAAATATGTTTGCTCCTGAAAAAAATGACTAGAACAAAGAGCAGGGACACGGGAGGGAAAACCCCCCTTTCTTTTGGCTGGCACCACATGTAAAACGCCTGGACATGGCCACACAGATTAGGCCCAAGGGTCTCCAACATGACTGTAACTTAAGGTGAAACTATGCTTTGAAATTTGTGTCATTACATCATAACTGAGCATTCTCTCCTAACCTTAAACCAAGTCTTCACCTTAAAATGTTTGGATTTGCATGAAGTTTTCCCTCCAGTTGACTGTGTAATGTTACTAACAGACACTTACAAATTACATTTTAAAGGTAATTGTTGTTTGATGTGTATTTCTGTGTTTCTCTTTAAGCTACTGTGAGTGTTTTTCCAATGGAGTGATGTGCAGCAACTGTGACTGTTCTAACTGCCACAACAATGCAGAGCATGAAATGAAGCGTCTCAAGGCGATTAAGGTTGGCAGTGCTTTTTGAAAACATGGTCAAGTCAAAAACCCCATTAATGTTTGTGTGAGTTAGTTTTAACATCTAAGAAAATAATGAAAAATCTGTACGTATACTGTATATGTCAATGAGATGCCAGATGGATTGACTGGTATTAAAATTGGCAGATCTGAACCCAAGTTGAGACTTAGTTTAACACTTTCTTGGATGGAACATTTCTTCTTACGTATTGATATTCTTATCAAGCAATCTAACCATTTTTGAAAAGTCGTCAAAGTGCTTAAAGCATATTTCCAAGACCGGGAGCCTCATCCACAAAAAGTAGTATCAGTACAACCAATGTGCATATGGTGTGCACCTCCAAAAATACAATTTTATAAACTGTGTTGTTTCCACCTGGAAATTGCAGTATGTAGATGGTGTGTGTGTATGTATGTATGTATGTGTATATTTTGCTTAGCTTGTGCTTCTTTCTTATTCTAACCATAAGATACCCATATTGTCATTATGTAGTGGTGTTTAGGTCATAACCCAGATGCCTTCAGGCCAAAAATTGCTGGTGTGAAGTCAGGAGCAGTCAGAGGTTGGCACAACAAAGGCTGCAACTGTAAACGCTCTGGCTGCCTTAAGCGCTACTGTGAATGCTATGAGGTACACACATACATAAAGAGTACCATTGTAATGGTCCCATAATCATAAAACAAGTTGCGTGTTTAAATGTGGAGGTACCTTTTTCAATCTTTCATGTTGGTGAGAGGGTATATCTGCTTGAGTCAAAGTCACATACACAAGGCACATGATTCTTCTAGTGGATGGCTTAGTTTGACATACCTACCAGCACAGTTATCCATAAATCTGCATGTGCACTGTACTTACTACCATGTCATGTGTCATGTCAGTCAGTGGTATTTTTCACTCTCACTGGTAGTCCCTTCACTAACTTGCCTGGAAATAGAGAAAAATCTCTCTCAGGTCCTGCCCACCATCTCCTCGCCTTCAGTTATTTTGATCATTCTTACCAGAAGTCATGAAATGTCATTCATTTTCTGTGGTCTCCGGTTGCCATATATCCTCAGTGTGGGCACAGGAGAAATTACTGGACTTTTTTTTTGTGGTCATTTTGCCCCACCAACACAGTGGATTTTGAATCAAACAATCTCAATGTGATTGTATTGCAGACGTATTTAATCTATTGCATTCGTCTTTAACAGTTCAGTCAATAAACACTAATGACCCAGTTCCACTTGCAGCCACATGTGGACATACCATGACATCACCTCCGCCATGTTTGACAAATGATGTGATATGCTTCAGCATTCAGTCTTAGAATATACCACATTGGCCTCCTAAAGTTTTTGCTCTCAATTTCAGACACTTCCTTATATTCCAATAAAAAGCTAGCTTATCTCTCTGAACCAACTGCAGATCGTTTATCTACCTAACCTGGAAATGAGAAGGAAACAGAGCCTCACCTGGCCTTGAAATTGCCTGTCAGGCAATTATCCAATTACGCCTGAAAATGGAGACTATGTAAAAACATGGCTCTAATTATTAAGCAATTCACACAGTACTTTTGTGAAACTATTTGAATTAAAATCTTGATGTGATTTAAAACTCACTGCGATAGTGTAAAGAGCCAAAATTACAAAAAATGAGTAATTATCCAAAAACTTAAGGACCCCATAGTGTATATTTGTCATATGAAGGCTGTGTGCAGGCAGGAGTGGTGGTAAGGAGAACCCAATGCGCAGACACTCAGAGGCAGAAAGTAAACTCAAACTCAGATTTATTGCTAGATGGCAAACACAGAACTAGCAAAACTGAGAATACAAATACTAAACTGAAAATAACAGTAACACGGGCGGGCCACACAGCAAGATGAGGGTCAATCACAACACGAACAGATGAGAACACAGGGCTTATATACACAGAGGGAGCAATCAGGGAATGAGAGACAGGAGGGAAACACAGCTGGGGCAAATCAGGCCTAACGAGACAAAGGAAGCGAAACCAGACGCATTAACATGAGGCACGGACTTTCAAAGTAAAACAGGAAACATAACACAGAGACGCAGACTTGACACGGGGATAAAGCAGACAGGGGAGACAGCAACTATGGATCACAGACAGAAAACCAGAACACTACAACTCTAACAAAACCCACACAGAGAACCTAAACTAAGAATAATCGTATAACCCATAAGGCAAAGCTAGACTATAATGAAACAAACAAAATCAAAGAACCAAAAACACAAAACACTGGGTCGACGACCCAGGCACCCTAACAATATTGTTTAACCATATATTCCCTTTTTTTTTTTTTTTTTTTTTTCCGCCTGTCCCATTTGGTTCTTTAGCCATCAGAATTGTTGTCTGAAGACCAACAAGGATACCCAATGGATTTACTTTGCCAAATGGATCATCGTGGCATTGCCGTATTGGTCCATTTGGTCGATCTTTGTTTTTATTATTTATTATATTTTATTTACACATGTTACAGACGGGACAGACATGAGTGAGAGATAGGAAAGGGAAAAAGAAAGAGGAAGGAAAGGAAAAACAGAAGGGGAGAGGGACAGTGAGAAAGGGGGGGAGAAAAAAAATAAAAATCTCCTGGATCACCTGTTGAGAGAAGAATAGAAAACAAGCAAAAAAAGACAAAAAAAAAGAAAAGAAACAAAGCAACATACTAAACACAACACCATCGCATTAATCTAGCTAAGTGTAAACAGCAGTAAATACTAAATATTCAATGTTGTTGTGCAGCACGCAGGACAGATGTGCTTCGAGGTAGCAGCCAAGAAAGGTGTAATTTGGGTCTACGAGCAGTGAACACCCGTGTGCATACCTGTGTGGATCAGCGCGCTTGTATTCCAAAGGTTTCTCCATGTAACGATCTGCTAGGGAGTGTGGGGGGGCCACAGCCCCGTCCTCCAGGGTGTGAAGCAGGTATGGAGGAGATCAAAACTCCAGACATCCAGAGGCCCCCAGAACACAAGAAACCATGGAAGACCAACAGAGGGGCAGCCGCGCCACTGTCCCAGTAAGAGCTGAGGAGAGTCCCAGATGAGGGCTCACTCAGCAGCCGCGGAGCAGAAGCCAGGGGGAGTTGCAGTGACGCGCCCGTGAGCTCCACCGGCCGCCAGCTGTGCCTGAGTGACCGAGCCCCAGGCCGAGAGGCCGGGGGCACCCCACCCCCGAAGGGGCCCGAGTGAGCCCCAGGCTCCAGGCCCCGATAAGCGGCCGCCAAGGAGTGAGCCGGTGTGTACCTGGACGCCCACCCCCAGACACAAAGAACCACCAACGCACCGACACCTGAGGGAGTCCGCCACCGGCAGGGGAAGTGGTGGTATTTCTACAGTACTTTATTCCGTACACTTTATCTAGCTCACATATACAGCCACTTTAGAATAAGTATTTTACACAACATGCATTTCTTTGGTCTGTGGGAGGAAGTTGCAGTACCACACAGTCACAGGGAGAACATGTGAATTCCACACACAAGACCAGGTACGGTTTGAGCACCCTTCTTTCCGTGAGATAACATTGCTAATCGCTACTCTACGCTGCCGCCTAAGTACTTCTTCACCATACAATCTAAGATATATCTACATCTGCAGATGTGATGATATAATTACAAAATCAGTCGCTGGCCTGTGACCTAGGGTGTCCCGGTGCCAAGTGCACTCATGAATACGCATATGCCTGAATGTTGTGTAGGTTATGGAAAAAGCTGTGATTACTACAGGAGTCCAATAACAAAACACCATTCATATTCAGATCGATAATCACAGTCTCGAAGCCCCCCACCCCCTGGACAACTGAGTCAAGACAGGTTCTAGAACCTAAGCCAGGGATCACCAACACGGTGCCCGCGGGCACCAGGTTGCCCGCAAGGACCACATGAGTCGCCCGCGGGCCTGTTCTAAAAATAGCTCGCCATAACAACTTACCAGTAAGCTGCATCTATTTTTATTTATGATAAGTGCTTTAAATTGATTTAAAGACCAAGGCATTTTCCTTGGGGGGCTCAACCCGGGGTAGCGGTCATGTCCGGTTAGGGGCTCTGTTGGCTCTCAGGTGACTGTTTCCTCGCGGCTGCGTGCAGCGGGGCTAGGGGAGGGTCTGTGCTGACGGACGTGGGTTACTGACCTGGTAGCCTGGCTGCCCCTGGGTGGGTCCGGGATGGGCGTGAGGTTCTGGGGGCGCTCAGTCTCTGGGCTGGGACCCGGACCGGGCCTCGGGGGCTTGGGTCCTGGTTGGTGTGTTGCCGGGGTTGTGGGCGGGTGGGTGCATGGGGGCCCAGCCCTGGAGCGGGGTGCCGCCGGTGCATCGAGCCACCTGGGGGGCTCTTCAACTGGTGGGGGAGATTGTCACATCTTGCAGGAGCTTTCCTCTCTTCAGGAGCTCCCTCTGCAGGAGGGGGAGATACAGGAGAGGTGGAGGAAGATCTCAGCCTGGGTGTTTATTGTCTTATGTAGTCTGGAAGATGAGTGGATGGTGGGGTGGGTGCAATTTTCTCTGTGGTGGGGTTGGGAGGACTGTCCCGGGCTCTGTGGGGCCGGGAGGCGCTGCTGCGCTGGGCCCCGGTCTGGATGGGCCTGGGCCCCCTTTCCCTGGCGGGTCGCGGAGTATGGGGGTGCCTACTGGGGTCAGCGGGGGAGCTGGCCCTAGGGAAGGGTCACTTGCCCCTCCCTTCCTTCCCTCCCCATCTCCAGCTGCCTCCCTCTTCCCGCTCCACCACAACCACCCACACATGCAGGACCTTGGAGTAGGGGTATGTCACCAGGGTGCAGAGGAGGCTACCCCCCCCTCTGTCCCCTTCTGGCTGCCTCTGCCTCAATTTTATCCCACAACTTAGACATTCACATTACTCACACTCTCATTACACATACATATAGGATCTTGGGGGTGGGCACGATACACGGAGTCCAAAGTACCATCAGGGTGTACACCCCACCCCTGGCATCGTTGCCCACCTCTCAATTTTAAATACACGTAGACATTGAGGGCTAGCAGGAGGGACCATGTGCTTACCTGCTGCTCTCTGGCAGGTAGCTCCAAGCCCTCCTGGGTTTTAAATGCACCTTAGAACACACATGCATCAACACTACAATGAGCGGGTGGAGGGAGGTTTGGAGTCTTCTCTCACCCCCATTCTCTGCGACCTGCTGGAGCGGGGGGGCTAGGAGGAGGAGTTGGCCGTCCGACTGCGGTCTGGAGTGTGGGGCCTTCCTCCTGCTGCAGAGTCGGGGCGGTCTGCCTCCCCCCACCGCAGGGAAAAGGGTAACACCACCTGGGTCTGGGTGCAGTTCCCCCCTCCAGGGGCAAGGGCACCTAGACCCGGTTTGTAGAGTACGCTTGGGGAGTGTGATCGTGTGTACAACGTCTCTTTATGTCTGTCTCCACGTTGGTTGAGTGTGGAGTAAGTGCATATGAGAGCATGAGGGTGGGAATGGATGTTTGTATCTGTGTGTGCCTGTATGTCTGTGTCTATATGTCAGGTTGGGTGTCAGGCGCCACCTCTCTGGGGACATCTCAGGCCCTCCAAGGTTTGGAGGCCTATCTCCCCCTACCACCACTTCCCCTGCCAGTGGCGGTCCCCCTCGGACATCGGTGCGTTGGTGGTTCTTTGTGTCCGGGGGTGGGCGTCCAGGTACACACCGGCTCACTCCTTGGCGGCCGCTTATCGGGGCCTGGAGCCTGGGGCTCGCTCGGGCCACTTCGGAGGTGGGGTGCCCCCGGCCTCTCGGCCTGGGGCTCGGTCACTCAGGCGCGGCTGGCTGCCGGCGGAGCTCACGGGCGCGTCACTGCAACTCCCCCTGGCTTCTGCTCCGCGGCTGCTGGGTGAGCCCTCATCTGGGACTCTCCTCAGCTCTTTCTGGGACAGTGGCGCGGCTGCCCCTCTGTTGGTCTTCCTTGGTCTCTTGTGTTCTGGGGGCCTCTGGATGTCTGGAGTTTTGATCTCCTCCATACCTGCTTCATGCCCTGAAGGACGGGGCTGTGGCCCCCCCACACCCTCTAGCAGATTATTACATGAAGGAACCTTTTAAAAAACAAAAAACAAGCGCGTCCATGCTCACAGGTGTACACACGGGTGATCACACCCACAAACTACACCCTTTTTGGCTCCTACCTCAAAGCACACTGTGTTCTGTTGATCTTATGTGCTGCACAATAATGTTTAACATTTAGTATTTACTGTCATATTCCCATATATCATTGTGATGTTGTTTATTCTATTACTCTTGTTCTCTTCTGCTTGCTTTCTTTTTTCTTTCTCAGCAGGTGACCCAGGTGATTGATATATGCATTTTTTTCCTCTGCCCGTTCTGTTGGTTTTTGTCTTTTGCCCCTCTCCCCCGTCCCTCTTCTCAGCTGTTTCTCTTTCCCTCTTTCTTTCTCCCCTTCTTTCCCCCAGTCAAGTCTGTCCCGTATTCAGTAAGTGAAAATAAAATAAACAATAAAAGGTGAATCAAATGGACCATTACGGCAAGGCTGGGATGGTCAATTTGGTAAAGTAAATCCGTTGGGCATCTTTCTTTGCCTTTAGACAACAATTCTGAGGGCAAAAGAGCCAAACGGGACAGGCCAAAAAAAAAAAAAAAAGACCAGATGAGCATCTTCTCTGTGCATTTACAGAGAAAAAAGGTGCTGCACTTTCCCTCTGTGCAGATGGTGCTGAAAGACAATGCTTCTGCATCTGAGACTTTTGACAAAGTTGCAGAAAAGTACACTCAAGTCATAAACTGACTTGGTCAAGAGTTTGAGAACAGGTTTTGTGACCTTGATCAGCTTGAGCCATGTGTCTCATTCGTTTCCAATCCTTTCATGAATGTGGACACAACATGCATTGCTGAGCAACTAAGTTCAATGTTCAGCTTGGATGCTGGACAGGTGGAAATCGAAATTGTAACATTGCAAAATGACGTCCACCTCAAAGCCTATCAGGGTGCACCAAACTTTTGGTGCCTTGTTGACACAGAAAAGTACAGTGGTGTTTGCACAGCAGCTATGAAGGTTGCCAGCCTGTTTGGTTCAACCTATCTTTGTGAATCAGCCTTTTCTGACATGAACTTCATCAAGAACAAACACACTGGTGAACAGCATGCAATGCCAGGTTTCCCACTAACAGACAAAGAAAGCCATATTAGATGTTCTCAGTGGCAACATTACAGTGTCATGTCAAAGTTGAATTTAATTATTGAAAAACAAATGTGTTTGTTAAGTGTAACATGTCACAATTTGCTTTAAAATGCTGCCAATAAGTTCTGTAAAATTTGAAAGTTGATTTTTGTATGTTACATACATACAAAAATAATGTATGTCACAGTGCATGATTTGTTAAAAATTGTTGTAATTAATAATTAATGATATTCATCTATGTAAAGACACTAATTATGTTAATTATTTTTCACCATAATTATAAAGAATGCAAGTAGGAAACCAGGTAGGAAACAGATAAATATCAATATGCAACGCTTTATTTCTATAAATCTCTGCAAGTATTTACATTTTCAAGTGATCACTTCTACAACATTTTCACTTACCACGATAACACATAATTAAGTTAAATTGAGGAAATTTGGTATTTGAGAAGTGTGGCAAACTTCTCAAATACAAACTGGCAAACTGGTAGCCCTTCATATTAATCAGTACCCAAGAAGTAGCTCTCACTTTCAAAAAGGTTGGTGTGACCCCTGACCTAAGCTGTGCTGAGGTGAGCTTGATCCAGCCACTACCTCTGAACCTTGCACTACCGCTATCAGACTTCTTCACCACCATTGACATTCCATGTACCTGTTTTGGCAGCCCCCACAACTGACTATATTATTTTAATGATATTATGCTGGTTGTATTAATGTCAGTTTGGGTCTTTGCAGATATTTGGCTAAGAATTACATTACCTTTGAAGCATAAGTACGAATACCAGTGATCATGAATCAGCTGTTAAAAAATTCACCTATATTTGTTTGATTTGTGTTTAGGCCAACATCATGTGTACTTCCGGCTGTAAGTGTGTTGGCTGTAGGAACTATGACGCAGGCCCACAAACTGGCTCCAAAGACAAGATTGTCAATGCGAAGGACAAGTGAGTCATGAAAGTATTTCTTTTTGATAAGCCCACACAAGAAAATCATACAGAATTGGTATGATTAGGCAAACATAATCTCAAACCAGGGTGTGAAATAGTGTCATTGTGTCAACACAGAGATACATAGGTGTCTTTTACGGTTAGTGTGTGAACAAATTGGAAGTAACACTCTTTTCACTATGGCCAGTATCAGTGTATCAAAGCATCAACACCAGAGACACCTTATGCATTTCTCAGAGACCAGACAGCAGTTGGTGTCAGTTGTTGCAAACACAGGTGTTGTACCATGCTGCATCACCATGCCTTTTCATCAGAGTTTAGCAATTAGTCTAGTAATCAATAACACAGGACGCTTAGCCACATGAGAACCAAGGATGTTCACTAAAGAGGTAAAGTAAAATTGTCATTTTATATGGGGGAATAACGTATTTTGAATATTGTTTAATGCTAATAAGTTGCTACATTTGGGCTTAGTGTTGGCGACGTTCCTGAACCTGGAGCAAATTCTCATGTGATAACCTCACCAACATGTGTAGCTTTGCTCTTAGGTTCAACACTGCTTCGGGATATCATGTTGCATATTCACCAGAACTAATACAAAGCGGTATCTGAGTGCACCCCAGTGAAATGGCCCAATGAGGTCCATGCCAATATGCACAAATAGGACCTCCATTAAAGGTAACAGGCACAAAGCGCTTTTTGAATGGCCGGCTGGTTAACCAGCTGACACTACACGCACCATCGCTGCACGTCCACGCCCTGCTCAGGCCAACGGCCTCTACTGCGGCCTGAAAACCATCCAGAAGAGGCTTTGGGGTGTTCCCCTACCCACATCCTGCAGAGCATCATCACTGGTGCCAAGGGGGAGTAGCGGCAGAGCAACCAGATTTTCCAGCACTTTGGTCTGCCGCTCAGCCTGGTCCTGCTTAAATTAGGCTTAAAACTTTGCTTTTTGCTTAAGCATATAGTTGTGACTGGATCAGGTGACCCTGAATCCTCCCTTTGTTATGCTCCAATAGGTGTAGGCTGCTGAGGGATTCCTATGATGCACTGTTTCTTCTCCACTCACCTCTTTTCACCTCTTTTCTCTATGTGTGTGTATATATATATTATTTGTGCATTTAATCATTACTAATTAGGGTTAAACTCTGGCTCTTTTCAATAGTGGAGCTTTTGATCTATCTCCTTCTGTCCTCCGATCTAATAATCAGAAGGTTGGTGTTCGATCCCCGCCTGCTCCAGACTATATGCCAAATAAGCTTAGGCAAGATACTAACCACAAGGTACTCATTATCCATTTGAGTGTGAATGTTAGATATCAAGCACTTAAATATGTTCTCTCACACTACTGCTGGAGCAGAAAACTTTATGTTAACAAACAGATCAACAACCTAAACAACTCTGTTTAAGTTGTTGATCGCACTAATTCTATGAAAGTGGTACTCATCTACTTACAATTAGAGGTATTTATGGAGTTTTTTTTTAAATATTTCTTGAATTAACAAGCCCATTTATTTATTTATTTATCTTATTAAAAAAAGATACCAGAGTACTCATGTCTGTGAATGTTTGTTTGTGTGCTCAGGTGGCCTGTATCGGTGATAACCCCAGCTGTACTAGAGGGTGTAGGTGACTGTCTTTTTGCTCAGGCTGAGATGGCTGAGAGAGACACTCAGAGCCCTGCCCAGGCTGAGCACATGGTCCTGTGTGAGTTTGGACGCTGTCTTTCTCAGATTGCTAAAACCATGTTTGAGAAAAAGACAAACTAACACTTGTACACTGTAGAGATGGGAAAAACCGATTGCTTGCAACTTCAGAAAAGTAGACTTGGATGATCTTTATCTGTATATTTACAAGTTGTAATCTCTGGTTTCTGGAAGCTTTTACTGGTCAAAGTGAAATTTGAATAACTTTCTGAAATGTTTGTTGTTAATGTAAATTCATGTCACTGTTTCCTTTTCTTATTTTAAGCTTCAGATTTAGCTTTCAGAGTTGTTACATAAAAGACATGTTTATCTTTTTTAATTTGTGTATTCTTGTGTTATTTATGTTGTTGTGAATATAGGGCAATGTTTCTATTTATAAATTAGCCTTGAGATAATAAAGATATTCTTTGATATCTGGTACGTAGTGTGGATTTATTTTCTTACCAGTCTGAATAATCCTGTGTGGATAATGGTGACGAAATCAAAGCCTATTTGTGCTTTAACAATATTTTTGTTCTACATTTTTAACTATAAAATAATTCAGGAACTCTTTAAAAAGACAATTTAAATTAGTGATGGCCCATTTGAAGCTCAGGTGCATGTGTCAAAAAAATCAACACACTGCTTCAGAAACACTGCCGAGGGTTGGTTCGTCTGAACAGTCAAGTGATCAGTGATGTCCAAAACTTCCTGATTCAGTGGTTTATGAGGAATTGAATCATTGGCGGGATGTGTGCTGTGTTTCGATGGTGATTTTGTGTGAGAGACAGTCAACCTAAGCTAAAACACAAAACTCATGAAAGTCTAGAAAATAACATATTCAGGAACCAGACATCATTATCTTACACTTTCAAAAATAAGTCCAGAACAACAACTCTGACCCAGGGTCCATGACGAGGGTAATCAGCAAACTGAACAAATTAGACCTTATCAGATTATTGACTGATCACCACACTAAATTTCCTGGGATCAGCATAGAAATTGTTGTGATCAGCTGTCAAATTCAGCACTGAGACACTCACACTTTGAAGCTGGATTTAAGAAAAAAGTGCTTAAAGTTTGTAGAGGAAGTATAGCACTATTATGTGCTAGTAGCGAGAGTGACATCACCAGGTTGGCTGGTTGCTGCTAATATAACTGCATTAGTTTAAGTTAGCTAACTAGAGAGTACGATGCCGAAGTATAGCAACAATAAAGTCATCTTTATCTCTATGTCTGTCAGGGTTCATGAGTTGTTGACCCAGTGTTTCAGTTTGTTCATATTCACTGTTTGTTTTCCATGTGTTTCCTGTCTTACTGTGTTAACCACCTGTCTACGTGTGTTATAACACAGGAAGCAGAACAAGAGATAAGTTAGATTAAGTTAAGCTGTGTACTCACCAGTCTCTTATCATCATCATCATTAGCCTGTGTATTTAAGCCCTCAGTTTCCCTCAGTTCATTGTCTTGTTATCGTCAATCCCACGTGCCAGTTTTCCAGTTGAGTTAGCTCACCCTTCAGCCAGTCAGTCTCATGTTTTGTTCATCCTGCCTTTACATTAAAAAAATGTGCACATCCTTCACCAACCTCTGTTTGGGTCCTCTCTTCTCCACATCCACACCACAACGCCTTACAATGTCTACTTTAAGCCAATCTTCTGAGCTGTTTTCTTTTCCCGATAGCAACTAGATCTGAAAAAGAAAGTGTTACACACATTGAGTCTGCAACACTGTCCAAAGAAATAATCAGCTTGTGTGTAAATAAAGTTTAGGTAGTTGTGGTGGCATATAAAGCCATATAAAGCCATTCCTTTCAGATGTACATTTACTATAATGTTTTTTTTTGTTTGTAACACTTCAAAGACACCTTGAACCAGTGTCCAGTCGATAGCACGTTCGCCTTCAGTACACCCAACCGAGCCACTGACTTGGACAATCACCGGGTCTGGACATGGTGTCTGCAGAAATGCTGCAGAAATGCTCAAGCACGGCGGACAGCACCTGGTCAACGAAATTGCAAAATTACCTCTTTTCATGTGTCACACACACATGAAAGTCATGAAGTCATGCATGTATAACATTTAAATCTCCAGTTTATTAGAATGTATGAACTGAAAATTAGGGCCATGGACTCAGATAACGAATGACACAATAAATGATAATGAATGACAGAAACTTTTAGGAATAATAATTTCTGATATTAGGAAACATTTCATGAAAATAGCAACAATAAAACAGTAAACATATAAAATATCTGTTACTCACTGGGACAATGTTACACATTCACACACAAACACACCACTTATAGACCTCATATAACAGATCCACGATTGATGTTCCTCACTGCACCTCACAGTCTTGACGTCAGTCTGTTTTTTAGCTCTTAGTAAACAGGAGTCCTGCCAGGCTTCATGTGGGGCTGGATCGAACGTGTTACTCCTGCTTTTCATTGGAGATATAAGCAGACTGGAATATCTTTCTGACCCACACTCACACATGCTGCAACTGGATTGAATGCTATCGCTACAGCAGATATAGTAAGTGGAAATAAGTGTGTGTGTGTGTGTGTGTGTGTGTGTGTGTGTGTGTTGTTTTTTTATTAGTTTGGGGGTTTTTTTTGCTTCTTTGGGGGCATCCTATTTAAAGTAGATTCATCAGCTTTTTTAGTATTTTTTAGTGAAAATGTCATACACACACACACACACACACACACACATGTGTGTGTGTGTGTGTGTGTGTGTGTGTATGACATTTTTTCATGCCTTTAACTACTACATTATTTTATATTTGGATTTCAATTATTTTACTAGTTGCATTGTTTTTGACTAATAGACACAATTATTTTAATCTACTGTGTTACTGATTTGTCACTAATGAATGGATGAATGGATGAATTATATTAAAGTAAAGGCAACAACTTTGTTGACCTATTCTTGGATTTTTGAAAACATTTTATTTACAGATACATGTATATAAAATATGCAACATACATCCAACATGTGCCAATTTCAGCTCTTCGGCATGATAAAGTGATATGAAGCTTAACACACTTTTCTGATTCTTACAATGTTGGCATGTTGATGTACAGGATACAAAATATTGGACAACAAACATTTTTTTTGTTTGCTTTTTATTCCCAGATGACGAAAGTGGCAGTTATCTGGACATGTACTTTAGTCATCTGCCTGTTTGTTGACTACTGTTATGCGCAGAAGGTAAAACTCATAGCCACTCACTTGTTCCACTGATTTTCTGTAACACATATTTTACCAGGAAACATTTGTTGTGTATTTCCCCTTCAGCTGAATATCCACTGGGGCCCTCAGTCCATGATGTACTTGAAGGGCAAACGTGAGTTTAACCACAACACAGACGCTTTTTCTCTCTATATCGGGGATGTCAAACTCATTTTAGTTCTAATTTAAACTTTTTAAAAAACAATCATCCCAACTTTTTAATAATATGTCTCAATTTTCTGCACTCAGTTTACTGTTATTGCATATGCATTACATTTTGTATAATTTTGTAACACAAATCTTCACAATGTATTTTGGAATAATAAAAAGAACATCTTATGATTCAAGCTTGTTGAGATAGGGTTGTTTAAAATAAGTAAATCTGGTTATACATGTCACTTCCTATAATTCTCATTTCGCTTGTGCGCCCCAGAACCATATGTTTATTAAAACATATCAGTAACACCCTTGATCTCCCGTAGAAGCTCTTGAGTTCAGCTGTTAGTTGTGTTAGCTTTGACTTTTTTATTTTACAGTACATCTGAGAATCATACATGTAAGAAGATCAGTGTTAGCACAAAGTGTCTTCTCCAATTTTTGTTGTCAGATGGCAGGAGGTTTGTCTCAGAGGACAACAACAGTGTTTTGAAGCAGTGCCTCCTTGGCTGGTATGCAGTGATCCGAGGTACAGTATGGCATGATTTTATCTCATTCTGTTTCTGAAAGACTTATTATCATAGTATCCTTAAGCAAAGTTATTCTAAAGGGATATATAAGGAAGAGATGAGGTAGGTGAAATGGGTACTAAAAAAGAAATGGATTCCTCATACCAACTTGAGAATAACAGAAAAGAAAACCAAAAAGTACAAAAAATAAACAGAGAATAACTTGTTTCCATTCAAAATGGAATAAAATTGCATTCACGTAACCCAACTTTGAAGTGCCTTATCAATGGGCCAAAAAATATCAACAACTCTACCCCCCACCACTCCCCACGCCCAATTTATCTCACGTGCTGGGAAATTCCTGTGTTACAGCAGCCATAAATAGACAGATACATGTATAGATAAGTAAAAAATGAAAAAAAAAATCAGGTCTCAGACAGTCATAGTTTAATATGATACAATAAAGAGATTAAATAGAAAATGAAAGATTTTCTGAAATTGTCAGTGGAGTTGAAATAGATGAAAGTGCTCAGCTGCGTGTGCAGTAATTGGTCGCAGGATGGCCTAAATCCATTAATTATCCACATCCATTCACCACAGCCACAGTCATTTGGAGGACCTCTGCCTCAAGTGATGAAGAAATCCAAACAACATGTTGGTTTCAAATTGCAACAGCAAAGACAAGCTCCCTCTGTGCATTCTAACAGTTTAATATTCAAGCCATAGAAACGTTCCTTCACAGGACGATAAAGTCTAAGTCAGCCCTTACTGAATATGACTGAAGAAGTTTTGTAGATCCTACAGAGAGAGTGTAGAGTGTTACTTACCATGTGGTCATGTTCCATGGGATGTTTACATGGGATGTCAGCCATTATAGAAACAAATAAAATACTGAGATTCCCTCCCATTCTTTGTTGTGGTCAAAAAAACAGAGGAAAAAATGTAGCTGTCGATGAAGTCATTAAAAAAAGCAAAAGGCAAAAAACAAACAAAAAAAAAAAAACCCTCAAGAATGGGAGCTTCAAAACTTCACAGCTTCAAGACTTCAACTTCAAAAGTTTGCCACTCAGCACCAGGTAAAAAAAAAGTGAAGAGCTGAATTACAACTTCCTTCCGCAGTCATAATCAATTTTTGGATAATTTAGTTAAATTCAGTTCTTTCTATATAGTGCCAAATCACTGCAGTAGTAACCTCAAAGAAGCAGCCTAAAGATGAAATATCATTCCAAAATACACAACATGTATTTCACTCATGTAGTAGCACCACAGTGCAGTGGTTTACACATTTGGCTGAACAGCAAAAGCTCCAAAGAGGAGATCCAAATCCAGAGAGGATTGTGTCTGGAGGGACATTTTTGTCAGTTCATGTAAGTCTGCCATATCAAATATGGAGCTCTACCCGCTGTGGTGACCCACTGTGAACAGCTGAAGTAGTTTTATTTGTTCATAGGCTGCAGCCTGTAAGCATTCACAGTGAGGACAGTTCCCCCATATTCAGTGTTATGATAAAGTGGACATATTATAATAGTTCTACTATATATGTAAGTTATGCTTTAAGTAATCTTTATGCAGAAAACTGAACCAGAGGACAAGTTTCTGAGAGTTAACAGCTTGCGTGATAGGCAGCTCACAGCTTAATAGTAGTCGTAGTAAGCAAGTCTCAGCTTCAACTGTGAAAGGAAGCCTTCGAGCTGTAGGTTTGACAGGATGAGATGCAGCAAGAAAGCCATTACTAAGACATCAGAATAAGACAAAGAGGCTTCTCTGGGCCATGAAACACCATCATTGGACTACTGAAGACTGGAAGATATTATGGACTAGAATCCATTTTGGTCTATAAACTGATCGTCGAATGAGGAGTTCTTTTGGTATGGTGATCCATCCAGTGAGTCTGTGAGGGCTTGTGGTCAGTGAGCTTCTCTCTTTTGCTCTTCTGTGCTTCTCTCTTTTTATGTTTCGTTAGTAGAGCTAAATCTGTCGTGGACTTCTGATAGCCTAGTGGAAGAAAATTGAGTGGGTTATAGGATCAATTTAGATAAACGTGTTCATTCCCTGGACCTCTGACTGTAGTTACTGTCAATGGTGCTCATCAAAAGCTGGAATAATCCTACTGATATTACTGACTATTGCTATATGCTACTATTTTTGAGTATTCATGTGCATCTGCGTGTATGGATGTCTGTGTGTTTGTGCATTTGTATGTCAAAAAATATGTGCCCCGGTGTCTGTCACATGTGGAAAAAGCTACTCACAGACATAACATCATTTACTGCTATTTACATGACCAGTGATATTTATTTTGACTCTTTTTCTTCAACTGGTCTTTCTGAGTTAACTGCAGTTATTACTGTTAGCTCCATAAATATTTGGATACAGGCAACTTTTTTATCATTTTGGTTCTGTACATTACCACAATTAATTCTAAATGAAACAACCAAGATGCAGTTGAAGTGCAAACTTTTTGCTTTAATTCAGTGGGCTGAACAAAAAGATTGCATAATAACGTGAGGTACTAAAGGATTTTTAAGACAATCCCTTTATTTCAGGGGCTCAAAAGTAATTGGACAAATTAAATAACTGACAATAAAATGTTAATTTCTAATACTTAGTTGAAAGTCCTTCACTGGCAATGACAGCCTGAAGTCCTGAAATCATGGACATCACCAGATGCTGGGTTTCCTCCTTTTCAACTGCAGCAGCTTTCAGTTGCTCTTTCTTTGTGGGCCTTTCTGTCTGAAGTTTAGTCTTGAACAAGTGAAATGCTCAAATGGGTTAAGATCAGGTGACTGACTTGGCCATTCAAGAATATTCCACTTCTTTGCTTTAATAAACTCCTGGGTTGCTTTGGCTGTAGGTTTTGGTTCATTGTCCATCTGCATTATGAAACCCAATCAATTTGACTGCATTTAGCTGGATTTGAGCAGACAGTATGTCTCTGAACACCTCCGAATTCATTCAGCCACTTCTGTCCTGTGTCACATCATCAATAAACACGAGTGTCCTAGAGCAACTGACAGCCATACACGCTCAAACCATCAGGCTGCCTCTGCCATGTTTTACAGATGATGTAGTTCTCTTTGGATCATGAGCTGTTCCACGCCTTCTCCAAACTTTTTTCTTGCCATCATTCTGGTAGAGGCTGATCTTGGTTTCATGTGTACCAAGAATGTTTTTTCCAGAACTGGCTTTATTAGATGTTTTTTGTTTGTTTGTTTTTTAGCAAAGTCGAATATAGCCTTTCTGTTCTTGAGGCTTATGAGTGGCTTGCACCTTGCAGTGAACTCTCTGTATTTACCTTCATGCAGTCTTCTCTTTATGGTAGACTTGGATATTGATACGCCGACCTCCTGGAGAGTGTTGATCATTTGGTTGGCTGTTGTGAAGAGATTTCTCTTCAAAATTGGAACAAATGAAAATGAATTGAACTGAAATGATGAGATACAGTGGGGCAAAAAAGTATTTAGTCAGCCACCGATTATGCAAGTTCCCCCACTTAAAATGATGACAGAGGTCAGTAATTTGCACCAGAGGTACACTTCAACTGTGAGAGACAGAATGTGAAAAAAAATCCATGAATCCACATGGTAGGATTTGTAAAGAATTTATTCGTAAATTAGGGTGGAAAATAAGTATTTGGTCACCTCAAACAAGGAAAATCTCTGGCTCTCACAGACCTGTAACGTCTTCTGTAAGAAGCTTTTCTGTCCCCCACTCGTTACCTGTATGAATGGCACCTGTTTGAACTCATCATCTGTATAAAAGACACCTGTCCACAGCCTCAAACAGTCAGACTCCAAACTCCGCCATGGCCAAGACCAAAGAGCTTTCGAAGGACACCAGGAAAAGTATTGTAGACCTGCACCAGACTGGGAAGAGTGAATCTACAATAGGCAAGCAGCTTGGTGTGAAAAAATCAACTGTGGGAGCAATCATCAGAAAATGGAAGACATACAAGACCACTGATAATCTCCCTCGATCTGGGGCTCCACGCAAGATCTCATCCCGTGGGGTCAAAATGATCATGAGAACGGTGAGCAAAGATCCCAGAACCACACGGGGGGAGCTGGTGAATGACCTGCAGAGAGCTGGGACCAAAGTAACAAAGGTCACCATCAGTAACACACTACAACGGCAGGGAATCAAATCCCGCAGTGCCAGACGTGTTCCGCTGCTGAAGCCAGTGCATGTCCAGGCCCGTCTGAAGTTTGCCAGAGAGCACATGGATGATACAGCAGAGGATTGGGAGAATGTCATGTGGTCAGATGAAACCAAAGTAGAACTTTTTGGTATAAACTCAACTCGTCGTGTTTGGAGGAAGAAGAATACTGAGTTGCATCCCAAGAACACCATACCTACTGTGAAGCATGGGGGTGGAAACATCATGCTATGGGGCTGTTTTTCAGCCAAGGGGACCGGACGACTGATCCGTGTTAAGGACAGAATGAATGGGGCCATGTATCGTGAGATTTTGAGCCAAAACCTCCTTCCATCAGTGAGAACTTTGAAGATGAAACGAGGCTGGGTCTTCCAACATGACAATGATCCAAAACACACCGCCCGGGCAACAAAGGAGTGGCTCCGTAAGAAGCATTTGAAAGTCCTGGAGTGGCCTAGCCAGTCTCCAGACCTCAACCCCATAGAAAATCTGTGGCGGGAGTTGAAAGTCCGTGTTGCTCGGCGACAGCCCCAAAACATCACTGCTCTCGAGAAGATCTGCATGGAGGAATGGGCCAAAATACCAGCTACTGTGTGTGCAAACCTGGTAAAGACCTATAGTAAACGTTTGACCTCTGTTATTGCCAACAAAGGTTATGTTACAAAGTATTGAGTTGTATTTTTGTTATTGACCAAATACTTATTTTCCACCCTGATTTACCAATAAATTCTTTACAAATCCTACCATGTGGATTCATGGATTTTTCTTTCACATTCTGTCTCTCACAGTTGAAGTGTACCTCTGGTGCAAATTACTGACCTCTGTCATCATTTTAAGTGAGGGAACTTGCACAATCGGTGGCTCACTAAATACTTTTTTGCCCCACTGTATTCTAACCAGCAGCTCTGTGTCAGCTAGCTTTAGTAAGTATATCATGTTTAACACATTTTGCAACAAACACTCCATACTGTCTTATCCGGCAAAATCATATATACCTTTTAAACAGTGGTATGCCGGCGTCATTGGCATCCATCCATTGCTCTTAGACTCTCCATTACATTCTTTTACAGTATTTAGCTCAATGGTTGATCGTCCCAGTTCCTGTGAAATCATATTTTCCTGGGCACTGAAACTGACCAGGAACCTGCTGGAAAACTGGAAAGACAATATTTATTGCTTACACTACTATCAGACTCAAAAGAGGCAAGCTGAGCTACTCTCTATAGTTCTGCTGTATTCGGTTTGCTGTCCATAACTCGGCAAGCACGTTATTGTCAGTACACTGTAAAGCATTCTCCTGTCAAATTATCCTTCTCAGTTTGCAGCATTTAATGGCCTCAAGTTCCAGTTAAATAAACTGTAGTTGGCATTACTGTGTGTAGGTTTCCCCTGGCTAATATATGCTCCCTCCCTCCTTGAACCCAAACCAAACTGCTCCTAACAATACTCAGAATGTTAATGGTTTGACTCCCTGCTCCTCCACTCTGGTAAGAGTCCTTGAGCAAAAGAATCCCAAATTACTCTCTAAACATCCGTCATTGTGTGTGATAAGTAAAACAGGTTGCACACACAAGTAAATTTTGTGCTTGCAACCATTAATGGTAGAAATCATTCCACACATGTAGGCCAGGTGAATCATCTTTCGTTACAGTGTTCAGTGTCCTGAAATCTATATACAATCTTCTGCTGCTGACCTTTTGTCTCACAAGGCCCATGGGTATAAATCAAGGATTACGATTCTCTCTAATGGCTTTCACCAGCATACCTGCAGGGCATTTCAATCCATCATCCATCATTATGATGTATGAAAATTATGCAGTTTCTATATTACTTAAAATCAGGTGTGTTGGTTATTTTGCTCTCCTCTTCTTACAGCTTCTGGTTCTCACATGTAGTAACATCTAAATGAGAAATTCCATCTCGAGTTATGGAAGTCGTGTACATCAGGCTCATGCACACAGCACTACAGAGAGGTGATCGGGATGTGGTTTAAAAAATGTGTAGAGACTCTGACATTCATTACCCGATTATTGTTGTGGCCACTTCCACGTTGCTGGTCTCTGGCAATTCTTTAACCATGGTCTGATGCGTTCCTCCTCCTGAGGCCCACAGCTCCAGATTGGTATCTTAATTTCAGAGAACTTGAATTGCATATTGACTGGCAAGATATACATAGTTCACTGATCCACCTACCTATACCTGTGCTGAGGCTAGAGGCAAAGAGATGACGGCCATGACAGCCAGAACACAGGCTTCCAAAGCATCAGCATCAATATGGATTGGCTGTGGCTCAGGTCATTTGATCTGGATGCCAAATATCCTTGTCAAGAAACTAAGCCCAAGTTGCTCTCCGATGCATCCATGGAAGTGTGAATGCTAGATAGAAAGTACTTGTGTAGAAAAAGGATAGAAAAAAAGTGCTTAGATGAACGGGTATGACTGAGGCAAGTTGTATAAAGCACTCTCAGTGCCCAGGTAGAATTTAAAAGTGATGTGTAAGAACCAGTCCATTTACCAGTATCAGTGTCCATTTTATTTATAAAACATATTTCATTACAATGGGCTTATAATTTACTGTAAAAAAAAGAAAAAGAACAGTGTGTAGGTCCCTGTGACAGACAGGTGACCTGTCCAAGGTGTACCTCCCTTACACCCCCATGGCAGCTGGGATAGACTTCAGTCCCCCACAACCCTGAAATGTATTAGTGATAGAAATGTGATGGATGGTGGAAGGTCTACAATGTCTTATAGCAAAAACAACAAAACAAAATGTCATAAAGAGTCAACCTTGAAGTTAAAGCACAAACATACAAACTCTCACACCTGTGCATGCACGCACACAGACACACCTGCACACACTGGGTCACTGTAGCAGGTCTTCTGCTAATCAGCAGGTTGTTGGTTTGGTCCAGTCTGCAGGCCAAACATCTTTGGACAAAATACAAACCCCACGTTGTTCTCCGATCTTGGAGTATGAATGTATGTGAATGTTAGACAGAAAGAGCACAGAAAAAACACTTGTATGAATGGGTGTGAATAAGGCAAGTTGTATAAAAGTGCTCTGAGTGCTCAGGTAGAGTAGAAAAGCACTATATAAGAATCAGTCCATTTATACACACAGACAGTAGCCTAAATGTAAACCCGTGAAAATAAAGGTTTTTAAGTTTGGGTTGTTTTTTCTTCAGTCTAGACGCAGCTCTTTCCTGTTTGAAGAGAGCAGCACAACCTGAAAAGGGCATCCACAGAGGCAGTGACACCATTTGTCCTCCAGAGGCTGTGTGCAAAGTTCAAACTCTTTATGAAATATCACACCCACGGTTGCTGGTGCAGGGAATCTGAAGGCCAGGCTACCATGAGACAAAAACCTACAGGGCCTTTCTAAACTTATCCAGAGTAACCTGAAAACAAATAGTTTCATTATGGCAACTCCCATGATCGTGGCTTTTTATTTCTGGACTGAGAAACTAAGAACATTGAAACAGAAGTCTTAATGTGAACGGTAATAATTTACTGTACTCAGAAGCAGTAATAAGTTCATTTATTCCAATGAATTTCTATCATTATGCAACACATTTTACACACTTCAGAAACTGTTACTGTAGAGGTATAAAAAAGCTGATTTAAACGACTTACACTTCAAGTTGGTTTATAATCAAATGTACTGTAAAAAGTTTCATTGTTGCTATATTCTTGAAAAAGAGTGTACTGATGTGCATAAATATAATAAAGTCTGGTTGACATGGCAGTTTAAACACCTCCCTTTTTGTGTGTGCTTGCATGTGTGTGTACGTAGGCATCCAGAAACTGCAGTCGCTGGACTTCAAAAGACCCAGTCACATTCTGAGCTCAGAGAAAGTCCTCATACACTACCTCCAGAAGAGATGAGACACACCAGCTCGGACTGTGTACACGCAATCCAAACTGACAGTTCATCGAGAAAAAGGCCTAAAAACCATTTCACTTCAGTGGATACACAGTGACGTGGTACTACAACAAGAATCTAGCATGCCAGCTCTGGTAAAGCCAGTGAATTATTAGATAATTATGTGTATATTTGAATTGTTCATGCATGATAGCTTTCTATAGATGCATAGATATAGATAAATACAGAAAATGCTTGAAATAAAGCTGTTTGTGTAAATATCATGGCTGCAGTTTATCATTTTGCCCAGAAGAGGCCAGCAACATATTGTAGGAAAACTAAAGGCCGTCATCTAAGGATCATCAATGAATATCTATTATGTATTTCCAGAAATTATTTAGTGTTCGAAGAAAACATTCCTATAAAAAAGGAAGCAATGAAACATTATGGAAATACCTCAGTAGACATCAGAATCAGAATCAGAATACTTTATTAATCCCTAGGGAAATTATGTGGGTTACGGTTGCTCCAGTACAGTAACACTAATAGAAACAAAAACAAAAACAGACTAGACTATTAGCAATGCAATATGTTAAGATATAAGGAATACCACAATATATACAATATATACAAATCACCAAATAATGAATATCCAGGGTTGGCAGATGTAGTTATGAATAAATATAACCACATCTGCCATAGACAGCAACATTAATAAGTAAGAAAGAGCGTGTGCAAAAAGATGTAACTATAACAGTGTTTACGGAGTATTAGATTGTGTTGTACAGGGAGATGGCCACAGGCAGGAATGATTTCCTGTGTCGTTCAGTGGTGCTTTTTGGTAATCTCAGTCTCTCACTGAACGTGCTCCTGTGGCTAGTCAGCATGTTATGCAGTGGGTGGGACGTATTGTCCAACTTTGTGTTATCTTGGACAACATTTGCCTCTCTGACACCACCCTAAGAGAGTCCAGCTCCATCCCCAAAACGTTACTGGCCTTGCGGATCAGTTTATTGAGTCTGTTGGCATCAGCAACCCTTAACCTGCTTCCCCAGCATGCAACAGCATAGAGGACAGCACTGACCACAACAGACTCATGGAAAATCCTGAGCATTGTCCGACAGATGTTGAAGGACCTCAGCCACCTCAGAAAATAGAGTGGACTCTGGCCCTTCCTGTAAAGTGCAGTAGTGTTTTTAACCCAGTCCAGTTTATTGTCTATGTGTACTCCAAGGTATTTATAGTCCTCCACAATGTCCACGTTGTGGAGGATTATAAATACTAAATATTGAAACGGGGTCAAGGTTTTCCTGGTCGTCCTACAATCCACAATCAATTCCTTGATCTTTGCCACGTTGAGCTGCAGATAATTCTGCTCGCACCACGTGACAAAGGACTCACCCAGCTTATCACCCAGGAGGGTCGGCCTGATGGTGTTGAATGCACTGGAAAAGTCAAAAAACATGACCCTAACAGTGCTCGCCAACTGGTCCAGATGGGTGTAGACACGATTGAGCAGGTAGATGATGGCGTCCTTAGTTCCTAGATGGGGCTGGTAAGCAAATTGAAGGGGATCCTGATGTGGTCTTACTATGGGTCGGAGCTAGTCCAGGATGAGTCTTTCCAGGGTCTTCATGATGTAATGATGACAGGATGACAGGCCTGTAATCCTGGGGGCCACTGGGACATGGCAACTTTGGTACAGGGACGACGCATTAGTGGAAAATTGTGCATAAAGTGAAAATAATTGTTCTACAGAAAAATGTTCCCAATCAGTATTAAATGGGATAATATTACTGCTTCATACTTTGAGTTCATTTGAAATAATTTGAATTCTGTTTAATGTCAAGCTTAATATATATAAATCATATGTTTACAGTGGCCCCATATCACCGAAAAAAAACTGTTGTCATGTTGACAGAGCTGCCTTCCCTTCTTCATCATCCTCACAGTTTTTCTTGCTGATGTACCGGGTGGGCCATTTATATGGATACACCGTAATAACATGGGAATGGTTGGTGATATTAAAGTCCTGTTTGTGGCACATTAGTATATGTGAGGGGGCAAACTCCTCAAACATCTTGAGGAGTTTGCCCCCTCACATATACACATAAAATGTGTTCAATGTGCTGCCCATTGTGTTGGATTGTCAATGCCACCCTCTTCTCCCACTCTTCACACACTGATAGCAACACCGCAGGAGAAATGGTAAATGGTAAATGGCCTGTATTTATATAGCGCTTTACTAGTCCCTAAGGACCCCAAAGCGCTTTACATATCCAGTCATCCACCCATTCACACACACATTCACACACTGAGAAATGCCAGCACAGACATCCAGAATCCGTAGTTTCAGGTGCTGCACCATTTCTCCTGCGGTGTTGCTATCAGTGTGTGAAGAGTGGGAGAAGAGTGTTGCATTGACAATCCAACACAATGGGCAGCACATTGAACACATTTTATAAGTGGTCACCAGATATCAACACAATTTCGATCCGCTCCTCACGTGTTAACCTCTTCGACATGTCAATGGCTGTGAACAAAGAGAAACTTGTAAATAACTCGTGAAAGAATAAAGTTACATTGAAACCAAGCACATCATTGTTTTTCTTGTGACATTACCAATAAGTTTGATGTGTCACATGGCCCTCTTCCTATTGAAAAAACAAAAGTTGTATCCAAGATGGCCGACTTCTAAATGGCCACCATGGTCACCACCCATCTTGAGGAGTTTGCCCCCTCACATATACTAATGTGCCACAAACAGGACTTTAATATCACCAACCATTCCCATGTTATTACGGTGTATCCATATAAATGGCCCGCCCTGTACTAAAGGGGTTATTGATAACTTTTTCACACTCCACCTTTTCTACATCAACCATATTCACCAAGACAAAACTCACCTGTTACAACAGTGGTTCTTAACCTGGGTTCGATCGAACTCTAGGGGTTCGGTGAGTCGGTCTCAGGGGTTCGGCAGAGCCTCCACCACGGCTCATTTTGTGCACCAGTAAAAAACATATCTATGTCTTGAATTTGAAAAAAATCATATTTTATTTTTCACTAAAGAGGGGTTCAGTGAATGCGCATATGCAACTGGCGGGGTTCGGTACCTCCAACAAGGTTAAGAACCACTGTGTTACAATGATAAATCACCGAAGCTCATCAGCTGCTGGTCTCCACTCAGTTTGCCATCACAGACCAGAGGTTTATCCACAGCACACATGCCATCAGAAACAACTGCTGGTCTCTGTGGGAGTTTTTAATATCACAATGGGGATTGTCTTATCTAGATAATTATAGCAACTAATTTTGAACACGTAACCTGTTCTATATCAGACCAGCCTCATTTTCACAAATTCCTTTTCGAGTGACACATGAAGTGCAATATAGATTATTATTGATGTAATCATTTTTATACCCGCAGCCTGTTAGAAAATATGGTATATCAATTGAGGGAAGCCAAGTCTGGTTTACACTCCTGGTGATGCAGATAAGATAGATTACAAGATTACGTTATTTATCACAAATAAAACAGATAAATGTCTCAGCAGGTAGAGCATCTATTAATCAGAATGGTTCAATCACTGGTTGCTTCAGTCTTTTAAAAGAAGCTGTACCATTAATTAATTCTTAGATTGATCATAATTTCAGATTTATCTCTTTTAATGGACTATGTACCAGTGGTCTTTAAGGTGACAGTAATTATACCTTTACCTTATAAACCCATCACTTGACCCTGCACATCAGGTTAAGTTGTAGGTTACAGATAAAGCTTTGGCACAAATTTCAGCTGAAGCATAAAGGATTGAAATGAGCTGTAATTCTCCATGAAGCACATCAAAGTCCGCTCTCAGTGTTCCTCTTTGGATCTTAATCAGTTCACCGTACTCAACCACTTCATGGTTCAAACACTTAACATTCCACATAATGATCAGTGGAACAACTCCAGCTTTAACACTCTGTTTTCTCCATAGCTCCTCTGGGACTAATAGCATCAGCTGGTGAAGATTTTCCACTGCCAAGAGTATGGAAATGCAAAGATAAAACACTTTGCACTAAAATTGGACACATTTCCTAATAAAATTAATTTTAGCTCATAACTGTGACCTAAAGACCTAGACAAATTCTTAATTCATCTGAAAACCTGATGCTTATCCTTGCTTAGCCTTTACAATAATGGATTACACAGCAGTGGGGAATAGATTTCATCACAACAGATGTCTTTTTGAAAGTGCCGTAACTAAGTTTAAGGATATAATTCATCCACTGTTATCTTCAAATGCTTGTGCCAACACGGTGCAGAAGAGCTACTCCCACGTAGGTCGATTATCTTGCTAATATTTTTACTTCTTCACTGCATACTGTCAGGTTCAATTTATGAGAGAAGATGAAGAAACTCAAAGTATTTATTTTCCTCAATTTATTAAGCAGTTGAAGATTCTAATTAATAATGGCGCCATGGCTCTTCCTCCATTGTGCAAACCAAATGAACAAAACAGCACCACATCCAGGCAGTAAACATTTTTCCTATGTGACGAACAAAATATTAATATGATTGGTTAAAAGGTTGGGGAAAGACTGCAGTTTAAACTTGATCCCCCTTATTTGGCGTGGGTCCATCTCTTGGGTCATCTTACGCCTTCTGGACATCTCCCTGTAATAAGGCCTCCTGTAGTTCACCATGACAACCATCTCTTATCCTCCAGTCAGCCGTATCCGGTCGTTAAGTCATGAGGTATGAATCCTGCTTTCAGGTCCAAACTACTCTGCGTCTATTAAGGCTGTTGTGTTTTTAATACAACTGTTGTGTTTTGTTTCTTATATATATATATATATATATATATATATATATATAAAATCACTATTCATTTTAAAGCTCAGTTTTTAAAACCTTACAATATAGCTACAGCTCAGCCCATGCAGCAGTATATTAATGACTAACCTCGTATTGTGGATGGGTTATCTCAGTTGTTCTTCCGACTGAAGTTTGGTCCATTCACAGCATCCTGCCATGCAATTGCATTTGTCCCTAACCATCGGGAACTCTTGCGTTAACTTTTGTCGAGTGGAAAAAAGTTAGCACTGTTTATATTATACTAACAGCTGTGATCTCTCAGTCAGAACATGCTATATCATGTTTAGGTGGAAACTAGCGAGCTAACTTCCTACTAACTTCTAACTCCATTAAATTTCATACATTTTGTTTTCATGGATGCCTGGATGTTAAACTTAATTGTTACACCTGGTAAAGCAGCAATGCTGATCGTTTTATTAAAGATGAAAGACTTTAGACAGTTTGTAACTCTCAGTGATACAGCAGTGTTCGTTTGATTTTGGGACCTGGAGCGAAGTTTGGACCCAGAAACGGCTAATAACGTCAGACTTAAAGACTGGATAGAAGGGGAGGGCAGAGAGAGAGAGGGTGCTCCCCCTAACGCCATGATTAATAGACATGTTTTCCTGTAGAGGTGTCAGTGTACCACAGTATCTAAGCTGTTCCTAGGACTACCCTCTTCTGGACAGAGAGCTCCAATGTTGTTCCCGGGATCTGCTGGAGCCACTCATCTAACTTGGGAGTCACCTCATCTAGTCCTCCAATTACCACTGGGACCACTGTTACCTTCACCCTCCACATCTTCTTGAGCCCTTCTCTTAGCTCTTGGTATACCTCCAATATATACAGTGGGGCAAAAAAGTATTTAGTCAGCCACCGATTATGCAAGTTCCCTCACTTAAAATGATGACAGAGGTCAGTAATTTGCACCAGAGGTACACTTCAACTGTGAGAGACAGAATGTGAAAAAAAAAATCCATGAATCCACATGGTAGGATTTGTAAAGAATTTATTCATAAATTAGGGTGGAAAATAAGTATTTGGTCACCTCAAACAAGGAAAATCTCTGGCTCTCACAGACCTGTAACGTCTTCTGTAAGAAGCTTTTCTGTCCCCCACTCGTTACCTGTATGAATGGCACCTGTTTGAACTCATCATCTGTATAAAAGACACCTGTCCACAGCCTCAAACAGTCAGACTCCAAACTCCGCCATGGCCAAGACCAAAGAGCTTTCGAAGGACACCAGGAAAAGTATTGTAGACCTGCACCAGACTGGGAAGAGTGAATCTACAATAGGCAAGCAGCTTGGTGTGAAGAAATCAACTGTGGGAGCAATCATCAGAAAATGGAAGACATACAAGACCACTGATAATCTCCCTCGATCTGGGGCTCCACGCAAGATCTCATCCCGTGGGGTCAAAATGATCATGAGAACGGTGAGCAAAGATCCCAGAACCACACGGGGGGACCTGGTGAATGACCTGCAGAGAGCTGGGACCAAAGTAACAAAGGTCACCATCAGTAACACACTACAACGGCAGGGAATCAAATCCCGCAGTGCCAGACGTGTTCCGCTGCTGAAGCCAGTGCATGTCCAGGCCCGTCTGAAGTTTGCCAGAGAGCACATGGATGATACAGCAGAGGATTGGGAGAATGTCATGTGGTCAGATGAAACCAAAGTAGAACTTTTTGGTATAAACTCAACTCGTCGTGTTTGGAGGAAGAAGAATACTGAGTTGCATCCCAAGAACACCATACCTACTGTGAAGCATGGGGGTGGAAACATCATGCTATGGGGCTGTTTTTCTGCCAAGGGGACAGGACGACTGATCCGTGTTAAGGACAGAATGAATGGGGCCATGTATCGTGAGATTTTGAGCCAAAACCTCCTTCCATCAGTGAGAACTTTGAAGATGAAACGAGGCTGGGTCTTCCAACATGACAATGATCCAAAACACACCATCCGGGCAACAAAGGAGTGGCTCCGTAAGAAGCATTTGAAAGTCCTGGAGTGGCCTAGCCAGTCTCCAGACCTCAACCCCATAGAAAATCTGTGGCGGGAGTTGAAAGTCCGTGTTGCTCGGTGACAGCCCCAAAACATCACTGCTCTCGAGAAGATCTGCATGGAGGAATGGGCCAAAATACCAGCTACTGTGTGTACAAACCTGGTAAAGACATATAGTAAATGTTTGACCTCTGTTATTGCCAACAAAGGTTATGTTACAAAGTATTGAGTTGTATTTTTGTTATTGACCAAATACTTATTTTCCACCCTGATTTACGAATAAATTCTTTACAAATCCTACCATGTGGATTCATGGATTTTTTTTTTTCACATTCTGTCTCTCACAGTTGAAGTGTACCTCTGGTGCAAATTACTGACCTCTGTCATCATTTTAAGTGGGGGAACTTG
Source organism: Maylandia zebra (assembly GCF_041146795.1). NCBI lineage: Eukaryota > Metazoa > Chordata > Actinopteri > Cichliformes > Cichlidae > Maylandia > Maylandia zebra. The sequence goes on along the minus strand of NC_135173.1, from coordinate 29,140,517 downwards.
CACAACCGGTGGCTGACTAAATACTTTTTTGCCCCACTGTATATATGATGTGTATGTATGTGTATCTATACATGTCTTTGCTCTAAAAGATCTGAGAGTCTCATTAGCAGATACAGCCTGCCCTGTACTTTTGTTTTAGATGGCCTTTGAATTGTTAGTCCAATCCAGTTTATTGGTCAGGTGGTTATATGAGTCCGTTTTGCCAATGCCCATTCCCAGCATGTTTGTCTTTCTAAAAATCCACCACCAGTTCTTGATTTTGTGTTAACCTGGAATCGGCGCTGATACCAGTTGATGAAGTCCTTTGGTCAGTTTGAAAAAGTAAGTAAGATGAAACCACCCCTATTGCAACAATGATCATAAATTTATATCACCATGTTGACAAATGACACTCAAAACAATAATCAAAAATACACATTTCACTTTTTCAAGATAGATCAGGTCGAGAGGGAAGCAGAAGCTGCAATAAATATAACAGTTATATAGAGATATTTTAAGCAGCCTAAAAGGACTGAATTGATTATAATGTATGTACAATAACACAGAGCCATAAAGACTTGCAAACTTGCAAAACAGATCATTTCTTTATTTTACACACAGCCCCTTCTTAAATCCTGTTGACTGCAGGCTATCAGCATAAGCAAAGATATAATACATAAAAAACACAAACACTGGAAATTAGTTTTGGGCACAACACATTGTGCACGCGCCAACGCATTCTTTAAAGCTGTGAAGGAACGAAGTGCACGCGGAGACCACCTCTTAACAATGAAAACTCCGCCTACCTTTGCTTTCCGCAGTAACCTGACATTCCACTGAAGTCGTGGTTCAGAGCGCGCCACCTACGCAGACGTCAAGGCCACGTCGACTAAAACAAACAAAAAGACGCTCAAAAATTGTTTCCTGACTTTTTTCTCAGTCTGAAGCAGAATTTTGACGCAGTGCACTATGTTAGATTCGTCTTCTAGCGAAGACACTGGTGGGGAGTCCGACTTAGAGCCTCAGAGGAAACCGGACGCCTCTTCCTCTGCAGAGAAACGGGAAACGGGACCCCCGGGCAGCCAGCAGCTGCGCTCCGCGACACCTGGAAGCCTCGCCGGCAAAAGTACGAAAGTGAACAGCGCTACAGATGAAGAACAGGAAAAGAGGAAACGTGAGTCCATTCAGAAGGAGGAAGAGGAGAGGAAAATAAAACTGCAGATTTATGTGTTCGTCCTCCGGTGCATAGCCTACCCGTTCAACGCCAAGCAGCCCACCGACATGTCCCGTCGGCAGCAGAAGGTGAGTTATTGCTGCACACCTGTTGAGTGTCTGCTATGCAAAAACCACTGTCTACCACTGGAAATGTGTTAACTGGAAGCAATTGGTCTTACCAGTCTAAAAAGTCAACACAAACGAGAAAACTGCATCGTTTTTGTGATCACTAGAACCAACCGGTCAATTCGGTTTATATTTAATCCGCAGTTAATCGTCAATTTTAACCAAATATACCCAGAAACGACGGGACATCCTGTGAAGGTTCGCAGAATGTTACAGGGTTTTCGTAGCAGCGTTCCCAGACCGGAGCTTGGGAAAGTTCTCTTGGCATCAGGGGAGCAAAAATGACCGTACGGAGGATGTTTTACGAACTTTTACCGGACCTCTAGTTTTACCGTTCGGGTTAACGCCGTCCTCCGTCGTGGTTCTTCTTTCCTCTCACCGCATCTGCTCTGAGCAGCGGCTTCAGGTATTGCTACGCTCGGGGAGATTAGTTGTGTTAACCGGTATTACAAGTCTAACAAGATCACGATTACACGGTCATACCCTGAAAGCATACAGTGCCACAACTTGGAATATTTCACAAGTCGTTTTCAGCAGATAATCAATTCATTTCTCATCATTTTGCGGCAGGAGTTGACGCATCTGCAGGGGAGAAGCAACCTGCTAGTCTGCAAGTCATAAACTCACAAAAAAGAGAAAAGAGAGACACAAGAGAAAGAGTTTATGCTTAAACTTAAACTTTTTTTTTTTTTTTTTTTTTTTACAAAAATGTTGTTTTACGAGTTGCAGCTCATTAAAAGCTGTGGTTGCAAGAGATATTTTTTCTGTTTAGGCAGATTTATGAACCCATTCGTAATATATCTGCTTTACAGCACAGAATTTAAGGAAATCTGTTTGGTTGTCTATTTCTTTTTTGTAACATTGTTACAAATGCATATACATCTTACACTGTTGGTAAGCCTGTTTAGTTCCACTTAAATGGTCCTACATTTGTAAGGAAAATGACTTTTTGTGGATAGTGCAGCAGAGCTGAATAAGTTGCCTCCAGGAAAGATTTGCCTTCTCTGTCAATGCCAAACAGCTTATTCAGCTGTTAACTCTTGTTTGGTGTCCTTTATTGGACTGAATGATTGAAATCTGAAGAAACACCACATGATGGCAACTATGCTAATAACAAAAGACTACTAATGTGGCACTCAGATAATTGTTAATAGTTGAATGACCAATGTTGACGTCTATGATACCTGTTTAAGACTTTAATGTTGTTCAAACGAGAGCTTTACACATCTCTTGAAAATTCTCCAAAAATGTTGTTCAGAGTGATGACGATGAACTTCAGCTGTTAGTGAGGGAAGGAGTGATGAAGTTCTCCGTAAGCTCGAAGAGGCCAAGATGACACTGTTGGTATCAATATTTAACACACTTAGATATTTTTAGTATTGAATAACTATTCAACTATATCAAACTATTGTTTTGTATTTCTTTTTTTTCTTTTTTTCATTAAAAATAAATTAAAATTAGGATAAGAAATCTATTTTAGCTTCTGTGATGTTATGGGCCTCGCTCTGTTAGTGCCTTTACAACATTAGAGAATGTGGGACTTGTTGGTTGACTTATACTAGATCTCCGTGAGGGCTCTGTACACTGGTGCACACTTTCCTGCATGTTTCTCACACAGCACGCTGGTGTTCTCGGTTGGCTTTTGCTATTGGTTGCGACTGGTTTGCAAACTATGAATTGGCACACTACCACTAGGATGTACTAGTGTAACTAGGTTGATTGTACTAAGAGTATGACACATTCAAGGAGCTAGTAGCCAGCTCAAATCATTTTAGCCAAACACACAGCTCTAGATTGGATTGCAGGATGCAGGACGATTCAGCTGATTATGTGAATAGTTTCCTTCTGTTTGTCCACATCAGAATCACATGAATGTATTTGTGAAGAGCTGGAGTGCAGCCCAATGTTTTGACATTTCAGCATACACATCTGAGTATCATACATTGTCGAAAAATTCTACCACATATGTAGGAGTCGTCAGTTCATTGCACAGTAGAGCTGGGCGATAGAACGATAACGATATGTATTGCGATATAACTTTTACTCGATAGAGAAATTCAACTATCGCGATAGACCTCGCTGCTCTTGTCCTCTTTAAAAAAAGAAAAAAAGAACAGACAATCCAAATTAAGTAGCGCAGAGCCGAACCAATCACAGCCGCAGCGTCACGTCACGTGACTTGATACGTACAGCACAAGTGCCAAGCCGCACATGTGTATTTGTTTGGGAAGCAGCCAGCCACCGTACCGCCCGGGTAATGGAGGAAATGAGTGTGCTGACTAGAAAAATCAACCGAGCGTGACCGAAGAGAAAACAGATGATGGTTCCAAGGCCGGAGAGATTGTCGAACGGAAGAGCCATAGAAGTTCCGTAGGGTGAAGGTATTTCGGCTATTTCAAGTCTGACAAAAAACAGAGTAGCGTTCATTGTAAATTGTGCCGAAAGCAAGTCTGGAAATACAATAAACTGGTGCATGCGCTACGTCCACACGTACCCGGGTATTTTTGAAAACGCAGATTTTTCTATGCGTTTGCACCTTTCGTCCACACGTAAACGGCGTTTTTGGTCACTGAAAACGAAGATTTTTTAAAACTCCGTTTTTGCATTTATGTGTGGACTAGGAAAACTGAGAAAACGCAGCGTCAAAGGTGTGCACATTTTTTGACGTCACACTGTGCGCCACGTTATTGTTTCGGTGAAATGAATTTCTACAATACTGTTAATTCTACTCTCTGCAGTGTTTAAATGCTTACATATACACACAGTTACTGTCCCTCCACACATACGACTCGGTTCTGCTTCTATGCCCCAGCTTTGTTTACTTTTTCCCACCGAGGCTTCTAGACTTCTGATTGGCCAACATTTCTGCACGGTTAGGAATCTAGCTCCACCTGCTGCTTTGGCATGTTCATAGCAGCGTTTTCCTTCATTTCTGCCTTTATGTGTGGACGGGATTATTTTTTAAAACGAAAACGGAAAATCTCCGTTTTCAAAAATACCCATGTACGTGTGGACGTAGCTTCAGTGTCTGACTGGAAGCGCTAATTCGTCATTCGGCTTTTGTCAGACTAAAGTAACTGTTAAAACTGTTTGAAAAGCTCAGCTATACAACAAGGAGAGATTGAGAATTTCCTTTTAGTTCTCAGTTTATTTGATATTGACAAAAGTTAGTCAGTTTTGTCTGTTCTTCTGTAAAACAAACTAAGATTTATTTTTAGAATTAATACTTTATTTCTAAGTGGAATTGACAATTTAGTCTGTTTCATTTGTTCTATTTTGAAACTTAAACGCTTTAGCGGCTGCCTTTTGTGTAGTTTGCAATATTTGCCTTTATTTATCTGAAAAAGTCTCATGTTCCTTAAGTACATCTACCCTGTTGAACTTATTATGGGAAATAAATATTTAAATAAAAACAAGCTGCTGATTATTTCACATTTTACTTGTGAGCAACGGCACATTTAAATCTTACAAATATAGTTATTTGGCTTATATCGTGATAGATATCGTTATCGCCTGAAATGAAAAAAACATATCGTGATATGAAAAAATCTTATATCGCCCAGCTCTATTGCACAGACGACAAAAGCTAAGCAAATAATGTTTATTTAAACATAAGCACATTTTTCTTTTTACTGATTATTGGTTAAGGTTAGGGATAGGGTTATGGCTCATCTCACAATGTATGGATAGCCATACGTAAGTGGTTACACCTGATGTTCAGCAGCGGCTTCCTGCACCTTAATGGTGGGCATAAATACATGTTGCAGCAGTGTGAAAAGCAAACAGTGTGGAGGATCTTTCCACAGTGTTTAGACAAAGGAAGCCAACATCTGGTTCAATAAATCAATAAATGTTCTCATGACAAACTCATCAGCACGGTGGCACGGTGGTTAGCACTGTTGCTGCACAGCAAGAAGGTCCTGAGTTCAATTCCAACATCAGGCCGGGCTCTTTCTGTGTGGAGTTTGCATGTTCTCCCCGTGTTTGCGTGGGTTCTCTCCGGGTACTCCGGCTTCCTCCCACCGTCCAAAGACATGCAGCTTGAGGGGATAGGTTAATTGGAAAATCCAAATTGCCATTAGGTGTGAATATGCGAGTGAATGTGAGCGCGAATGGTTGTCTGTCTCTGTGTGTTGGCCCTGCAACAGACTGGCGACCTGTCCAGGGTGTACCCCGCCTCTCGCCCTATGACAGCTGGGATAGGCTCCAGCGCCCCCCGCGACCCTGAAAAGGATAAGCGGAAGCGAATGGATGGATGGATGACAAACTCATTAAGTGGATCAGGCTCTTGTACCAAGAGCAGTTGTGAATCTAGTGTTTTGGGTCCTTTACAATTCACAAAGAGCCTCTCCAATCAGCATTTATTATGTTATAGATAATTTAATCATACAAGATAAGTCTAGTTAAATGACAGAACATTAATCTGGAAATGGGAGAGATTATATTTATTTACATAACAATGTCAAAGATCAAGCTGAGCGGTTATAAAGTTGGCTTCTTTGTCGTTTCAAACAAGAATAATACTTTCTGCATCTGTGAGTCAGCTAGAGGCTACTCTGGTCCGAGTCGCATGAATTTCATCAGCGCGAGTAGTCCTACATACGTCCATGTTGTTGTCTGTTTTTATGACCTTGTGGGTTTGTCAACAAGGTCTAGTGATGGGCAAAGCAAGACTTTGTGAATCACTGAAGCATGTTTGTGCCGGAATTGTATCGAGGCTTCGAACTCATCTCCACCACGACACCTTTGGCCAATTTGGGTATCCCTACATCTTGATAATGCTATTCTGTGAAACAATGACACAGACAAGCCCAGCACAATTACAAATGAACTACTTACTATACCAGACTGTCAAAAACTGTGATCAACACGTTTTGGAGAAATCCCCACACAAAGACTGCATCCTGTGATTGTGCTGATCAGTATGCTTCAGCAAAACTCTCAAACTGTTAATATTCGTGTTGGTCACAGTAAATCAATTTATAAAGTAAAACATTCTTAGAAAAGACAGCCAAGATGTCTGTGAAGGTTCTCAGTCATCCAGGTCATCGTAGTCAAAGGAACTTGCAAAGAAAAGCGTCTGGACTTCTTTAAGTTGCTTGAAGACGTTTCACCTCTCATCCGAGAAGCTTCTTCAGTTCTAAGGTCAAATGGTGGAGAGTCCCAGATATAAACCTAGTGGGAGTAACCCCCCACAGAGGGACAAAAGGACCCCTGATGATCCTCTAATCGCCTGAGCCAAGGTGTGAAACTGGGTGTGGGTCCCAATCAGCCAGAGTTTCGGGTGAGCTCATTGTGAAACCTGGCCCCACCTTATCATGCGAATTCCTGAGGTCAGATGGCCCAGGATGTGAGTGGGCGTTAAGGTGTCTGGGAAGGGATCTCAAAACTGGATTATAGATGGCAGAGAGTTGGTGTCGTAAACCCCCGCCTCTGTTCAAAGATGGTCGCTCACAGTGGACATAGATGGCTTCTTTCACTCCTCTTTCAAACCATCTGTCCTCTCTGTCCAAAATGTGAACATTGCCATCCTCAAAAGAGTGTCCTTTATCCTTTAGATGCAGATGGACTGCTGAGTCTTGTCCTGTGGAGGTGGCTCTTCTGTGTTGTGCCATGCGCTTGTGAAGTGGCTGTTTGGTCTCTCCAATGTAGAGGTCTGAGCATTCCTCGCTGCACTGTACAGCATACACCACATTGTTAGGTTTGTGTTTTGGCGTTTTGTCTTTCGGGTGAACCAGTTTTTGTCTGAGCGTGTTGCTGGGTCTGAAATACACCGGGATGTCATGCTTGGAGAAAACTCTCCTGAGTTTCTCTGATACACCGGCTACATAGGGGATGACAATGTTGTTGCGTCTGTCCTTCTTATCCTCCCTCGCTGGTGTCTGGTCTTCTTTTCTGTGCCTCTTTGCTGACTTTAAGAACGCCCATTTAGGATAGCCGCACGTTTTGAGTGCTTCCTTTACATGCGTGTGTTCCTTCTTTTTACCTTCAGGCTTAGAGGGAACATGTTCTGCCCGGTGGTGTAGGGTCCTGATTACTCCAAGTTTGTGTTCCAGAGGGTGATGGGAGTCAAAGTGGAGGTACTGGTCCGTGTGTGTGGGCTTCCGGTAAACTTTGATGTTGAGTTTGCCATTCTCTTCAATGTGCACGGCGCAGTCCAGGAAAGGCAAACAGTCGTCCTTTGTGTCTTCCCTGGTGAACTTGATGTTTTTATCCACAGAGTTAATGTGCGCAGTGAAGGATTCCACTTCTTGTGTCTTGATTTTGACCCAGGTGTCGTCCACATATCTGTACCAGTGGCTGGGTACTCTTCCTTTGAAAGAGCCAAGAGCCTTCCTTTCCACTTCCTCCATGTAAAGGTTGGCTACAATAGGTGACACGGGGGAGCCTATGGCACAGCCATGTTTTTGTCTGTAAAAGCCTTCGTTGTACTTGAAATATGTAGTGGTGAGGCAGAGGTCTAACAGTGTGCAAATCTGATCAGGTGTGAAGTTGGTCCTGTCCTCCAAGGAGCTGTCTTCTTGTAGTCGTTTTCTGACAGTCTCCACGGCCTCCGTGGTGGGTATGCAAGTGAAAAGAGAGACTACATCAAAGGACACCATGGTTTCATCTGGATCCAGGGTAAGTTTCTGGACCTTGTCAGTGAAGTCGGTGGAGTTCTTGATGTGGTGTGGGGTCAAATCAAATCAAATCAAATCACTTTTATTGTCACATCACATGTGCAGGCACACTGGCACAGCACATGCGAGTGAAATTCTTGTGTGCGAGCCCCACAAGCTACAGAGATGTGCAAACACAACAACACAAACGAGCAAAATACAAGAATGGCCAACCTGAAACTAATAAATATATGTACAATATATAATAGTGTATGCATTTCTGGATGTGTATACTAAATATTTTCCTACGTGTGTGTGTGTGTGTGTATTAGGGCTGCCACAAACGATTATTTTGATAGTCGACTAGTCACCGATTATTTTTGCGATTAGTCGACTAATCAGATCATCATCCATTGGACGTACAGCGTACAGCTTATTGCACCAGCAGCATCTGGTCTTATATAACTATCATTAGCTTACAGCTTGAAGTGTTTGTGCTAACTAAAAATAAAGACAAGATGGTAGTTTATTAATTTTTAATGAAATTTGCAGATTGTTTCGGTGAAGTTTAATAAACTCCTTGCTTTCTAAAATATAACAGGACACCGGAGTATATTATCCAGCGTCTCAAACTTCTGATGATCAGCTGTCTGCTTGAAGTTTATTTAGCTGTGCAAAAACTATAACTTTAATCTCAGCCAAACCGATTTACTCAGGAACAAATAAAATACTAAAGAAAGCCAAACAATAACATTTTAAGTTATCTAAGTGACTCATATATCATGTTTAACCTGAGTAGCGAAAGACGGCGGTGGGTTTGAAAACGATTTGCCCGGAGTCCGGTGTTCTCACGGCTCTAGTTAGCCTTGCCCCCGCCTAGCTAACGAGCTAGTGGGTAACAGATGTCTCCGAAAACGTCGGAGAGCTTTTGAAAATATGTGGTGTCTTGATAAACTGAGCAGATATTTGAGGTTTACACAGCTACATTCTCGCCTGAAAATATGTTAAACGTTTATTTTGTGACCCAGAAAGAATAATAAGAGTAAAGTTAAAACTAACTAGCTGCCGCCATTGTTGACAACTGCGCTGGGCTGCGCTATGAATTCTGGGACACAGCTTCTTCTTCTTCGGGGTTTAACGGCAGCTGGCATCCTTGTACATGCAGTGCTGCCATCTTCTGTTTCAGTCCGTTATTACACCCTTAAATCCTACTACTCATTCCTGCGTCCTTTGTGATCTTACAAAGCTTCAAACGATGCGTCGACTATTAAATTAGTCGTCGACGATTTTAATAGTCGACATAATCGTGACTAGTTGACTAATCGTGGCAGCCCTAGTGTGTATACACATTTTTACAAATTAAATAGTAAAAAAAAAAATAAAAAAAAAAATAAAAATAAAATAAAATATATAAAATATACAGAGTTGAATATGTGCAAAACAAGTGGCATTTATATACAGTGTGGAGTGCATAATGTTGAAGTTCCAGTAGTGAAGCTGAGGTGTCTATGACGTGTTCAGCAGTCTGATGGCCTGATGGAAAAAGCTGTCTCTCAGTCTGCTGGTACGGGACCGGATGCTGCAGAACCTCCTTCCTGATGGAAGCAGTCTGAACAGTTTATGGCTGGGGTGACTGGAGTCCTTGATGATCCGCCCCGCTTTCCTCAGGCAGCGCTTCCTGTAGATGTCTTGGAGGGAGGGAAGCTCACCTCCAATTATCCGTTCAGAGCACCGCACTACTCGCTGGAGAGCTTTGCAGTTGTAGGCGGTGCTGTTGCCATACCAGGTGGTGATGCATCCAGTGAGGATGCTCTCAATGGCACAGTGATAGAAGGTCCTGAGGATGCGGGGGCTCATGCCGAATCTTTTCAGTCTCCTGAGAAAGAAGAGGCGCTGCTGCGCCTTCTTCACTGTTTTGTTTGTGTGTACTGACCACGTAAGATCCTCAGCCAGATGTACTCCAAGGAACCGGAAGCTGCTCACTCTCTCCACAGCAGCGCCGTTGATGGTGATGGGGGTGTGTACTTCTCTGCACCTCCGGAAGTCCACTATCAACTCCTTTGTCTTTGCGACGTTGAGGGTGAGATGGTTGTCTTGACACCAGTGGGTCAGGGCGCTGACCTCCTCCCTGTAAGCCGTCTCATCACCGTTGGTGATAAGACCCACCACTGTAGTGTCGTCCGCAAACTTCACAATGATGTTGGAGCTGTTAGTGGCTGTGCAGTCGTAGGTGTAGAGTGAGTACAGGAGAGGGCTCAGTACACACCCCTGTGGAGCACCAGTGTTCAGTGTGATGGGGGATGAGGTGATGCTGCCCAGTCTGACCACCTGGCGTCTGTCAGACAGGAAGCTAAGGATCCAGCTGCAGAGGGAGCTGCTCAGTCCTAGATCCTGCAGTTTCCTGTCCAGCTTCGAGGGAACGATGGTATTGAATGCTGAGCTGTAATCTACAAACAGCATTCTCACATACGTGTCTCTCTTCTCCAGGTGTGACAGGGCAGTGTGTAGTGTCAGGGCTATGGCATCATCAGTGGACCTGTTGTGGCGGTATGCAAACTGTAGAGGGTCCAGTGAGTCGGGTAGTGCAGAGCAGATGAAGTCCCTGACCAGCTTCTCGAAGCATTTGCTTACGATGGGGGTCAGGGCTACAGGTCGCCAGTCGTTCAATGAGGAGATGGTGGAGGATTTGGGTACAGGGACGATGGTGGCCATTTTGAAGCAGGCTGGGACAACAGACAGAGAGAGGGAAAGGTTGAAGATGTGTGTGAACACTCCAGCCAGCTGAGCCGCGCATGACTTGAGGACGTGGCCGGGAATCCCGTCCGGACCAGTAGCTTTGCGCGCGTTCACCTTCCTGAAGCACTTCCGCACATCCTCCTCAGACACAGTGTGCGCACTGACGTCATCCGCGGTGCGCACACTGTCCGGTCTCATGGTGTTCGCTGCGTCGAATCTAGCGTAGAATACGTTTAGATCCTCACACAGAGAGGCCGTGGTCTGCGGTGAGAGGCCGTGGTCTGCGGGGTGTTCCCCACGAGATGCGCAAGGATGGTAGCAAGGTGTTTAGCAATGTTGTAAGTGGCTGAGTTTATGCTACTGACTATGGGTCTGAGTGGGACAGCTTCCTTGTGGATCTTAGGAAGTCCATAGATGCAGGGCATGGCATCCCCTGGATAAAGGCGGTGATATGTAAGGCGGTCAATAATTTTGTCCCTTTCAAAGTCTTGAAGGCAAGCTATAACTTTCTTTTTGTAACTGCTTGTGGGGTCTCGCTTTAGGGCTTCGTAGGTATTGTTGTCACTGAGGAGAGTAGTGATCTTTGTATGGTAATCTGTAGTGTTTAGGACCACGGTGCATCTTCCCTTATCAGCTGGTAAAACAGTGATGTTGTGGTCTTTGCTCAGGGAAGCGACGGCCTTCTTTTCTTGTATTGTGAGGTTGGATGGAGGGACTTTGGCACTGGAGAGCGTGGCTGAGACTTTCATCCTGATTTGCTCTGCTTCTGTCTGTGATAATTTATTAATCCGTATGGCAGATTCTGTGGCTGTGATGAGGTCCACTATGGGCAACTGTTGTGGAGAAATGGCAAAATTGAGTCCTTTGGCTAATACTCTCTTTTCAGGTTCATTGAGAATCCTGTCTGAAAAGTTCTTAACCCATTTCTCCTGACTGGCATCAGGTGTGTTTTCTTCTCTGGGTTGTGTAGGTTCAGGATGAGGAGTGTGTGTTTTTGAAAGCAAGGTGTGAAATGTCCTGCGTTGTCTTTCTTTTCCTTTAGAGTGTTGGGCCCGCTGAGCCTTGTCCACAAACTTGTAAACCTCTTCTAAGATTGGAGAGGGTAGAAGGATTTCCAGTTCCTGCAGAGTCTGGCTGATCTTGATCTGGAGGGCATCTATGGTGAAATGGACCTGTCTTATCCTTTCACTTAAAAGGTGATTTTGTGCTCTCTGTAGAATCAAGTCTGCTCTGTATCCCCTGACCGTGGATCCAAGGCGCAGGCTCTTAGGAACAACTCTGCTTTGTCTACATCTTAGGTTGAAACGGAGATGGTTCCTATAATCCGCTAGTTTCCTTGATTCCCTTTCATACTCCCGCACCAGTTGAAGGGTGTTCCTCCCAAAATGTACGGCAATATGTCTGTGAAGGTTCTCAGTCATCCAGGTCATCGTAGTCAAAGGAGCTTGCAAAGAAAAGCGTCTGGACTTCTTTAAGTTGCTTGAAGACGTTTCACTCAGGCGATTAGAGGATCATCAGGGGGTCCTTTTGTCCCTCTGTGGGGGGATACTCCCACTAGGTTTATATCTGGGACTCTCCACCATTTGACCTTAGAACTGAAGAAGCTTCTCGGATGAGAGGTGAAACGTCTTCAAGCAACTTAAAGAAGTCCAGACGCTTTTCTTTGCAAGCTCCTTTGACAAAAGACAGCCAAGTTTACTGTAATAACCACACAGGTTTCCAGCTGTTTTTGGTTGACTATTAAGTTTTTCGGGGTGTATGTCAACAGGCTTGTTCTATAAACTGTCAAGCAAAGCTAGAAGCTAGCATAGCATTAGCTTTTGTTTTGAATTATTAAAAGAATATATATTTAAATAAAATGCTATGTGCTTTCCTTTTTTGTAAGTTAACACGTGTTATGTTTTTTGACCAATCCTCATCCTCTGCTGAGCAACTTCTAACCATGCGAGCCTCCTGTTGTTTTTGAGATATTCACAACGGAAGCGTCAGCAAGAATAAAAAGGAAAACAAAAAATTCATCTGTCATGAAAATTGTTAAGAAATACATCATCTGTAATTAATGGATGTGTTTTTCTAGCTTTTGTTTTTACAGTATGAATATATTCTTTATGGTGTGTGTGAGTAACGCAGTGTATGACGTCACTTGACGGAGCAAATAACATTTTCTGTTGAAAGTAGAAAAATACTAGAAAACTAAGTCAGAACTGAAAATTTATCCGTGTTTTATTTCCTCGATGAAAGCAGAGGTGGTGTTTATTGAGATAATTTCATGATTTTAGAGCGCAGTGTGCCACTCTCTCTCTGCTGATACACAGCAAATCCAGCATGTCCAAATTAACACTGTCGGATTTGATTTCAACACTATTAAAGTGTCTATATGGGTCCACACCAGAGAGTGTTAATTTAACTCTTTTTAGAGAGTTGGTACGTTAACTCTGATTTAGTGTTAAACACCAAATCTGTCTGGAGTTGATAATTTAACACTTGGTGTTAAGAGTTTATATATTAACTCTCAAAGAGTATTTTAGTTTAACTACGTAAGAGTTATCTTCTAATTCATTCTAAAAAGCGGGAATTTTACTGTTCTGAACTTCTAGAAATTTCTTTTGGAAATAAACATTTACTAAAAAGATGCAATGGTTTTTGAAAAACATTTATTCTGAACTGTGCACCACAATTTCAAAACATTTTCTAAAAGATGTAACAGTATACATGTTCTCACTTTCATTAGAATTTTGTTTATCAAAAGGTCTGACATGGTAAATGCAAATAACAGCATTCTCATCACATATTTCTTCCATACAATATGCATGTCCTTCATTCATCCCTTTGTGGAACTTCAACGCACTTCTGCTCTCCCCCATATTCCATCTTCACAAGCATATCCTGTGCGGAGATCGAATAAAAATTAGTTGACACTAATTAATGGCACAAATAATCCAGTAAACAATTGCAGCACAGTAAAAAAAAAAAAAAAGGAATCCTTTTTGAGCCATTACTTGTGTAAAGTATTTTCCCAAAAGACAAAGACACAGGCAACAGGTAATACTGAACTAAATGTAAAACCTCAACCTTTTTCATTTTTACCTAAACCGTGTGCACAAAACTCTGGAGGGATCTATGCTAACGTAGAATCCAGTCAGGACGTCTGCTACTGCTGTTTGCTCGTTTTTTTCATGGGCGATCGTTTTCAGGCTTCAAGTAGCACCATTATACCAACATTTCACATTCTAGACATTGTTTTAGGTGTATTTGACCAAAAGTTTGACTGAAAATTCACATGCAAGCTTTTTTTCAAGGCTGTGGTATTTGCCCGCAAACAATACCTTTCAGCTAGCTAAAACAGAATATTATGCTATCAGCGAGCAACATGGCTAATGCCTTTCACACAGCTTTGTCTCAACTCCAAAGAGCCACAGAAGTAAAAGCTCATAATAATAATTGAAACAATCTTTGAAAAAATGACTTACCAAGCATGGCAAACAACTCAAATATGTAGAGCAAAATGTTCTGAAACGGCTTCACTTCAGCTTCGATTGGAGCCTATGGTGCTGGGGGCGGAGTCTGTGAATTTACTCTGTTGGTGTCATAGCCCCTGTAGGAGTTCAGAGTTAAGAGGTCAAGAGTTAATGTTTCCATTGTAACACCTCCAGATTTGACAGAGAAACACTCATTTTTAACACTCGATTTTAACTACTATCATTTTACTATCAAAATTAACTCTACTTTTGCAAGAAGACTATTAACACCAAAACATTTAACACTTTTGAATTTGCTGTGTAGGAGTGAATGGAGTTCACCCAACAGTCTCTGTCTCTCGCTTTCTCTCATCTATATGCCAGTAATTAAAATAAGATATTTATGTTATTTATATATCTATATAGTGTTTATTTTACTACATTTTGGATTCCATTGTTTAGGTTCTTGGATAGTCTATATTAGTTTCACACAATCCACAGCAAAAATAACAATGATGGAGAGTGTATTATATCGGAGCAGTTGCATCATAAGCGTTAATTTAGTAATTACAAGACAAAATGTGAATCCTGGTCATTTCTTTTATACATCAAAGACGTAGAACAGAAATGACTACTTGACTGTCAGGTTAGTACGGCTTGCTAGGTCTAACATGAAAACTGTTATCAAAAAGTTGAGTATCAAGCTCATAGGCAGATGGAAAGAGACAGAGCTGGTTCTTTGAAGAAACTCTTACAGAACTGTCAGCAAAATTGCTAATATGATGAAAGTCATTTTTCAGGCTCAGAATGGACGTTTTGTAGACAGATAAAATGATCTGTCTTTTTATAGTGCACAGTGAGCCTGTGTCTTCTTATTTGTCAAAAATATAGTTTTTCTGTTATTTTTAATAATTTGTTAAACAAAAATGTTTCAATAATTATTATTAATGTATTTTTGGGAGTTGGCCAACTTCCTTTTAGCCTAAATCTTTAAGTTATTTTAGCTGGGTGTAGTTCTTTCACTCAGTCAAGTGTTTTCCTCACATAAACTTTACATTTTAACAATTTCATCTGAGACAACAACATTCACTCTGTTTATGACTGAAAATCTCCTTGTCCTTATTTTGAATGTTGCGTTGCCATTAGCGAGCTAGACATGGCCTTTCCCTCTTGTGTTTTTTCTTTTGGCAGGCTGACAAAGTTTTGTTGTTCAGGTCCTTTTCCTCTCCAGAAACACGTGTTTCATTGTCAAACTCTAACGTCTCCATCATACACTGCAGCAGGTGACTGTAGACCTTGTTCTTATCTGGTGATCTGCTGTGAGCTGGAGAACCTGTAGCAAATGGAGAAGAATGGAACAGAAACTAAGCCAAATTCATTGGAATGGCCTGTATTTATATAGCGCTTTACTAGTCCCTAAGGACCCCAAAGCGCTTTACATATCCAGTCATCCACCCATTCACACACTGGTGATGGCAAGCTACATTGTAGCCACAGCCACCCTGGGGCGCACTGACAGAGGCGACTATGAAGGACTATGGTTTCCAGCTCCAGCCAAACGTGATAGTTAGAGAATTGTTTTTGACAAACATTGCAGTCACAACCAAGGAGTAGTCTGTCAGAATTTCTCCTTCAGCCACTCAGTGACTCCTTCAGGTCCTGTTTCAATAAACTCTGTTTGCTGTAGGCATGTGACGTCAGCCTCTTTATTGTAGTTAATCAATTTACAGCACACTCTTACATGCCTCATTTGATGTTATTGATTTATAGCTGACAGAGGGAGCAGTTTTGTTGTTGTTGTTTTTAAATAATACAAGTTAGAAAAAGTAGAATAACAAATTATTGTAGGGAGAGAAGTGGACATGAGCATCACCATGAAAATCGAAAATAAAATAAAAATTAAGCTATTTCATATCTCTGTTTTCTCAGCTTCACTGAACTTGACTCCATTTTAACTATCTAGTTTGTGTATTATTATACCCCTCATAATACAAGGAGTTACTGATCATACATTATTACCGGCTGAATTAATTTTACAGTTTTAATGTTTAGGCTGTGATAGCTCCTGCCACAATCTAGATTTAGTAAGCATTTAGATTGTGTTAACCACTGCACTATGAAGCCACTCCTGTCTTACGCGACAAGGATAGCTTTCCGACAGGTTGATTAAAAGTCATCAGATGTGTTTGATTGCATTTAGTTGAATAAGTGACTCAGTCATAAAAGGTTGATGGGGTAGTGTTGTCAGCTGTGTGTGCAGGTGGCATGAAGAGCTAAGTTTGTGAATGTGACAACTTGAGAATGAGGCAACATAAGAGCTTCATATTGATACCATAGGTGCATATACCAAGAATATACCGAGTTTGAATCTGTCACCTTGACCTCAAGGTCAGAGGTCAAGGAAGTAGGACTTTGAAACTGATGTGATAGGTGTGTCTACTGGGAGGCTGAGGGGTAGCACTGGTGGCTGCCAGTGTTTTTACTTCTGCATTCATCCTGATGTTTTTTCCAAAACTGAAGAAATGTCAGTGTGTTTCTTGCAACCATAAATACCAAGACATAACAAAAGTACCACCTTGTCTCACAGATGAGATGGAGCCTTCTTGTGCAGTAATTTTGCTCTTCAAAGTCTTTCCAACATTTAGCCAATAAGCTATTTTGGTTTCACCAGTTATTGGTTCACCAGTGGTTTATTTTTAATTTATTTGGCACTTAACAGCGTACACTATATTACTCTACTTGTGCCAGGTGACCAGATCTTTAGGGTGGACCAATTTTTGCGCAGTGTGTTTTAGGTTTGAAAGCCACAGAGACGAGGTACTTACAGAAATGTATCTCAGCTGTTCTGATACTGCTGGGATCACTAAAGGTTGTCACTTATGCAGCAGCTATCCTTATCTCTCTCTGGAGCATTCTTTAGGTGGCTTCCCAGCTTTCACAAATGTCCAACTGGGATAACCACATTTACTCAGGGCACTTCATGATATGATGTTCAATAGGACTGTTTATAAGGTTGGGGGAACCTGCAGTCAGCTGAGACTGAAGAAGTCCCTTAGATGAGTGATGAAATGTTTCTCCCACAGAAAATGTGATGTCCAGATGAACAGAATCTACTTCTTGGGAAGTAATTAAGTAGTAAACCTTAACATTAGCTGTTCAACTATGAACAATTACCCAATAGCCACATTAGCCATCTGTCGCCATTACCGTGGGAACTAGCAGGCTGCAGTTAGATAACAGATGGATAATTGTTGCTGGTTTAATGGGTCACGCATGGAGTATTGGGCTACGGGAGAGTGTATTATGTACATATGGGGAACCTGACAGATTGCTGGTTGTACAGAGCAACAGAGGAACCACAGTTGAACAGAGCAGAGACTCAAGAGTGTGGAAAACGAATCAGAGCAAATAAAGAGTGAAATCTGGAGGACTTCAGACCTGAAAAGCAGAATTGAAGAGCTGTTGACTGAGGTTTGGTGACAAGGTGACAGATGTGGACAAACTGATAAACTTTACCTTTTTTTACTTTTGCAATAGTTTATTAAAACGTGTTTATGTTATTATAGCCAGCTGTAGAGGTCAGTGTTAAAATATCTCTATCTCTTAAAGGTGCAACGTGTGGTGACTAATACCACACTTTCACCAAAGTTCATTTTCAACCTTTCCTTTTCTTTATTAGGAAACAGCACTTCTGCAAAAGGCTTCTACCAGGAATTTTTCTTATTCTTGTGATACTAAAAATGGATACAACATAAAAAGCAAGTACACAAAAAGGTAATTGACTAAGATTAGTTTAAAAAAAAAAAGCAGAAGAAAGAATGGGGGCATTTTTCTTTATCTCAGTTCTTCTAGCCCTTTACTCCTCTTTTGAAAGAGGGAAAGGAAATGCATGAATTAACTTTTAAAACACACACGTGCACACACAACAAGAACTATTTACATCCAAGCTGAGGGAGTGCCATCAAGGAAGGTCCTGTGTTGTGTATAAACAGTTTAATTAACAGATATATTTTATTATCATAATTGTCATTGTAATGAGACACTCACAAACAAAATCGTGGTTTAGCAACTCAGTAACGCAGCCTGCTTATGGGAAAGTAGCAGGAATCTAATTTTTTTGCAATAGTAATCCCTGACTTTACTGGTTGCTTGAAAAAAATAATCTGATTACAGTAACGCGTTACTGCCCATCTCTGGTCATGACCAACTCCATTTGCTGAGTGCTTTAATGAGGGTTTAACGGGAGTTGTTGGACTGTTTGAGTTTTCTTTGATATTATCAAGAATTGTTATTAGTGGGCCAGGCTTTTTGTTTAGACAGTACACTACAGATTGTTGGTGTCTGTGGATGAAACAATCGTACCTCTACATGGTTTTGAGGTGTTTGGAGTGGCATTCAAATCCATTTTGTGGTGAGTGAAGTAAACTGTGCAAAATGGGCATTCTGACAGTTGTCAGCTTTTGGTCAGCTATAGTCTTGTTGAATTACTGATAGCTCGGTTATTCTCTCAGTGACTGGATCTGCCATGACGAGTCTCCCCCCGTCTTGCATTACACAGAAAATAATTCCTCACATTCTTATTGGAGACCAACGTAACAGTATCCAGAATAAGTATCAGATATATTGATTTATGTTTTTATGGTTTGAACATTAGGATTCCTCATCAACCCAGAGCCATCCGACTATTTTATCTGGTTCTCTACCTGAGGTCTGGGAACTTATGGGTCCTACACAGTATCTTTGCTGTTCCTAGGACTGTGCTCTTCTGGATAGAGATCTCAGATGTTGTTCCTGGGACCTGCTGTAGCCACTTGCCCAGTTTGGAGGTCACTGCCTGCCCCGAGTACCCCCATTCTCCACAGGAACCACTGTTACCTTCACCCTCCGCATCTTCTCTAGTTCCTCTCTCAGCCCTTGGGGCTTATTAAGCTTCTAATCCTTCCTGATGTTGCAATCACTTAGTCATAGTCATAGATGTAGCTATACTATCTTCCTCCACCACTACTATGTCAGTTTGGTTAGCCATCACCAGCTTGTCCATCTGTATCTGGAAATCTCACAGGATCTTAGCTTGGTCATTATCAGCCACCCTAGAGGACATATCCCATTTTGACCTTGGGAGTTCCAGGCCATACTTGGAACAGATGATCCTGTATACTGTGCCAGTATCTTGGTCATGGCATTCCATGTAAGCCCTGCCTGCTAGCATCTTGCACTTTGCTGTTATGTCCCAGATTATTTCAGTGGCATCTCTGCACAACCTGCACTAGGGCCTTGCCTGGTGTGGTAGAATCTAGTCTCTATCTATTGATCTTGTGCTTAGATCTTGTTCCGATGTTGCCATGATTAGTGCCTCTGTGCTGTCTGTCAGTCTAGCTTTGTCCAGCCGTTGGTAGGATTTCTCAGTATCACTTGTTCTGTTTGGCGGTTGTATATGCTGTAAAGCAGCCTGTCCTTCCATAATGGCTCCTCTTTATGCTCCTCTTCTTTCTTGGGTTTCTGCTGCCTGAGCTATTCTCTAAGCACATGATCAGTTGTGGCCATCTTGCTGATGTTGGAACACTGAGAAACGAGTTATTTTACCGTTAGTTTACATATTTGATGTCAAAGAATCCATAGGTCCCACATACTTTTCATGTAACCCCTTCTGCAGGGATTACTCGTGTAGCATTCCAGTAGCTCCCTATTCTCATTCCTTTTCCACTTATGCCTTCTTGTTCCAGTAGCCCACTTCTCATCAGTGTGTCCTGGTTCCTCAATACTTGACACAGACCTTGTTAATCCAAGCAACGTCCAAGCAATTAAAATCTTTCTTTTTTACCAGAGGTTTATTATAAATCACTGTTCTTTATATTTTTGTATTCAACGTGCCCTTGCAAATGAGATGCCACATTCTCTGTTTGCGTTTGCTTGATGTGTTATAGTCAACACGTGTTGCATGTATGTAGCTTAACGGTCACCACAACTTTTATTCGTGGTGGAATTATGTTTGAATTGCCACAAAAAACAGAATGAAGAATTTGAAAACCTCCCACAAAGCGGGTTTTTGCTAGCACTTTAACAGTGACTTTAAGCTTATATTTGTTTTGTTTTTCATTCATACCGCCACCACCTCATATTAAACTCTCACTTCATAATAATTATGCCCTTCTCTACCACCACTCTGTATCATTTCTCTCTGTTCTTCATTGTTGTCTTTCTTAGGTCAATAAGCAGCAGCTACAGGCAGTAAAGGAGCGTTTTCTTGCTTTCCTCAATGGAGAAACTCAAATTGTGGCTGATGAAGCTTTCTGCAATGCCGTGAGAAGCTACTATGAGGTAAAGTGATTGAGTGAGTTTTGTAAAACATTTTTCACAGAAACAAATGTGATTTTAGCTTTACAATTCTATGGCAGGACAGGGACTCTCTTCAGGCATTGCCTTAATTCCTGTTATGTTGTTTCTGACCCACAAACCGTCTGACAGAAAGGTGGAACCAACCTGACGATATACTCTTATAGTTACTTGACTGTGTCCTTCTTATTTGTTTTCAACAGAGGTGGTGAATTTACCCAGTTTGTCAATATTAATGCTGACATGAAACAACTAGAACTATCTTTATTCTTTGTAAAGCTGACTGAAGCTAGTATGAAACAAAAGATAACTTTTCATGCTTATAAACTGCCTTGAATGCTGTAGCAACATATATAAGTATAAGTAAATCCTATTTTTCATTTCTACTGAGTTATTGTTATTGATGATGCACTACTTAATTTGAAATGTGAATCTTTAGTGGCAACAGCTTTCTTGCTGGGAGCTTCTACTGTTTCAAGCTGACAGGCCTATTGTCTCATTTATTAAGATTTTCTTATTAAGTTTATTAAGTTTATTTATTAAGTTTCCTTCAAAATGCTGTCAGAGTAAAACTGAAAGAAATCAACAAACATATCCTGCTCAGACACTCATTTACATACAGTGGGGCAAAAAAATATTTAGTCAGCCACCGATTGTGCAAGTTCCCCCACTTAAAATGATGACAGAGGTCAGTAATTTGCACCAGAGGTACACTTCAACTGTGAGAGACAGAATGTGGAAAAAAAATCCATGAATCCACATGGTAGGATTTGTAAAGAATTTATTCGTAAATCAGGGTGGAAAATAAGTATTTGGTCAATAACAAAAATATTCAATTCAATTCAATTTTATTTATATAGCGCCAAATCACAACATAAGTCGCCTCAAGGCGCATCATAGATACAGAGAAAAAAAACCCAACAATCATATGACCCCCTAAGAGCAAGCACTTTGGGAACAGTGGGAAGGAAAAACTCCCTTTTAACAGGAAGAAACCTCCGGCAGAACCAGGCTCAGGGAGGGGCGGCCATCTGCTGCGACCGGTTGGGGTGAGAGAAGGAAGACAGGATAAAATAATATAATAATAATATATTATTATTATTAATAATAATATAATAAAAATACAACTCAATGCTTTGTAACATAACCTTTGTTGGCAATAACAGAGGTCAAACGTTTACTATAGGTCTTTACCAGGTTTGCACACACAGTAGCTGGTATTTTGGCCCATTCCTCCATGCAGATCTTCTCGAGAGCAGTGATGTTTTGGGGCTGTCGCCGAGCAACACGGACTTTCAACTCCCGCCACAGATTTTCTATGGGGTTGAGGTCTGGAGACTGGCTAGGCCACTCCAGGACTTTCAAATGCTTCTTACGGAGCCACTCCTTTGTTGCCCGGGCGGTGTGTTTTGGATCATTGTCATGTTGGAAGACCCAGCCTCGTTTCATCTTCAAAGTTCTCACTGATGGAAGGAGGTTTTGGCTCAAAATCTCACGATACATGGCCCCATTCATTCTGTCCTTAACACGGATCAGTCGTCCTGTCCCCTTGGCAGAAAAACAGCCCCATAGCATGATGTTTCCACCCCCATGCTTCACAGTAGGTATGGTGTTCTTGGGATGCAACTCAGTATTCTTCTTCCTCCAAACACGACGAGTTGAGTTTATACCAAAAAGTTCTACTTTGGTTTCATCTGACCACATGACTGTGGCGTGAATAAGGCACGGCGGGACCACGGAGCAACGTTCAGAGCCAACTTTATTTAATTCACGTCACACCACACACACACCAACCCCTGAGTCCCCGTGTTATAACACGGCGGGCGTGATTGCGGATGCCGTGCAGGTGCGGATACAAGGCACCGCAGACCACGCCCCACCACAATGACATTCTCCCAATCCTCTGCTGTATCGTCCATGTGCTCTCTGGCAAACTTCAGACTGGCCTGGACATGCACTGGCTTCAGCAGCGGAACACGTCTGGCACTGCGGGATTTGATTCCCTGCCGTTGTAGTGTGTTACTGATGGTGACCTTTGTTACTTTGGTCCCAGCTCTCTGCAGGTCATTCACCAGGTCCCCCCGTGTGGTTCTGGGATCTTTGCTCACCGTTCTCATGATCATTTTGACCCCACAGGATGAGATCTTGCGTGGAGCCCCAGATCGAGGGAGATTATCAGTGGTCTTGTATGTCTTCCATTTTCTGATGATTGCTCCCACAGTTGATTTTTTCACACCAAGCTGCTTGCCTATTGTAGATTCACTCTTCCCAGTCTGGTGCAGGTCTACAATACTTTTCCTGGTGTCCTTCGAAAGCTCTTTGGTCTTGGCCATGGCGGAGTTTGGAGTCTGACTGTTTGAGGCTGTGGACAGGTGTCTTTTATACAGATGATGAGTTCAAACAGGTGCCATTCATACAGGTAACGAGTGGGGGACAGAAAAGCTTCTTACAGAAGACGTTACAGGTCTGTGGGAGCCAGAGATTTTCCATGTTTGAGGTGACCAAATACTTATTTTCCACCCTAATTTACGAATAAATTCTTTACAAATCCTACCATGTGGATTCATGGATTTTTTTTTTCACATTCTGTCTCTCACAGTTGAAGTGTACCTCTGGTGCAAATTACTGACCTCTGTCATCATTTTAAGTGGGGGAACTTGCACAATCGGTGGCTGACTAAATACTTTTTTGCCCCACTGTAGGTTGCCATATAAACAATGGAGACACACTGTAAACAACAATGTAAAAAACAACAAGTCCTACTGTATAAATGCTGCATTAAACATG
Organism: Maylandia zebra; assembly: GCF_041146795.1. Classification (NCBI taxonomy): domain Eukaryota; kingdom Metazoa; phylum Chordata; class Actinopteri; order Cichliformes; family Cichlidae; genus Maylandia; species Maylandia zebra. The sequence continues at coordinate 29,117,284 of NC_135173.1, read as the reverse complement.
AAAGTTTTATACAATGTCACAAAACTAGGCAGCTGGGCAACTTTCCTAAGCACAACAATAATGCATCTCTGCGATGCTAATTGATACATCCTTCTTCAAATGTGGCCAAAAAAATGACGCAAAACTCAGTCATATGTCTTCCGCACACCCAAGTGCCCTGACCTATCATGAGCTAGGTTCAACACCTGACCACGATACTTTGATGGAATTACTACCTGGAACACTGGATCCCCCCCCCAAAGTCCTCCCCATGGGGCACCCACTTCCTCACCAGAACACCATCCTGCAAAAAATAGCCAGCCACACTTTTCACCTCCAGAGCTGACAACACAGACTCCAACTGCCATTCCAAGGATGGGTCAGCCCTCTGCGCACTCATCAACTCACTGCGGGGCACATCCAGAGGCGAAGCTGGCAAAGTCAGTAAAACAGGTTCATCCTTAACAGCGGCTTCTGTACACTCACCTTTACTTATTGCCCGTGTAACAGCACAGGCCGGGTAAGAGAAGTGACGACTGCTGGCACTATCCAACCGATCTAACCTGGAAGGCGAATCCGTAACTACTAGTGCTGATGACACCTTTCCCCACACCTGACCTCCGGCCAAATCATTACCTAGAATGATATCCACCCCTTCCACTGGCAATGCAGGCCTAACCCCCACTAAAACCTCACCAATTCGCCCTCAGTGTTCAACCTATGCACCGAAACCGGAACCACCATTATCCCCATTCCTCGCATAAGGATCTTATCCCCAGTAGCTGTCTCATCTGAAAGTGGGAGAATGGACCCCACAGCATAAGAGTTGACAGCGCCAGTGTCTCTCAAGATCCTAACTGAGACTTACGGTGTGTTCACACCGAACGCGATGGGTGCGTGAAAAAAGCCCCAAACGCCCCTAACTTGACGCGTGCACATTCGCACCTCTACGCGTGTCCAAGAAAAATCCATCGCGCCCCAAAATATCATATTTTAACGCGCGTGAACCGGAAATGTGGGAGGGATGTGGGAGGAAGTTTTGCAAGACCGGTATCTTTGCAAGATGGCAGCTGTCGAGCTAGCGCTTGAAGAGAGAGTCTCCCTTCTCTATTTACTGTGGAGAGCAGAGCAGCGGCGTAAAGGACATCCTTGCCGTACCTGGGTCCATCAGGTCCTCCAGAGGCGTGAGCAGTTTGGTGAGTTTCACCACTTGCTCCAGGAGCTGCGCCTGGATGACGGCCGATTCCAGCGCTATCACCGTCATTCACTCGGCCAGTTTGAGGACCTGCTGTCCCGCGTCGGTCCCAGAATCGCCCGCCTAGACACCGACTACAGGCGCTCAATCCCATCTGCAGAGCGCCTGTCCGTCTGCCTGAGGTTAGTAAAAGTGTTTAATACGTAGTCCTTTATTGATACCTGTGCTAATATATGCTAAACCATCCATTTATACACTGCTAACATGGATGTGCTATGCTAACAGTGAATGCTCTCGGTGTTTGCTGATATCAAACTGTAGCATTAGGACCACTGAGTTAACCTTTGTAGTGATACTCACTCCTTTTTATTTAGACCTGGTTTAATTCTGGGATAGTTGAATATTTGTATATAATCCCTGCAGCTGTCAGACTATAACAGGGGTCACCAGCCTTTATTAAAACAGAGTTAGATAAAACTGTGAACAGTTTGGTTCATCTCTAGTTACATGGTTCTATCTTGATAAGCTGTCTTATCACAGATTAATTTTTCAAAAATATTAATGATTTAAGCAAGGAAAGGGCTACATGTCAACATACATGTCTACATTTCTATTAATGTCTTACTTCATTCCTATCTGATTGACATGTTTAGGAATTATGAGTGATTGGCTCACTGTAGTTGTGAAAGTTGCTACCAATCAAATTATAATATGTTAAAGTTAAAACAAAACACAACTGTTTTAGATATTATCTAATATACATTTTGTAATTATCCTTATAATTACAAAATGTTTTATGTAAGATTTAAGTTTTGTGATTAAATCTGACATCACCAAAGTATTTTGGAATTTGAATAATGTATTTTGTAACTGCAGTACACATAATACTGATTTTGAACAATTTTGTCCAGGTTCCTTGTCACCGCGGACTCCTTCAGGACCATCGCGTTCAGTTTCAGAGTCTGTGTGTCCACGGTGAGCCAGATCACCCCCCAGGCAGCGACGTCCATCTGGGACTGTCTAGTGGACGACTTCATGGCTGTGCCTTCACCTGGAGACTGGCGGTCCATCACAGAGGGACTCCAGTAGCGCTGGAACTTCCCTCTGTGCTGTGCAGCTCTGGATGGGAAGCACGTCCAGACAAAGGCACCCCATATATCATATAGGAGACACACACATTGATATACACTAAATATTTATTTCATTTCTTTTTTGTGGTGCCCAAATTTATGCACCTGCTTGATTTTGTTTAAATAATTATTGCACACTTTCTGTAAATCCAGTAAACTTCTTTTCACTTCTCAAATATCACTGTGTGTGTCTCCTGTATGATATATTTAACTGACATTTTTTTATTGTAACAACCAACGATTTATACAGGAAAATGATGTCTATTAACAAGGTTGCCCAAACTTCTGCATCCCACTGTATTAGTATATTTTGTCATTAGTATAATATGAAATAAATTCTACATGTGTCAAGTCGTGTGCCAACATTTGCTGTGTAGTAGAACTGAGACATTAGTCATTATAAAAATTTATTTGAAATAATGTTAAAATTCTCACACAGAAATACATTAAACATAAATATATAAAATATAAGTATTTACAGAGAGACAGGAATAAAAAGGACCAGCTGCTCTCCAGAGCAGGAACCAGGCTGAGGAGGAAATGCTCCATTGGAGACTGGTGTGGACTCTTCAGGGACACCAGGGTGGCCAGCTCCACCACCGATGGACCGTCCTGGGACCCGTCCCTCATCTGCCTCGGAGCCGTCCTCCCCTGTGGGCCTGTAAAACAGCACAAAACACAAAGAAATGAGAAGGCTGCTACTAGATTTTAATTTCAACATTGAAAAAAACAAACAAACTAAAAACAGGATATAATCAGATTGGTTGTAGATATTTAATAAAGGTCATCACAGGCAATCCCACCGACTAAAAAGGTATCAGTGCTTGCTGTACATATCTGTGGGTGCAGCAGCAGGAGCTCAGGGACTGGGGAGCCAGGAGAAGCAACAGGGGATGCTCTGCTGCAGAATCAGTTGGTTCTATCAATACAGTATTAAATGTTAACAGGTTGAATATAATAATCATAGAGTAGACAGTGGTCCCTCATTTATTGCAGCAGGGGTTCTCAGAATAACTAGCCCCTGGCCACGCACTTTATACACTGTTTTCCACACACACACACATGAACATTGGTCACAGTTCTCACAATTGATTCTCAAAGTGCAAACCTTTGTAGATTGCAAAACGTAAACGTATTATTATGCCGTGTTTTGTCTTCATCTGCCCGCCACTTTCGTGCGCCTTTTTCCCTCGCGGTGCAGGTGTCTATTTCCGAATGAGGCTCATAGTTATGGGTGTTTTTGTGCTGTTTTTTCTATTGGACGTGATGGTTATCAAAACCAAACATGATAAATTTGGCAAGCGCAGGAGATTTGTCAATCAGGCTGCAGAATGCAATGCTGTCCGGTGCAAAAAAGAGAAAATGAAAATTAAGAAAAAAGAGGCAGTGACGGATGAACAGCGGGACCACTGTGTGCTGCTTATTAATAAACAATAAAATATATTCTTAAATGACAACATGCCTAAAAGCAGAACGGTATTTGTATGTCAGTGGGAAAATAGCGGTGGCTTGCTAGCTTTTGTGCGGCTTCCCCGGGTCAGTGAAAACTTTAGAGAAAACTTGAGAAAAATGAATGAACTTACCAGGTTGCCCGATCTCTTTACATATCTTCCTCCAAGCTCGGTCCTTTATATTCCTGTCTCGGTACAGAAAGCAGCTGGTGTCGTACGGCTCCGGGTTGTTTGCTACGGCATTGATTAGCCTTCCTTCTATTGAAGAATAAAGGGCTTTGGCTGGATCTGCCCCTTTGAACTAGGTAACAGCCACGTCACCAGGCTCCTGATTGGTTGTCGCGGCGCGATTTGACGCTGGAGTTCAGATTTTTCCAACTCGAGCGGGGGACGCGAAACGCGTGTATGCACAAAATGCAACATTTAAACTCACGCGCGTGTTTTTTTTCGCGAGTCAAACACCTGAAACGCGCGTGAGTGTAGCGCGTTTCAGGCGTTTGACTCGTTTGACTCGCAATAGGATTCCCCTGTTTACCCCCCCCCCCCCCTCTCCCCCTCCCCAGAGCGGTCTCTTGCCAGGAGGATGGGACGATTCACCTTCCAATGACCAGACTCCTGACAATAATTACACACATCCCTGCCTGTTCCAGAATGATTAAATCACACAAGCCTTCAAAATTATTGACCCCGGAAGCCACACACCAGCGGTTAAAATGGTTCGTTATCTCCCTCACAAACTCCAAATGTGACCGAGCAACCTTCTTCTCCGGTGTCCTAAACCGTTGACGATAAGCTTCAGGGACCAACTCATACGCCTTCAACACAGCACAGTCCTTAACAGACTTGTACGTCAAACCATCACTGCCCAATGATGCATATGCCTCTTGCGCCCTCCCACACAACACACACTGCAAAAGCAGAATCCGTTCAGAATCTGACCACTTTCCTGCCTCTGCGACACGTTCAAACAAAGAAAAAGAAAAAACATCAGGGTCTTCCTCATTAAACTTAGGTAAGAGACGCAAATTGCTCACCATATCAGGAGATGACAAAGATGAACGCCCCTCATCCAACAAGACGTCCCCTGAAAGCTTACCCTCTTTAACCAAAGTTAAACGAGTATTCTGCAAATCTGTCTTTGCCTGCTCAGTCTCCCGTCGCAACCTTTCAATCTCCACCTGCTTGTCAGCCTCCAGTTTGTGTTTTTCCATGTCCATCTTCTGTTTCTCCAGCTCCAACTCTTGCTTTTCCTTTTCAAAAGAAATTTGCAATGACATCAGCTCCTTTTGCTGCTCAAAAGTCAAGTTTCCCGGAAAAACTCCCAATGGCACAGTTACTGGCTGACCAGTTTTCTGTTGCCCAGCCACCAAAACACCCTTTTCAACTAACTGCAACTTAACCGCAGATTTCACAGTATCTTTGCGACGTTTATCCCCAAGCCCACTCAAATCAAGATCATACTCATCTGCAACCTTCAACAGCTGGTCCTTAGTGCAGCGATCCAGGAAATCCTCACAAGGTGCAGCAACAAACTCCTCTATACCTGCCATGATGCTGCAAGGCTCAAAGAGTGCAGCAAAGGAAAGAGGAGGAAGAGGAAAAAAACCAGCAGAAAACAAACAAGCAAAAAAACAGTGGTTCCCCAGGTCAAATCGTGCCCCGAAAGACAAACATCTCTCGCTAAAGTGGAAATCTCCCCCTTACTAACCTGCCTACCCCAACTTGCCTACACCATAACCCTAGTCTTCATGCAGATTAGCGGCAGGCTCTTTAAACACTCAACCCAGTAACCTGGTTAGGCCCCCAGCAAGCTGGGTACTCACCTGACAGCCCTGGAAGTGTCCCCGAGACGAATGCTCTAACCGCACACCACACAAAAAAAAAACAAACCAAAAAAACAAACCGAGTCCAAAAGGAACATGCTGCTGCACCTACAAAGGGAGACTCCACAAAACACTTACCACCCCAGAGAACCCTGCAATCACTGCTAAGAAGTCACACCTACTTGATGCCACATGAACCTGAGGCACCACACAAATCAAGCAACAAACCCACCATACTGAGACCAGATCCACATAACCAAAACCAAATCAGCAACCATCAAATCAAACCCAAATGGATGAGCCCCCACTTGTCACGAACCGGGCCGTACGGTCATGACAAAGAAAACCCCAGACGTGGTTAGGAATGTATTCCAAGCTGCTTTATTCTTTTAAAACAAATAAAACAGAAAAGAAACCCTACTGTCAAAAACAAACAGTGGTGTGTGTAATCAGTACCATCAGTAGTGTGTGAAGGAATGGATGAGTGGAAGATGATGCATGTAATAGTGTCAAAAGCAAAAACCAAACCTAACGCAGCCAGAGTCCAACCTGGTGTCTCAGAGCCAACTAAAACTATGCACTAAAGGCTTTTTTTATATAGAGTCCTGGTACACTGGCCCAGGTGTTGCCAGTGTCACTGATTGTAAACGGGAACTCCACCTTTCCAATGCCTGCTAACAAGACACACATGAGCCAAAAGGAAGGCAGGGTGCAGTGGGTCATCACACTAATATAGAAATCAAATAACGGGCAATAAGACCTAAAGCAGTATGCTAAAATAAACTTCCATACAAATCACAAATGTATGCAAAGTACCGAAAATGATAATGACATGTTGACAACTGAAAATACAGGCACCAGTAACATGAGGAGGACTTGGACAGCTGAGAAGTCGAGGACATTGAAAAGTCTCTTGACTTCCTAATGGATGAAATCTTTACTCTCAATGTGCAACAGAAAATCATCACTGACAGTGTGGAGGAGGTAAAGCTCCTCCACATGCCAAATGCAGAGAAAGAGCATCATTGGATATCAGCATTAACGGGACCTCAGTTTGGTGTTTCACAAAGCTGCTGATTTCAGACCTGCAGAGCTTCTGTTTTAAACACTGAATGTAGTCAGCTCCATGAAGAGGACATGAGATTTTCTCTGACACAATTTAAACCTGATACAGGTCAAAGGTCATCACTTTTATGTTGAACTAAAAACTTTAATCTACAATTCTTCCAAACTGTGTTTTGCTAGTAGTGTAGAGCATAATATATATTTACACATATAACTTTCTACAGGAATGAGTACAAATTATATGTAAAGCAAGTCTCCATCACAGTGTTGATGAAATGCTGGGTTTATCCATTTTCGGGGGCAGGCCTATGGTGGAGCTTTTAAGATTTCCCTGTGAGGGAGCTGCTGGCGAAGATGAGTCCTTGATCCCTGCGATGAGCTTCAGCTTCAGTGTTCCTGATGTTTCTAAAATGATGCCTCTCTCAGTGGGTCAATAGAACATCTGGCACAGGACAGCTGTGATGAAAGAAAGGAAGTTTCTTTTAGATGCATTTTAGATGCATCCCTGTTCCAAAAATGAATGACTTGTTACTAATCAATCAATCAATTTATTTATAAGCACGTGTTTAAAAAAAACAAAACAACAAAAGCAAACAAAAAAAAAAAACAGCACAGGTTGACCAAAGTGCTGTACAAAGTAGAACACACACACACCAACTAACCACGGGTTGACATAGTGGTTTTTTTTTTATTTGTTAATGTGGTGGATTTTTCCACTAGCAAGGTGAGCGCTGTGTTTAGAAAGTCCAATATTTATCACGTGTTCCTGCAGTAAATGTGACAACAGTACTTGCGAAAAATTATGTTGGAAATTCTTTTTTAGAACTCGAGTTTTTGTTGGCCTGTCAACACAATTTAAAAACTGGTATAGAGTTTGAAGTTTGCACTTTTAACGCAAATTAAAACTTTGGTCTCGGCGAGGCGCCGTCTGCTGATACGTCATCTTAAGTCTTGACAGTGTCGTTTTGATGCATTTGTCTTTAAAGACAAATGACTGGTCTAAAAAAAAAGTTATAGATTTAACACTATGTGAAGTTGGATTGAAGAAATAAAGTTTAAAGTTATAGCTTTCAGAGAATCTGTAGTGTCATCCTGTGCGAATACTAAATGACCTCACTAGGTTTGTTGGTCTGCTGTTGGTTGGTTTGGTTGCTGCTAACAGACTAATAGGCTTTGTATGTTTCTTACATAGCATGATCAGAAATCTTGATATCCATCAGCATGTCTGTAGGGAAATAGATGTATGTGATGGACAAAAACAGAGAAGGAGAAAACGACAAGAGCTGCTATACTTTTTGGAAACCTTATTTCCTTGTTTTTATTGAGAAATTCTTACCTCACTGATACTGATTCATATCAGTGGTGGTCAGAGGGCCCAGTGGCGCCAGTGTCCGGCAGCCTCGCCTCTGTCAGTGCGCCCCAGGGTGGCTGTGGCTACAATGTAGCTTGCCATCACCAGTGTGTGAATGTGTGTGTGAATGGGTGGATGACTGGATGTGTAAAGCGCTTTGGGGTCCTTAGGGACTAGTAAAAGCGCTATACAAATACAGGCCATTTACCATACTAGAAGTGAGAAAAAGTGAAATCCAAATATAAAGTGAAGGAACCTATACTAAGGAGTTGGGTTTTTTTTTTGTTTGTTTGTTTGTTTTTTCAACATCCTGGACATCAGCACAAAGAACTGACCCTTGTGCTTTGGTAAGAAACCTGTTCATGTTTGTGGTAAACTGTTTGGATATGCTTGAGAATAGACAGACTGTTTAATTGCATAAAACTGCTGATTGGATCTCGTGGACATATGCTCTGTCAGCTGCTTGCCCTGGTTGGTTTGTCCAACTGACCAGGAGAAGTCCAACACAGAGGGACGGTGTTTATTTATTTATTTTTGCTCGTCCACTGAAACGCCAGTGCACCTGGCTCAAACAGGCTCTCCTCCACATGGTCCTTTATAAAGTGCTGTACAAATCCCAATATTTTAGCTAACAGGTGGATGTTCAGGTTTCAGTGCAGTTAGCCCACAATGACCAAGCTAAGGAGACAGAGAGCCCACTGCTAAGTCCAGCATTTGCAATCTTGGGCTTCAACTCTCATGTAAAATCTTTGGCTTGTTCCTGTTTCTTTTATTTAATGAATATTTCTGAATTGCAGCATATGCTCTCCTCTGCTGAACTAGAAAAAATTATTCATGCATTTGTGTAATCGCGTTTAGATTATTGTAATGCCGTCTTTCCTTTGCAGGGCTTCCTAAAGAGTGAGCGTATTTCCCGGATGGTTCAGAGCGGTGGCTGTTCAGCTAATGACTTTCGTGAGGTTTTCAAGAAAAACATTGAGCGCCGTGTCCGCAGCCTTCCTGAGATCGATGGGCTGAGCAAAGAGACTGTGCTCAGTTCCTGGATTGCAAAGTATGATGCTATCTACAGAGGGGATGAGGACCTGTGGCGCCAACCACAGAGGGCACACCTAAGTGCTGTTTCAGAGCTCATCCTTAGTAAAGAGCAACTCTACGAGATGTTCCAGCAGATCCTCAATATCCGCAAGTTTGAGCACCAGCTGTTGTACAATGCCTGCCAGGTGAGCTGCTTGAGGGTGACCGTTACAGCCAGACACACAAACTGAATGCATAATAGTGAATACTTCAACGTCCATTGCTTAAATGTAAAGAGAAATCCTGTCTTCTTTTCTAATTATTTGCTAGACCTGCTTGATAGAAAATACTGAAATCAGTGGAAAGCCCCTAACCAACTTCTCTCAACAGTACATTTTTTTTTCTTCTGTGTGTCTTTTTTATAACACTTCTCAGTCCCTTTCAGATCAGGGTTTTTCTCCCTTTTACTTGTTTTGGCTGAAGGAGCAGCACCACCATGTTTTCCATTTCATATATTCTTCTAATTTCTATTCAGAATTTAAACATATTCCACGAGAATCAGAATATTATTCTGTTGTACAAATTGTTGTGTCCATACTTTAAATAATTTCTCACGTCAGTATGTTTTGTCCCAGCATCATTGCTAAAACCAGAAATATTGTGCATATGTTATTTGCACTTAAAGCTGGGGATGTGTTTGTCTTTATATTGGAAAAAAATAATCAGGCGTTAAACTGGAATTCAGCAGGTGTGGGGAAACCTAGAATCAGTTATACTGGCTCACTGTGGGGTAAAGAGTCAAAACTCGCTATCTTTACTCTTATATTCATGGTGTGATCAGCTGACCTGTGCTGCTGTCTTTATACCACAGTATGTACTTCACCTATGTAAATGTAGAATTCTGTGAATTAATCTAAGCACTTTAAATCCAAACTCGTCCCTGCTACACTTGATGTAACCTAACTTTGACCATAAACACCACGGCCTCTGTGCAGCAATCCAACACAGTCCGTTACTGTAAGTTCACCACAGTATGGCAAGCAGTGTTGGTCAAGTTACTTGAAAAAAGTAATCAGTAACTAATTCCTGATTACTTCCCCAAAAAAGTAATCCTGTTACTTTACTGATTACTTATTTTCAAAAGTAATTAATTACTTAGTTACTTAGTTACTTTTTAAAAACACGATTTACAACCTGAAGAGGTGATAAAGCGATAGATCTTTCAGCCCAATTCTACTTTTTCTGCATAATCCATCATACAAAATGTAATCAAATGGAAAAGTCTCTTTTTTAAACTTGTTTTATCAGTTTTAATCTTTTAACTTTATGCATCAAGCAAAAATTTAATTATATGCAACATTCTCTGACTGGAAGAAATTAGTTTAACATTTAAACCTATTTTCTGCACATTCCAGCACAGAAAATAAAATATTTTTTGTGTTTACACTCACTCTTTCAAATAGATGCAAGTGAAACACAGCAGAAAATAAATAAAGTCAAACACTCAGCGGTCCTTTTGCTCTATTTTCACCTGTAAAGCAGGAGTGGGGTAGGCGGAGGTTTACCCTGGTGCAGGTGTGCCGCGACGGTCAGTTGAAGAATCCGCGAGTTTCTCTGTGAGTTTCCCATTACCTCGTTGCCCACTCGGTGCTTGTTTGGAAGTTTAGGGGTTTTTTTGCTGTAAAAAGAAGTTTTCTTCCCACGCACAACGGACACTAATGTTTTTGTCACTTTTTATGGAATCAAACTCAAAGTAAGGTCAGTGCTTCCACGCTTTAAACGCTGCACGCTCATACTCTCTCCCGCACTCGATATATTATCCATTGTTGATCTGCACACAGCTGTTGTCACTAACGGCGCACTCGCTTACGTCACTGTCATGAGACATTCTCGCAGAAAATCATGGTTTTAGTAACGCAGTAACGCAGCGTTCCTACGGGAAAGTAACAGTAATCTAATTACCGATTTTGAAATAGTAATCCCTTACTTTACTCGTTACTTAAAAAAAATAATCGGATTACAGTAACGCGTTACAGCCCATCTCTGATGGCAAGCAAACCAGTTTATCCTGCACTAAGCTGCAGGATAAACAGAACAAAAATGCCGTTCCAGATCTTTTTGGCCCTGTTTAACCCCTGGGTATCAGAATCAGAATCAGAAAGGGTTTTATTGCCAAATGTTGAGCAGGTTTACAACATTAGGAAATTGCTGCGGTGCTTCAGTGCAAACATACTGTCATAAATTACGCTTAAATAGACATGAAAAAAAAAATAAATAAATAAATAAAAATAAGAATAAGAATTAAAAGTGCTAAGTAGATAGATATATACATGATATATACATGAGTGCAGGTGGTGATCAGTGCCAAACATGGAATGATGCAGTGAACACAGCGTAGGGTCATGTGTTAGTGGTGGGAACAGTCATACGGTTATTGTTCATGTGTCCAACAGCAGAGAGGAAGAAACTGTTCTTATGGCGAGAGGTTCTGGTGCGAATGGACCGGAGCCTCCTGCCTGAGGGGAGCAGGTCAAACAGACTGTGTCCAGGGTGAGAAGGGTCAGCTGAGATCCGGGCTGCACGCCGCAGTGTCCTGGAGGTGTACAGGTCCTGCAGAGATGGGAGTCTGCAGCCAATCACCTTCTCAGCAGAGCGCACAACACGCTGCAGTCTCTGTTTGTCCCTGATAGTGGCTCCAGCGTACCACACGGTGATGGAGGAGGTGAGGATGGACTCGATGATTGCAGTGTAGAATTGCATCATCGTCCGTGTTGGCAGGTTGAATTTCTTCAGCTGCCTCAGGAAGTACATCCTCTGCTGGGCTTTCTTGATGACGGAGGTGATGGTGGGCTCCCACTTCAGGTCCTGGGTGATGGTGGTACCCAGGAAGCAGAATGAGTCCACAGAGGTGATGAGGGTGTCAGTCAGGATGATGGGGGGGAGTGGAGCTGTGTGCTTCCTGAAGTCCACAATAATCTCCACTGTCTTCTGGGCATTCAGCACCAGGTTGTTGTGGCTGCACCACTGGTATAGCGCTATAAATGGTGCATGAATTACATGTTTTTCCCTCTTTCATCAATTTGTATGTGATAAGCTAAGGTTAGTCATTAATATACTGAAACAACATGAGAATAGAGCAGCTGCGAGACAATTCTGCATTAATGAGTCAATGGTACGGAAGTGGAGGAAGCAAGAAGAATGAGTTGAGTAAAGTTTGACTTATTTGTTTTGTTTCACTTAATGCGCCTTATAATCTGGTGCGCCTTATGTATGGAAACAGACCTGTTCATCGACAGTGCGCCTTATGGTCTGGAAAATACGGTGTTTTGCTTTTTATTTCATTATGTCAGCTATGACATTTGTTTGACTCTGCTGAATAAAGTGTCTAATGAGCAGATTGTGAGCTCTCCTGTCAGTACCTCTAATCAGATTTGAATGTAACCACAGACAACAGGAATTCAAAGTAGCACTGAACAATGTGATTAACTTGTTGTATTGAGAAAACAAAACAAACAAACAAAAAAGCCTCCTGCACCCTGAAAGTCCATAAAACGCACAAACTCATTCATTCATGTCTGTATCATAAATCTTAAGATTATAAGATTAAGATTGGGGTTTATAGATTGGTTCAATCATTGGAGCCATTTAAAAATAAATAAATAACAATAAATAGGATGATTAAAGGAAAATAACATCTGCACACTTCTGCACACATCTAGTGACGTTTCGAGCACACCTGCTTTTCATTAGACAATGAAACACCAAGCAGCACCATCTTAAATAAACTGTGAACAGTCGACAGTCAACAACTTCCAATCAAGAACCAAATATTTTATTGGACAAACAACAAGTGAAAAATCATCATTGACAGATTTTTCACTTGCGTGTCTGTTGTTTGGCCTACATAACATCTGACAATGTTGTATGTTGACTAACATTAGTTTTTAAAGGTGTATATTAAAAACAAACAAACATTGCATGCATGATAAGGAGCTTCCTTGTTTTGATGTCAGGGGCTTGATCTCCACTTTCAGCCAGTCGATTATCCCAGCAGGGTATCTGACGACTAGCAGGGACGTAGGTGTTTATTGCCTGGACCTTGTTCTTCCCATTTAACTGACTCCTCTGGACTTGCCTCACTTTCTGCAAGTATTTGGTGGTTGTTGTTTTCCTACTGGCCTCTTCATGGTGTGTGTGTGTGTGTGTGTGTGTGTGTGCGTGTGCGTGTGCGTGTGCGTGTGTGTGTGTGTGTGTGTGTGTGTGTGTGTGGTATGTTTTTCACAGGCTTGACATTCTGCTGAAACTCTCACATCCTCACCCCTCAGCTGCTGACTGGTTGTATGTCAGAGAATTTCACTTTTCACTGGACAGTTAGTGACAATCTTTTTTTTTTTCCTCCCTTCTTTTTCAGCTCGATAGCATGGATGAACAGGCAGCTCAGATCCGTAGAGAGCTGGATGGCAGGTTACAGTTGGCCGAAAAGATTGCCAAGGTACTAACTGATTACTTGCATCCAGAAAATGTCACATGACTTCTATTTCCTGAAAGATACACATCCAATGTTGATGTTTACGTTAAGATGAACTTTAATGTATGTTGTGTTTCCTTCAGGAACGGAAATACCCAAAGTTTGTCTCTGCTGATATGGAGGCTCTGTATGTGGAGGAGCTGCGATCATCTGTCAACCTACTGATGGCAAATTTGGAGAGTCTGCCTGTGTCTAAAGGAGGTCCAGACTTCAAACAGAAGCTCAAACGCTCCACTGTAAATAACTCCTTTCTAGATCTTGGAGATGAGGGAGATCTGTCTAAGTCGGACATCGTCTTGTCTTTCACTCTGGAGGTGTGTTTGGGTTTATAGAAATGTCTGCTGGTAACTTGCTCACAAAATACAGTGCTGTGAAAATGTATTTGCCCCCTTCACTATTTATTATGCTTGTGACAAACATGCAAAAAAATATTTTGGATCATTTAACACATTTTAATTTTTTTTAGACAAAGATGACCTGAGTAGATTAAAATTCTTTTTTAATTGTATGATTTGAAATCCAGGTAATCCTAGCATACTTCATGGCCTGTAGTTCATTCATTCAAAACTCTTCCAGCTGGGTGTGTTTCCTCTTTCTGTTACCTCTTCAAAGAGAAAGTGTCAGTGGTAAAAGCTGGGGATGTGAATGGGTTACTCTGGGTTGAAAACTGAGTTTGTTTGTTGTTCTGTTTGTTGGTGCCAAACCTCTGTTGATTTTCTCAGATTGTAATCATGGAGGTCCAGGGCCTGAAGTCAGTGGCCCCAGACCGTATGGTTTACTGTACCATGGAGGTAGAAGGAGAAGAAAAGCTACAGACCGACCAAGTAGAAGCCTCAAGACCACAGTGAGTTAATCTTCCTGATCTGTTCAGACCAGGGGTGGGCAATTATTTTTTTACCAAGGGACCACATGAGAAATTGTGACTGTTGTGGAGGTCTGCAGCAGTAAGCTGAACTCAGTCCTGCTCCATGTTATTTCATCTCCTGTTGAACTTATTTCTCTCTTATTACTGTCTTATTACTCTCTTGGGAAAATGAATTGCCCACATTTGATTTAGACTGTTTAGAATACCCAAATCTCAGTTTTGACCACCCAAGTTTGTGAATGTTATAACCTGAGAACAAAGGAGGTTCAAACTGATACCACAGGTATATCTAAAAGTCTTGGACAGTTCAGTGACCTCGACCTCATGGTCAAGGAAAATTTTGTGAATGCGATAACTTGAGAAGGGAAGAGATAAAAGAGAAGGGGACAAATTGCTGTACAGTCCCATATACAGTGGGACTAACTACTTCAGGCTAAACTCATAATTCCAGCTTCTAATCTTTAAGTGTCAATTTTAGCCGCACAGTTTGTTGGCCCATTAATAAAACGGGCTGATACTATCCCAGGCAGAATTTTGTTAGAATATTCTTTTCAATTTAATTTCATAGTAAAGGGTTGAGGGGAAATTACAGCAGGAGACCAACCAAGTTTATTCAGTTCAGGTCGGAACCAAAATGAATGAAAAAAGGGAGAAACCCAGACAGACTGGAGCAATAAAAGTCATGCTATGCAGATTAATGACCACCTAGACAAGATGGAACATGCAGAATTTTGTTTTTGTAGAAAAATATGTACAATAATTATAACCTCTAGGACTGAATTTGAAGCCAGTTGAAGGAGAAGTCCCCCAAAACACTCCAAAAATGAGTACATTCCAGTGAATTTCAATGTTAAAATTTCTAATTATGTCTAATTTTACAGTTGCTTCTTTAAAAACAAATATTTCTATGAGTTCCATAAGGTGGTGGATTAAAAAAAATGTAACTAGTTGAAATCTCATATAACCTTAAATTTTTCTCTATTATGGAGGTGGTTGCTTTGACTAACAGGCATTTTTAATACAATTGTCTGCCAAATAATGTGACTTGCTGTGCGGTTAGCAGCCAAAGCAGTACCAAGATGGTGTGGTAGTAGAACATACAGTGGTGAGGCAGCAAAAAGGCTGCTAATGTTAGCTCGAGTTAAATCTGTTTATCTTCAATTCCTCCCTGTCCCAGTGTCAACAGCAGTGCCAACCTACAATTTTACAAATCATTAAAATTCTCATATCTTTCAGGTGGGGGACTCAGGGGGACTTCACCACAACTCACGCTCTGCCTTCAGTTAAAGTGAAGCTCTTCCTAGAGAGCACCGGGGTCTTAGCTTTGGATGACAAGGAGCTGGGCAAGGTGAATAAATCTATTATTCTGGTTTATTAAAGTCTATTTAGTGTATAATGTTTAGTAGATAATATTTACTTGTTTAGAAAAGTTCTCTATATAAAGATAATTAACTACATTCAAATGATCAAAATGAAAATAACTGTGTAATTTAGTCTGCATTAGTTACATTGTCATTTTAGGCGTAGTGTTATTGATAATAAATGTGACTTTAGATACAACATTTCTTCAATTTCATTTCTCTGTTGCGAGTTTTTTTTTTTTTTTAATTTCCAGACTTCGATAATGAATTGATATTTTTCTCCAGGTTGTCCACATTTATAAATGAGTATCGTGTGAAAGTTGTTTGAAACTTTGATACAACCTTAATGTTGTATCAAAGATGTTTTTTTTGCTCAGAAACTTGGGTGACTGCTAAGTGAACCAGATACTTTTTTTTCCTTTTTTTTTAACCCTTTGACCACAATGGGCTGATTGGGTAATGTTGTCACCCTGCTGGGCAGCGGATGGGCAGGCAACATGGACACCCAAGATTGTGAATACGGTAACTTGAGAACAAAGTGATGTAGAATTTTGAAATTGGTACCACAGGTGTATCTGTTAGAGGGCTGTGGGTACCAAGACTTCCCAAGACGTCTTCTGACAATCAGAAATTGAAGAAACACTAGACATGGGGGAAAAAAGTCCAGTTACCTAGCACTATAACTGATAAGTCCGTACAAGATCAGAATAATTTCAGAGGTCATGAAAAATTTGTTTGGAGGAAAGGAATCCATCAGTGAAGGTTTAGAGAATTTGATTGGCAGGTGAGACAACTCGAAGTTCTAAAAGCTTCAGATGTTATTTGTAATTTTCACACATATCTACAAGATCCAAACATGTTGTTGTTGTATACAAGTTCAATCCCGATTAAGCTGAATTCACAGTTCATTGTGTGTATGGAGGAGATAATTGAAGGTCAGGGAAGTCAAAGCACAGTGAAAACAATGACTGACAGTTGCTGGTTGGAAGTTTCTTATTTCTTCCAGACTATATGAATGAAACGTCTTACTGCATGAGAGCAGCTGTGATTGGTACATGCAAGCATGTGGTCAGGTGCCGATTTAGGGAATGCTTGATTTGCGTTTCCTTCCTGTTCTATTGATGAAGCATGTGATTTCAATACTGCTTGAACATATTCATTTAATTTTGGGAAGTCGAAACAACAATCAAGATTAAAATTTTAATATTTAGTGTAGCCCAAAGAACTAATACGGTCTCATATGTTAAGGGATTTCATGAAAAAATAGTGTAAGGTTTTTTTTATAACTCCAAAACAAAAGGCCAGACGGACCAGGGAACAACTTAATTGTTGGCGAGGATGTGGTCATTGTTTGGCAGACCACTTGTCTTCTGAAGCTGTTCCATTCTTAGTAAAAAATAAAGACACTATAACAAGGTATTGGCAAAAATAGTCAAAAATGAACAGAGTACTCTTTGATCCAATGTGAACTGCTCATCTCACAGAAAACAATGGGAAGAACCACTTATTTCCTCTGCACAAAGCATTTATAGCTTGTCATCCTTTCTACCGCCTCTCTTCTCTTACTGGACCTTATATCTTCTGAGATGACAACTAGCATCATGCACGGTGACATCCAACCACACAGTCCAGCCACACTTTATCATCCTCTCTCCATTTGACTTACACATACACACTTTAAAATCAAATGTTCTTTTATTCACTTACATAGGAATACTTTCTTTTACCTTTTTCTTTAAATCTCTGGGTTTGCTCATCACAATATACTCTTATTAAATCATACATTCAAAAGGTCAGACATTGTTTTACATGAGTTGCTCCTTGGTGTCACTCACTCACACATCCTCATCTTTTTCTCATAACCACTCTCTCACAGCCTCCGAAGTTATCTTTGCATCACACAACTTATGAATTACTTTGAATCGAACCACAATTTACAAAAACATTATGCTTTAATAAATAAGACTCAAGACCATAAATTTAGTAGGAACTGTTAAATAGGTCTTTACTGCGGTTTTAGGTCAGGAAGCTGAGGGCTATTTTCCCATAGACATTATACTTTTTTTTTTGTTTGTTTGTTTTTTTTTCCTGATCTATTTCTCCATTCCTCCCTCTCAGGTAATCCTGAACCCGACTACCAATGGACCAAAGCACACAGAGTTCCATCGTATGATTGTCCCCAAGAACAGCCAGGACACAGAGCTGAAAATCAAACTGGCTGTCCGCATGGACAAACCTCCCAACATGAAGCACAGCGGGTGAGTCACATGCTACATCCTGTTTCTTTTTTCTTTTTTGGCGGGCGCGGTTTCAGTTGGGTTTTTTTCCCCAAAGTTTTTTACTTCAGTGCTTGACAGTTGGATAGCAAAGAGGTCACAGCCCAGCCCAAGTTTGTAAATGTAATAACTCAAGAAGGAAGTGACTTGACACCATAGGTCTGTCTACGAAAAATCTCTGACAAGTTCAATTCTCGATCTTGTGAATGCGAAAACTTGAGACGGGAGTCACCTAGGACTTTCAAAATCATACCAACATGTTTAGTGAAACATTCGAACCCTGATGACCTTGACATCAGAAGTCAAGTTTTCTGAGGAGGATTTTGAAATTGGAATCATAGGTTTATTTCCTAGGAGACTGAGGGTGATCACTGTAGGCTTACGTCCTTCTTCTCTATGGAAATAAAACAGTTGCGGCTCGGAGTGTTAAAAAAAAAAAAAAAAAAAAAAATCCAAAATATATTTTCTGCAGTATAGTAGAGTTGTGCTGTGGCGTGTTTGTAACAAACAAACAAATGGAGTAGTTTGTGGTTAAAGATGGACTAAGGTTTTGTCTTTGTTGTTGTTTTTTTAAATCTATTATTTATTTCTCCTTTCTTTAATGTCTGTTAACTCTGTGACGGCAGCACCTGAGTCCACAACAAATTTCCCTAAGGGGACAATAAAGTATATCAAGTAATTGGTTTCAGGCAGCAGTGTCTGAGGTTTGCCATTGTACAAAACACTTGCAGAATTTAATCAGGAATACTGCCACATTCCACATTGGGATAAATAGATTTTAAAGAAATATCACATTGCTATGCTTTGTTCTTTCTTTCTGGACATAAGTCACAAATGTTCACATATGTTCATTGAGGAAGGTTTTATTTTGCTTTTTTATCAGCACTTTTTAGCCTGGTTGGTTTTCTCAATGGCAGCTAAAATTAGAATCACTATTCTTTTAAAATATTTCTGTGTAAGACCTGTTTGAGTTGTTACTGTGTAGTTTTTATTTTAACCAGAAGATGGAAGCAAATTCTAATTTTCCAGCCTGCAAGTGTTGCTGAGAGAAATATTTATTTTCTTTTAACATTTCATGTCTCAATTGAAGAGTTCATTTTTTTAAAATATATTGTATGGAGTCAGGTTTTTTTTTCCTTCAAAATTTACAGTAATAATTAGAATTGGTTTTAAACTAACAGTTTTAAATTCAAATTTCCTTGGAAAAGATGATGCAGAGTCTATGGTCTCAGCAGTTTTCAGTGTTTCCACTCTTTGTGGAAAACAAACAAAAAACAAACAATCCGGTGGACAATCTGACTTCATGTAACTAAATTCTGCTGTATTTTCAGTAAGACGAGAGGAATGAGTCACACCTCTCATTTTGACTCATGGTTTATGACTCAGGCAGAAACGTGGTTTGTCTAAAAATTCTAAGGTCTGTGTTTGCTTTCCAATTCCTTGGGCGAGATACTGAACCCTAAGTTGCTCGTGATGTATCCTTCAAATTTTAGGCACTTAGGTTTAGAAGAAGCGCTTGTATGAATGTGTATGTGAATGAGTCTTGTGTATGAATGAGCCTCACACATCTAATGAGCCTCCCGCAGGAGCTGACAAACGGTTCTGTTCATTACTGTAACAATGTGGGAGTCGGGCAGTTTTAATAATTGACTGGCTGGTTGGTAACTGCACTCCATCTGTATCCTTCTTGGTTTACACAAGGGGTCAGTATCGGTCTCTCTGTTACTTCTGCCTCTCTGGTCCATGTTCAGCTCTTCTCTTTGTTGGTTTTCTGGCATTTGATTTATTAAGGGTTGTGCTGTGCCTGCTGCTTTGATGCTGTTCCACCAACTGAGGTCAATGTCTTACATGCTGCATTTCTGAGTTTTACCTATAAGATTATCAAAATAACTCCACACATGTCAATGAAATGAGTCCAACTGAAGCATTTCATTACTTCTCTTATAGCAAAGAAAATATATAAAAATAGCAAACTTATTCTGTTAAAAGACATTTTGCATTTGGCAGTGTTTGTGGGCTTAGGTTCAAACTGTAGAAAAAAACAAAACAGTAAAAAAGTAGTCAAAGTGAATTAAACTCGATTAGGAGACCAACAGATGCAAAAACACATTTGATGGTCAAAATAAAACGGGCAGGGAAACAAAATGGAAATACTTTATTTAAATCCACAAACGTTGATTCTGTTCATCTGGACGTAGCGTTTTCTTTATTTCAAATGTGTTTTTGTATTTTATGTGAACAGTAGAAGAAAACCAGCAGTCTACACTCATTTATCATAAATATGATTCGGTCTTGTCTTAAAGTCCAATGTTTGACTGTGTGTGTGTGTGTGTGTGTGTGTGCATGTGTGTGCATGTGTGTGCATGTGTGTGCATGCGCGCGAGTGTGTGTGTTTGTGTGTGTGTGTGTGTGCGCGCGCGTGTGTGTGAGAGAACAAAGTTGTTTTATGAAAAATGTCGCTTTGCTCAGATTCTCCCAGTGAAACCGATTCATTTGCTAAAATCTCATTTTCTCATAATCTAACATTCATTATTTTATGGCAGATATTTGTTTTTATCTGTCATTTGTTACAAACAAATATAAGTTGACCGTAGGCATCTATGTTAGTTTTAAAACATGAACGCATCATTTTCCAAAAATGTTTTTTTCTTATTTTAACAAGGAAATGTCTTCGTATTCTCCACATCACTATAAATTATATTGTGTGAAACAGTACTGATTAATTACG
The DNA here is from genome assembly GCF_041146795.1 of Maylandia zebra. Taxonomy (NCBI): domain Eukaryota; kingdom Metazoa; phylum Chordata; class Actinopteri; order Cichliformes; family Cichlidae; genus Maylandia; species Maylandia zebra. The sequence continues at coordinate 29,096,518 of NC_135173.1, read as the reverse complement.
AACTATAAATAACTGACACTTTTTATTTAAATAAGAAGAATCATCTCTCCAGGAGGCAAAGTATCTCTTTTTTTATTTGTGCTGAAATAAATGAAGTCTATTACAAACTCAGTAATACTGCTGCGGATAATCTGTTCTATTACTTTGTCTTAAAGTATGTCTTTTTTTCTTACAATTTTTAAAATCGCAGCCAATCTGCTACGGTTATAACCAGATTTAGACACAAAAACTTTCTTCATTGTTGTAACATCGGTTCTTTTATTTCAAACAAATGGTGCCTAATATATAAATGCAATGAGAAACACTGTAGTTGCTCAGTGTGTCGACAGACTTTAAAACCCTCAGAGTCTAAATGTCTGGCTAAATGACCAGTTTAAGATGGATGTTTTTGTGCTGTGAGGACTGTTAAATGTCTGCAGTGAACTTTTTGGCATCAACCGTCCATCTCTTTGGATCCTTGCAGCTGAAGGATGTTTGAAACAGCAGGAAGGAGCAGGACCAGCAACCAAATAATTTACACAAGTGGCTGGCGAACAGTGCCACATGTTAACCTGGAGTCATGCAGAATGGCCCAGATTCTCCATCCAGACACACCACAGCCTTGACTGGAGGCCTTTTCTTTAAGGGCAGGCATCAGGGCTGAAGAAAGAGGTCTCGCCATGGATTGATTTTCCTCACTTGCACTTGCCTGTATCCCACGCTTTAGGAGGCCCAGGAGCAGCCATTGATTGAGAGGCCATGCTGGTTATTCTTCCATTTTGAGCTGCTGCTGTTGTCATGGCCTCTTTCAGCTCAAAACTCATTACTTTAGTTTCACTTTAGATAAAAAATAATTGTTACTAATAATTTGGTGTCATATTGGGATATGAGACACAATAAAAATAATATCAAAATAATGATTTGGTACAAAGAGGCTCACAAAAGCTTGTAAATATTTTAAATGTAAATGTAGTTTTTGTTCTTTTATGTTTTGTTCTTCTTGGGGTGGGTTGCATTAAAACAGTATACTAACCTTTTATCTGAAGCAGGAGGCAAATGAATATTTCAAGCAAAACGTTGAAAACAATTTCTCCTGAAGTTATGCATTTCTATACTTGGTTTTTTGTCATTTGTACCTACAAGCTTCAAGAACAGTAATAGTAACCAGTTTTTCCTTCATTTATTGGTGAATTGTAAGACGACACTGCCCACACCCAAGGCAGCAGTCCAAAATCCAAAGAGTGATTGACTTTAAAGGTTAGGCGTTTATCAAAATTAATGCATTTGACATTCGAATTTATTAAACTACAAGAAAAGAAAATAAGTATGCTCTTTTATTTTAGAAAATACAAAAACTCCTGTGGAGCTCCACAAATCCATTTCACATTTGACAAAACAGTCTTTCCTCAGGACCCCTTTAGTGGCTCTTCTGGATCTTTCAATGGTATTGCATGATCTTTATCAGCTGCTGGAAATCTTCAAAAGCTTTTTAACTCTTCAGTGTGAGACTTGGGTTGCTGTTTGAATTAGAGATGACAAACTATATGTCAAATATTTTGAAAGTGCATCCTGTAGGCCAGTAGCAGCCCTCGGTAACATTTTGTGCATGATAGATGGACTGGTTCCTATATAGCGCTTTTCTACTCTGAGCACTAAAAGCACTTGTGTGGTGTGTGTGGGCATGAAAAAGAAAGAAAGAGTAAACCATAACACTCTGTAAAGTAGGACTTCTCAAAATGTTACTGAAATTGTTGGTGAGCACAAAACCCGATGAACCGAATTCTACAGACCATTTAAAGAACAAGAGTAATAAGAGTTTCTACTACTTATAAGGAAAAAAGTAATTTTGCTTGTTTTTGGACCACATACATTTTTAAAAATCCACTGCAACCACAGTTCATCAGGCAAAATGCCTCAGAGTATTTTCTTATTCTCAAGAATATCTTTATTTAATTTGAGCAAAGTCTGTGAGTCAGTTTAAGAGATAAGTGGCTTAAGTTTTATGCAAATTTCTCACCTTGGAAAAAATATTTTCTACATGATTTAATAGTAAAACTGACAAATTGGGTTAAATAATTTAAAATGGATGTAAATCCATTTTAGGCAGGACTATTACATATGATTAATTTATTTGTAACTATTCCAACTGCTTTAAGTACCCATCAGAATAACTAATCTAGTCTCATTTTAGCCAGCTTATTTAGCTAGCTAAAATGAGACGTATATAAATGGGTAAAATGAGTGAGTCATCTGTTAAATTAGTGTGTGAAACACAGTATCGTACATGCGGTTCACTTCAGGAAAAAATGTTTTTTAAAAAAGCAATCAGTAACTCACTGTCTTTCTTTGTGCTTCAGATACCTGTACGCTATGGGGCAGAGGGTCTGGAAACGCTGGAAAAAAAGATATTTTGTTCTTGTCCAGGTATGAAACTGGTGAGACGCTGCTCAGATGAATTTGTAAGCTGTGACTGATATGGACAGAGGTGTAATACAGCAGCAGCAAAGTGTTGACATTTGAAGGATCTGATTCAGGCAGCGTTTTGGTAGGACGCAGCAGTCACATATGAAAGCTTCGGCCTTCATAGGAAACCGGTTGTCTCAATTCCTTTGACACTTTTTTTTTTTTCAACTTAAGCTGACATTAACTTTCTGAGCATTAGAGGCACATGGGGCAGATTCTTGCAAATCTACCCCATGCTTTTGTGACAGCCAACCCCCACGAGCTTGTAACGTCCTCAGATACTGTTTCTCTGCACCTGGAATCAAATGTTTAACGGCTGTTCATATTTAATGACGACTGGTAGTAAGACACTGTGTAGCCAAAGTGGACACAATGACATTGCCCACTGATTTGTGAAGACTTGAGTTTGCTTTTACCGTCTTTCTGAAATCAGATGTGACAGTCAGAATATGTCATAATCTTAACAAGTTCACATGATTCATATTTAACAGTCATTGCGTAGCCCTAACACTAAATTTTACATTTTTTTAGCACATTTTGTGGGACAGCAAAGAAAATGAACCTGGAGAACTTTCATGTCTATGGACTGTGTGTGGGTGTGTGTGCATGCATGTGTGTCTGTTTTTGATTGCTCATGAATTTGTGTCGCTGTCCTGCAGGTTAGTCAGTACACATTTGCAATGTGCAGCTATAGAGAGAAGAAGGCTGAGCCTCAGGAGCTGATGCAGCTGGAGGGCTACACAGTGGACTCCTGTGAGCCTCGGCCAGGTAGACATGAAAAAGAAATGTTAAAAACAATAGCACGATAGATTTTGATCATCTTGAAACTGATTGTGTACAAAGAATAAAGTTATTGGAGCCAATAAAATAATTAAAACAACTCTAATTTATGGAATTATACTAATCTCCCCAAAACACTGTCAAAAAAGCTGTTTAAATGTTACGTTTAAATGCAATTTTTATAATTTTTGTTGTGTTATCTGTTTCTCTGCTAAATTTTGTTCATAACCACGTTCTCTATTTTGAAGATTACATTACAGACTTTTCAATATCTCACTTTTGAGAAAAGTAGGGAGCACAGATTTACTACAGTTTAAAAAGAAATTAATTATAAATCATCAAGAAATGATTTCATGGAATATGATGAATATGATGAAATTGTCACAAAGTAAGATTTGGATGTGCTTATTTTTCATTATTCTTCCCTTTAACATTCACTTCTTTTATCTCCTCTTTAGGTCTGCAAGGTGGTCGGGTTTTTTTTAACGTGTTGAAGGAAGGCGATTTGGTGATGTTTGCTTGTGATGATGAGCAGGAACGGGTGCTGTGGATCCAGGCCATGTACCGAGCGACTGGACAGTCCTACAAACCGATCCTCCACCCCAAAAACAAAACCCCAAACTGCAGAGGAGGAAACCAAAAACTGACATCCCCCATCAGTAAGTTCAGCTTCTCACTCGATCTGTTTTGATTATCTGAATGTCATTGAAGAAATGAAAAGTGGCAAACTACAGAAAGTGTTCGAATAGCTTTTAAAATCAAACAGTGTTTATTGGGAAAGGAACCACAACTGTAAAACACAGAGTTCAGGTGCATAGTTACATATTCTGTTGAATGCTTCTGCCTGCAATCTTTATTTATCTATAGAGACTTGGCAGAACCTGAGTGATTGTAAGTTGTTGTTTTCTAAGTTTTAGTGTCTTTATTATTGTGGTTGCTCTTAAATGGAAACCATTAGAAAACCTTTAGTTTTCGTTTATTTTAGTGAAATTAAAACTGTAAATAGAACCATTTGTATAAAAGCAGGTCAGTTACAAATCTTTCTCTTGAGAGATAAATCCAAATTTACTTGATGATTTTTGTCGCATTCCCATAATTTACTTCCTAACAGTGAAACAGGTTGGTGGGAATGTACTTTTTTTTTTTATGTACCAGGTCCGACTCAAGAAAAGTTTAAGGTATAAGTGTTGTTGTAGTAATAATAATAATAATGATAATGATAATAATAATAATAATGATGATGATGATGATGATGATGACGACGACAACAACAACTTCTGTTTAAAAGCGCCTTTCAAGACACCCACGGACACTTAACAATAAAATAAAACACAGCAAAACAATGACAAAATGAATAATAATAATAACGATACAAAGATTGTTATTATTATTGTTGTTGTTATTATATTAGTCACATTAAGAAAAAATAGATTATTGATCATTTTGAGAATAAAGTCAAAATTTTCATATTAAAATTGAAAATTTATTTTGAGAAAACATTTGTATTTGCATCTCCAGAAAAAAGTCAAAATGTGGAGATCACCACGGTTGCTATACCCTGTCAATTAATTAAAGCCTACTTCAGAAAATGTTTTAGTAGCAATAAAGGAAATGATTTCTCTTTTAGCACATAAACGATGCGGTGTATGTATAAGGGCATTGAAAGGATGGTTTGAGTAAGCTGCATCTGGTGAGATGGAAAAACACAGAAACAAGGAAGAGTTTGTGTTTTTCAAAATGAAGTGGCTGGTAAAGGACAAATGCAAGGTTATCAATAGTTACACCCTCATGCAGCAAAGAGATTGTGTGTTGTGTCAGACCGCTGATCAATTTGTTTTACTAAGTCATCTACACGAGGCGTTTTGTAGAGGTTACAGCAGTTGAGGCAGTTTGTTCTGAAACCGTAACTGTAATCTGCTCATAATTGGATGTGCGGATTACAGATTACAGTCGAAAATACAATTACAACTTTTTTCTCAAAATAGTATTTTAACTTTATTCTCAAAATTATCAATAATATTTTTTCTTAATGTGGCCCTAGTACACCTTCATACAAGTTTATTATACTATTATACTAATTTGTCAGAATACTGACAAATTAACAGTTTGACATGCACAACGTTACCATCATGTATCCTGAGATTACCATTATATAGCATTTCAGTGTTTTAGCACCAGCACTGCTGTAGAAACCTCACAGCAGCATTGTGTTTGTTGGTTCAGTCATACAATACAATACAATATAATACAATTGGATTATGCAATTATTTCCTTGATAGCTCATAGTATTACATTAGCACAGCCTTATCCTGGGGTTGTTTTGGTACTCTGTAGTCAGCCTAATGGAAAACAGTTTGATGGAAGAGAAACAGCACCTTTTTAGCATCAGGTTATGTTAAAATAAATAAAACTCTGTTGAAGCCTGCAGACCAAATCTGAAGAGTTTGATATCACTGTATGTTTTTCTAATTTTTGGTCCTGACAGTCTTTAATTTAAAGTAATTCTTTCCTTTTTTTTCTCATCCACTGCCATCCTTTTACCATAACACGTTTTTATTGCGATGTTGCTCCCTTCTTTCCACTGTACACAGTGTGAAGAGTTTTTCATTACAGAACACCAATCAGACAGCAGGTTCCAAGATGGTGTTTTTTGTTTGGAGAGGGTTTCATGTTCACATGCTGATTGGTTCTGTATCACACAGTCACACAGCAAGAGTCGGATCGAAACAGCTTAACAGCATTGTAGGTCACACTACTGTGAGAGAGGAAAAACAAACACAACATATGGTAAAGATGGAAGGAAGAGAGTATGAAGACAAAATTAAATGGTGACACTTTTTTCTTTAATACATCACATACTGTTCATCCATTTTCTTGCCGTGTTCTCATCTTCTTGAAATGACTTCCTCCTTTTTTCTTAACAGCACACAGTAATAAATGTAGCCTATTTTCAAGTCTGGAGGCCAGTTTGAATTAGAGACTCGCTTTGCACCCTTGAAAAACTTACTTTTACAATAATTGATTACATAGCCATGGGGGATAGATTTCATCACATCAGATATCTTTCTGAAAGTACTGGTACTAAGTTGGAGGATAAAATTCACCAACTGTTATCATCTTTAATGCCTTTTACCAACATATTGCAGAGCAGCTACTCCTGCACAGGTTGATTATCTTGTTAATCATTTACCTTCTTCACTACATATGCCTTGCATGACTATAAAGAGAGCCTCAAATCAGAAGTACTTAACTCCCTGGTATAACTGTCAAACTCAGTAATGGAGTCTCACTAATTTAGAAGATCATAATTTAGAGAAATAGTTTGCTGCTTTAATAAAAAAAAAAAAAAGCCTTACTTAAAGCTAGAATATCCTAAAATTCATCACTGATTGAAGAAAATAAGAGCAACAGGTTTCTCTTCAGTGCAGTAGCCAGGCTGACACAAAGTCAGAGCACTGTTGAGCCAAACATTAATACAATGGTATTAATGGTTGGCTTGCTATTAATAGTTAACAATTAACGAGTAATGACTTCATGAATTTCTTTACAAATAAAATTTTAACGATTAGAGGAAAGAATCACTGATAATGATATCATAGATGTAGCATTATCTACGGCTACTTTCGGTACTTTCAGTACTTTCACTGATATTCATTTAGTCCTTTTCACCAATTAATCTTTTTAAATTAACTTCAGTAATTACTTCCTCCAAACCATCAAAGTGTCTTTTAGACCCCATTCCTATCCGGTTGTTCAGTCTGACGTCACTAGCTGTGTCTGGACCTAAACTCCGCTGCAGGTCCATATATCAAACGATCACTATGGCATTACTGAGAGTTACAAACTGTCTAAAGTCTTTCATCTTTAATAAAATGATCAGCGTTCTGCTCTACCAGGTGTAACAATTGAGTTTAACATCCAGGCATCCATGAAAACGGAATTTATGACATTTAACGGAGTTAGAAGTTAGCAGGGAGTTAGCTCGCTAGCTTCTATCTAAATATAATATAGCATGTCCTCACTGCGGGGTTTTGGAAACAAATTAAAACGTACAGCTCTGTTATCACTTCCAACATAAATGAAAACAGAAAACTAAACAGCAGTGACGTTTGTAGGGTTACTGAAGTTGGGCTAGCTGGTACATAATGATGTGCTACGTGACCGCTAGCGACACAGCTATGTTAGTATAATATAAACAAGCTAACTTTTTTTCCACTCGATAAAAGTTAATGTGAGTGTTCTCGTGGTCAGGAACAAATGTAATCGCATGGCAGGATGCTGTAAAAGGACCAAACTTCAGCCAGGAGAACAACTGAGATAATCCATCCACAATACGAGGTTAGTCATTCATATACTGCTGCATGGGCTGTGCTGTAGTTACATCCTAAGGTTTTAAAAACTGAGCTTAAATAAATGATTAGCGGTAATAAAAGCCGAGGGAGGTCAACAGTGATTACTGACTGTTTTAGGAGCTTTTTGAGATCAAATAGAAGAAAATACAAAACATTAAACATGTTAACAACACAAAAGCCATATTAAACGCAGACTACTTTAGGCCCGGAAGTTTCGTCGTGTCATCACTGAACAACCGGATAAGACTGCTCAAAGAAGTTTTACCATTAATTAATGCTTCAATCTTAAATATGATCAACTTACCGCTAATAATTGGCTAAATACAACAGGCCTTTGAGCTGGCAGTAGTTAAACCATTAAAAAAAGCCATCTCTTGACTCAGCAGTCTTATCTCTAACCTTCCTTTTATCTAAAAAAATCTTGAAAGAGTAGTTGTGAAACAGCTAACTCATCATCTGCTGAGAAATAGTTTATTCATAAGATAAGATAACCTTTATTAGTCCCACTCGTGGGAAATTTGTTGTGTCACAGCAGAAAGTGGACAGTGGAAAGTTACAGTAGCAAAAACTAAGAAAAACACTGGAATAGGACAGTATAATAAGAATAACATACTATATACAATAGAATAAAATACATCGTTGTCAGAAAAAGAGAATTGCACTCATCAACAAGGATGACAGCTTAGCCACCATTCTCCGGTCTCTTACCACCTCCACTGGGTCCAGAGAGCATCCTAGAACAGAGCTGGCCCTTCGGATCAGCTTGTTCAGTCTCTTCCTGTCCCCAGCAGAGATGCTGCCACCCCAGCAGACCACACCATAAAAGATGGCTGAGGCCACCACAGAGTCATAGAAGGTCTTCAGGAGTGGGCCCTTCACCCCAAAAGACCTGAGACTCTGTCCTGTCCAGTCCAGTCCAGTTTATCGTTCACATAAACACCAAGGTACCTGTAGCTGTCCACAGCCTCAGTGTCCATACCTTGAATGTTCAGTGGTTGCACTGGAGGATGTTTGTGCCTGCAGAAGTCTACCACCAGCTCCTTGGTTTTACTAGTGTTGATTTGGAGGTAGTTCTGCTGGCACCAGTCCACAAAGTCTTGGGTCAGTTAAGGGTACTCCCTGTCATCCCCATCAGTGATCATCAGGCCGACTATTGCGGAGTCATCAGAGAATTTCTGAAGAAAGCACTGGGTGGAGTTGTGGGAGAAGTCTGCAGTGTAGATGGTGAAGAGGAACGGAGCCAGAACAGTTCCCTGTGGGGCCACCGTACTGCAGAAGACCCTGTCTGACACACAGCCCTGAGTTTTCATGTACTTTGGTCAGTCAGTCCTGCTTGTCCTCAGTCCAGCGTTCGATACTGTCAACCATAATATTCTATTAGAACAATTAGAGCACACTGTGTAGGTATTACAGCTACTGCACTGCAGTGGTTTGTATCATATCTATCTAAGAGACTCCAATTTGTTCATGTAAATGGAGAGTCTTCTTCACACACTGAGGTTAGTGATGGAGTTCCACAGGGTTCAGTGCTAGGACCAAAGCTGTTTACATTATACATGCTTTCCTTAGGCAGTGTCCTCAGAAGACATCAGCATACATTTTCACTGCTATGCAGACGACACCCAACATTATCTATCCACGAAACCAGATAACACACACCAATAAGTTAAACTGCAGGAATTTCTTAAAGACATAAAGAGCTGGATGACCTCAAATTCTGTGCTTTTAAATTCAGATAAAACTGAGGTTATTGTAATTGTCCCTAAAAACGTCTTGTGGTCAAAAAACTTAATGAACCACTTGTCTTTTTCTGTATTTCCCTCATTGTTCTATTTATATTTTTTGTCCTGTATTTATTTATTTTTCATCTTTTGTATAATTTTTCATTTGGACGTTTCTGTTTTACTCTTCCTTGACTGGACCTACAAACATTATTTTTTTTAAACCTGTATATAGAAGACATGTCTACATTTTCAACTCCTCCCATGCCAGGTACTGTGAAATGAAGCTGATTATAGCTGTATTTATGTAATGTGGTGTGACTGCGGTCCATTCTCGCCACAACTCGTTAGTGTTTAATGGAATAGATTGAAACGTCAATCGCGAGAGGTGCTGACACAGTGTTTGCAAAAGGAAATGGAAGGTTTCCCTGAAATAGCTCTTAACTGGGTGCAAAGTGTTGCTGTGTGTGTGAGCATGTTTGTGCGTAATGGGCTTGAGAGGAAGTCATTCTCACTTTAATAACGATCATAGCTGTTAACCTGCATCTTCATTTCCAGTCGCCCTGCAGGTGTGCTTTTGATAAAAATCAATGTGGGGGTTACATTTCACTAATGACTGCATGTGAAATGGGTTATTACCATTAATAAAGTCCCACTTGTTCTGTCTTGACTCCATGGAAATAGCTGCAATTTTTTTTTTTTTAAACATGAGCGAGATGGTTTTGTTTTCTATTTGAAGGTTAATAACTCAGAGGTGAGACAATGAGAGCAGAGTCACAGTATCTTTTCTTTGTCTTTAGAACAGACAGCAGCATCAGATTTTATTGACTGGCGTGTCAGCTCTAATAATGAAGCTGTTTACACATGGAAGCCATGTCAGAGGCTCACACATATCAGCCTACTCACAGTTACTGTCCTGCTCCGTGAATCCACACTTTCTGTTTTCAGGGATAAACTGGTCATTTTATGTACCAGCTGATGCCCAACAGTTTTCTCACACTTAATGGTTTTCTGTGTAAAACCTTTAGATATTTGTGAATTCAGTCAGCAGTCTTTCATTGTTGCTTGTTCAGACTGGTTGAGACTGTTGTTGTATATATAATAGATGACTGTAGCCATTGTTATCTGTTGATTTAAAAAAAAAAAAAAAACACTGTTGTGGAACATCAGTCTGAGCGTTTCTGCTATTGCCATTTAAAACCATAGATCTGACTCAGGAACAGAGAGGTTCACTGGCTGACTATTGGGGACAATAACTTACATAATAATAATAATGTGGCTGTGGCTCAGGCTGGGGTAGCACAGGTTGTCTACTAATTGGGGAATTGTTGGTTCAATCCCTGAGTACTCCAGTCAGCAGGATTCTTGAGCAAGATACTGAACCCTGAGTTGCCCCAAGGATGAAATGTTCGTCAGAGTGTGAATGTTAGATATAAAAACAAATACTTGGGTAAATGAGACATGACGCTTTGAATTGCTGCAAAACCATTATATAAGAGCAAGTCTATTTACGATTTACGAGACTAACTTCATGTTATAATAAGGGTTATTGAGCAGGGGTTGTCGAGCTTTTGATGATCCTTTTCCAATGACTATGTATGTGAGCTGTAAGTTGTTATGTAGTTGGGTCACTATGCCATAATCACTGAATTTCATTAGAATTCAATGGCTTCTTTAAAGTTGTCTGCATTTGTAAATGGTGACTAGAACTTGGAACATGAAGCCTTGGAGTGGATCTGTTATCTGCTAACCAAATATTCTGACTACAGTGAGAGCCCTAAATACTTCCAGTGCTAAGTAAACCCACTAGCTAATGGGTTACCAGACTTATCAGCAGTTAGACTTTCTGGAGAAGCCACACAAATGATACTAAGTATCATTTTCCCCAGAGAAATATAATGTATTTATATATTAATTGGTTTTATAGTGCTTTTCTTGTCTTACTGACCCCTCAAAGGACTTTGGACCACATGTCACGTTGTAACTGTTCATTTATATGGTATTTTAATCTGTAGGCTCTGAGCACTTTAACAACTGCACATCCATCAGCAATTTGGAATCTCCAAAAGGGATAACATGCATATCTTTGGGCTGTGAGAGAAACCTGGAGCAGGCAGAGAAAACTTACACAGGAACCAGGAACAATGTTGCTGTGAAGTGACAGTGTTAGCACTTCACTATCACTATTGTCCATATATTACCTATGCAAACATAGTACTTAAAAAAAGCAAAATTGCCATTGTGCTGACTGTAAAATTAAAAAGGCTACAGTGTGTATATATATAGTGGGGGAAATCCCCCCTGCAGATTTTGCAAGTTTGCTCACTTACGAAGGAATGAACAGTAACTGATTTTTCTGGTAGTTTAATGAAGGGAGAATATCAGTGAAAGTAGATTTGCATGTCAGTGAATGAAATAACTATTTGATTCTCAAGCAAAACAAGGGTTCCTAGGTTTTGGTCCCAGTGTCTTGAGTCTATTCTGGGTTATTAGGTGTGATTCATTCTTTGTTTTCGTTATCATGTTTGCCCTGTGTTCTCTGTGCTTTGTGTCGTTATCGTTTCTGTCCGGGTTTGTTGCTGTTGCATGTTAGTAGTTGTTTGTCTGCTGTGCTGGTATATATAGGGAGTGCAGAATAATTAGGCAAATGAGTATTTTGTCCACATCATCCTCTTCATGCATGTTGTCTTACTCCAAGCTGTATAGGCTCAAAAGCCTACTACCAATTAAGCATATTAGGTGATGTGCATCTCTGTAATGAGAAGGGGTGTGGTCTAATGACATCAACACCCTATATCAGGTGTGCATAATTATTAGGCAACGTCCTTTCCTTTGGCAAAATGGGTCAAAAGAAGGACTTGACAGGCTCAGAAAAGTCAAAAATAGTGAGATATCTTGCAGAGGGACGCAGCAGTCTCAAAATTGCAAAGCTTCTGAAGCGTGATCATCGAACAATCAAGCGTTTCATTCAAAATAGTCAACAGGGTCGCAAGAAGCGTGTGGAAAAACCAAGGCGCAAAATAACTGCCCATGAACTGAGAAAAGTCAAGCGTGCAGCTGCCGAGATGCCACTTGCCACCAGTTTGGCCATATTTCAGAGCTGCAACATCACTGGAGTGCCCAAAAGCACAAGCTGTGCAATACTCAGAGACATGGCCAAGGTAAGAAAGGCTGAAAGACGACCACCACTGAACAAGACACACAAGCTGAAACGTCAAGACTGGGCCAAGAAATATCTCAAGACTGATTTTTCTAAGGTTTTATGGACTGATGAAATGAGAGTGAGTCTTGATGGGCCAGATGGATGGGCCCGTGGCTGGATTGGTAAAGGGCAGAGAGCTCCAGTCCGACTCAGACGCCAGCAAGGTGGAGGTGGAGTACTGGTTTGGGCTGGTATCATCAAAGATGAGCTTGTGGGGCCTTTTCGGGTTGAGGATGGAGTCAAGCTCAACTCCCAGTCCTACTGCCAGTTTCTGGAAGACACCTTCTTCAAGCAGTGGTACAGGAAGAAGTCTGCATCCTTCAAGAAAAACATGATTTTCATGCAGGACAATGCTCCATCACACGCGTCCAAGTACTCCACAGCGTGGCTGGCAAGAAAGGGTATAAAAGAAGAAAAACTAATGACATGGCCTCCTTGTTCACCTGATCTGATGTTATATTGAGATGAGATGTTATATTGGTTTTACTGGTAAAAATAAATAATTGAAATGGGTATATATTTGTTTTTTGTTAAGTTGCCTAATAATTATGCACAGTAATAGTCACCTGCACACACAGATATCCCCCTAAAATAGCTAAAACTAAAAACAAACTAAAAACTACTTCCAAAAACATTCAGCTTTGATATTAATGAGTCTTTTGGGTTCATTGAGAACATGGTTGTTGTTCAATAATAAAATTATTCCTCAAAAATACAACTTGCCTAATAATTCTGCACTCCCTGTAGTTACAGTCCTGTTGTCTTCCCATTCTGTATTCCTTTGTGTCCCAGTTTCATCTGCTTTTGTCCTTTTATCTTCCCATGTTCCCCGGCCTAGTGATCATGTTCTCCATTATCTTGAGTTACCCTTATTCCCCATTCTGGTGACTGTCTCTGTGTCTGCCAGTCAATGTCTCCATGTTTGTTTACTACTTTCAATACCATTAATATTTATATAGACTCTTTTTCTCCAATTGATCCTTCTGAGTTAACGGTCAACATATCTTATAGACCAGCAGGTTGGGAAGTCCAGGCCTCAAAAATTCTTATTTCACTCAACTTTCATCTAATGTTTTTTTTTTCTGGATTTTTGGATGATATTCTTTCTCTCTTTATCAAAATGAATCTACCATAAAAATGAGAAACAATATAGATATGTTAAAATGATCTTTTCTTTGCAAGACACTGGAGTTACAATTTCCACTTCTAAATACCTGGGACACTGTACAATATGTAATTAAAAAGAGAATACATGGGTTTTGCAGATCTCATAAACACATTTTATTCACAATAGAACATAGAAATATAACAAATATTTAAATTGAGACGTTTTACTATTTTTAGTATAAACTAGTACCTCGTTTTAAGGGCAGCTCCACAGCAGGGATAGGTGCAAGAAGAGGCTGGAAAAGTATATAGTACAGAAAACAAAAACAACTGGAGGAAGGTTAATTGGCAGACAACCAGTTTATTCTGGTAAAGTAAAGATGGGGCAAAGGTTCAGCAATTTCACAATAATGTTCCCTTTAACATAAAATTGCAAATAATCCTGTTATCTGTAGTACGTAATATCCTCTAAAGACTCGTGCGAAATCTCTGTGCCAAAGAGATGAGACCAAAAACAAAAGGATACCAATGTTTTTATAGGCTTGTAATGCAGTCTTAATCACTTTGTTTTAGAAATGTTAACTCTCTAAAGCCTAACATGTTGCCAGACATGACACCAGACAGATGTTTTGCAACTTTCATTTTCAGGATCTCTTCTGTGAATGTCCAGTGCTGTAAAACTTATAATTTCAACTGCCAAAGCAAATTAAATCTTTTTAAACAACAGATATTTCTCCTGAATTCCTTCTGAAAAATTTGAACACCACAGTTGATGTCCTGGTTCATCTCCTGAACCATTTGCTCAATTGAAAGAATTTCACTGGTTCCTGAAAGCGGTGGCTCTGTGCTTTTCAGTGATATTAGGGTCATTACGGTAATCCTCGCCACATCCAAATCTCGGCAAATAACACAGAAAACAACACAGCAAACCTATAACCTTGATTTAATTCATTTAATTTAATTTAATTTTAATTAACCTTTAGTTAAAAACAAGAACAAGAAACAATTCCATAACCTTAAAAAATAGCTTTAAGGATATACAGTAGTACCGTACAAAACAGTACTTACACTCAGAAACACCATGGAATTCAGAAGTTTTTGCTTTTCTCTTAATTTGGAAAATATCTTTTACTGTGTGAGGAATTGTCTAAAAAGTGGAGCTTTAGTGGAGCTTTTATTGTGCATTTCCTTTTACCATATTTTTTTTTTTTATTGTTTAGATGTGGGTGTTTGCTGTCTTGTTTGCTGAGATTTGGATGTGGCCCCTGTCCTGGGATTACTGTAATGATCCTAATATCATCGAAAAAGCACCGAGTTGATGCTTTTGGGGACCGCTGGGATTCTTCGATTGCGCCAGTAGTTCAAGCATTACAGTAGTTTGACTTAAAAGTTTGATCTAAATAGGATAAATCACTAGAGGCTATGGGAAAGTTTAGTCTTTATATTTAGCAATGAGAAAACCTATTTTTCAAGACATATGTTAGCTCTTTGTGGGGTCAATTAAGCTGCTAATGTTCTCACCTCCGAACTTTATTGAAAGGACAACCAAGTCTGAAAGAAATTTGAGTTAACATGATTTCAATGATTGAATGAAATGGACCAAGAACAAAGTCCAAATCAGTGGAAACCATCGGAGGCTGTGACTTTTGGACTCTTGAATTCCACTTTTCTCACACAGACATCGACTTTTTTTGTTAATATGTTAAGACAGATCTACAGAATGGCTCCTGAAGAGATGTTTCCACCTGTCATCTGTGTTTTTGAAAGAAGCTGGTGGTTGGTTTGAAATCAAGGATGATCCTGAGGGGAATGTCCAATTATGTTACGCTCTTGGGGTTCAGCATCCCTCTTAAATGCAGAAGAAGAGCTCTGAAAGTTTGTGTGTGCTCCTTTTTATTTTTTGACAGAGTTTAGTTTGTCTCTTTAAGCTCTACACAGTGTGAAGCTGCAATCAGCCAGACCAAGGCTGATGGACTTGTCTGTCTGTGTCTTCGTCTCTGTTTGTTCTGTCATCAGCAGAGCTGCTCTGCTCCGACAGGGAGGTCATGTCAAATCTTTCAACCATGTGCACCTGAAACTGAAACACTTTGTCCTTATCCTCTTTGTCTGCGTCAATAACCTGCCATCAGGGGCCACTGCCTCTTTTCAGAGCAGGTTGTCACATAGATGTGACTGTTGCTGTGATGATGGCAATGAAACGCAGACTAGATGGGTATAGAGAGGTTGGACAGAGATGAATACACATGAAGAGAAGATACAGATGAGCATGTGTTACATTTTAGTTGCGCACCTGAGATGGGTGGTGTTTTGGCAAACAATCGAAAATAATCTAGCAAACATAATCTTTCTTTTTCTTTCTTTTTAATTGGTGCTTTCTTGTTGAAACCTATTGCCTGTATTGACTGGAATGAAGTGAGCTGGGCCAAAAGACTAGTTGGAAAGGTCTAATTAAGCATGGCGGTAGCATATTATAGTGCATGTAATTTTAAGTACAGCTTAATTTCATGGTAATTCCCAGACATTTCTTTTCCCCTTATGTTACATCACAGGTACGCTGTACTTCTCATGGCATGAGCCTTATGGAGTAACTTAAGCTTTCTAACTTCCATATATTTTACAGGGAAGGGCGCAAATTGTACTGTAAGTAATTTTAAGTTCAGTGTAATTAGATAGTAAGTAAAGACTGCTTAAGTAATTTGGTGCATAATGGACGCTTCACTATGAAACTCTCTTGTTATGTTAAATATAAAAATGATAGTGTAATACGAGCTTTTCTTCCTTTCTTATTACAAACTATACATTCATCCATACAAACTTTGCAAGCTCATCTGATCCTATAATAATGGAGACAAAATTTGTTATTTTCATTAACCATTAATTAAAAACAATAACATGAAACAATTCCATAACTCTGGAAAAAATGGCTTTAAGGATACAGCACTGTACAAAACAGTACTTACACTCAGAAACACCGTGGAATTCAGAAGTTTCTGTTTTCCTCTCAATTTGGAAAATGCTTTTTCCTTTGAACAAGTGTCCAAAAACATGAGACTGACTGCATATTTCGCAGTCATCCCAAATAACAGGGTAGCACACCAAAGCCTTCTCCTTTTTGAGTGATGTCCACCTGTACAGACAATCAGACAATTGAAGATCATGTTTTCAGCAGTCTTGAATACACTTTTTCCCTTTAGCATTAAAATCATAAATGAACTACTTGTCCTATGACAGCTGGCAGAAGATCCACCCTCCCTGTGACCTTTGCACTTGAATTACTTGACTAAGGATCTTGGAAAGAAAAGCGTCTGGATTTCTTTAAGTTGCTTGAAAATGTTACCTCTCATCCGAGAAGCTTCTTCAGTTCTGAACTGAATTGAATTCCGAATTGCCTTAATTTTTCATAGCATAGGTTCAACAAGGTGCTGGAAACATTCCTCTCAGATGTTTTTCACCATACTGACATGATAGCATTACAAAGTTTCTGCAGACTTGTCATCTGAGGAGATTCACTCCTGTGGACACGGACGCTGTCCAAGACTGATGACACTGGGGTCTTCCAGGATTAGCAGACCCCCACAATACTCTGCACATACTAATCTTTGAGAGCGTGTGTGGGAAACCGTCCAGAAGTGGTGGCTCGTCATTTGCGACCTCTCGAAAACTCATAAGTTGATGTTTTTGAACCGTAGCGGTGAGTGAGAGGAAGGACGCTAGCATCAACTAGCTAGCCGGTCGTCACGGCAAAGCTACAAGAGCGTCTCTCAGCATGGGCCCGAAAAAATTTCTGTCAGCCGAGGAAGGAGACGATATTAAGAAGTCGCTGCAGTTTATGACAGAGGAGATTTCTACTGTCAAACTGCAGCAGAAAGCCATCCTGGACCTGGTCGAGGAAGTTAAGGCTCTCCGCATCCAGAACGCCGAGAAGGATTGGCGGCTGGCGTACCTGGAGAACAGAGTGGCGGATTTGGAGCAGTACACCCGGATGAACGATGTTATCATCACGGGGCTTCGCATCAAACCCCGGTCATACGCCCGGGCGGTCACCACTGACAATGTAGGAGGGCCAGGAGAGGAAGATGTCAACTCCACGGAGCATCAAGTGGTTACCTTTCTACGGTCCAAAGGTGTGGAAGTGGATTATAACAACATTGAGGCTTGCCACCCTCTACCCCGAAAAAATGACAGTGACAAACCAGCCATCATTGTGAGATTTGCAAACGGAAAACAGAAAACAGCACTGTTAAAACAAGGAAGGAAACTGAAAGGATCCGATGTCTTCATGAACGAACATCTGATAAAAAGAAATGCGGACATTGCCAGGAAAGCACGTTACTTGAAGAAACAGGGAAAAATTCAAAATACATGGACCACCAACTGCAAAGTATTCATTAAACTCAATGGAACACCGGAACAAGCCAAAGTGTTGGTCATCAGAAATATGGAAGAGCTGGACAAATACTGAGGTCAACTTACTCTGGAGGTATGAATACACATGTGACGTGACACACAACACAACACATGGCACAGTCCAAAAGAACTTCATCTGCATCCGGCAACAATATCAACATGACTCATTGGAATTCTCTTTATGATAATCTGGAACTGAGAACATTTCGATACACAGACCATAATGTTCTAGACTTAGAAAAGGATATAGACCCGGAAAATAATTTCTTCTACAACATTAGCAGTAACTGCTGCTACTTCACTGATGAACAGTTTAAGCACACCATCAACACGGAAAATAAATTATCAATAATCCATTTTAATAGCAGAAGTCTGTATGCCAACTTCAACAATATAAAGGAATATCTAAATGAGTTGACAAATCCATTTGGAATTATTGCCATTTCTGAAACATGGATCAATGCGGAGAAAGGAATGGACTTTGGACTGGAGGGATATGAAGTGAATTTTGTAAATAGAAGGAACAAGAGTGGAGGGGGAGTAGCTGTGTATGTGGATAAAAACCTAAACTACAAGGTGGTAGAAAGTATGACAACTGTAATTGATAATTTACTAGAATGTATAACAATTGAAATTTATAAGGAAAAAGAAAAAAATGTAATAATTAGCTGTATATATAGAACACCTGGCTCTAGTATTCAAGTATTTAATGACTTCATAGAGGAAATATTCTCTAAAACAAATCAAAAAGTTATGTTTATCTGTGGTGATTTTAATATTGACCTGTTGAATCCAAAAAAGCATAAAATGACCGACGAATTCCTAAACACTATGTACAGTTTGAATTTACATCCTAAAATAACCAGGCCTAGCAGAATTACACCACATTGTGCCACCTTACTTGACAATATTTTCACTAACAATATGGAAAACAACATTGTGAGCGGAATATTAATTAATGACATCAGTGATCACCTACCAGTTTTTGCAGTTTATGACACTAATTATAAGAAAAATCAGCATGAAGAACAACTGAGATACAGACGTGTAAGGACAGAAGAAACTATGACTGCATTTAAGAACGATCTATTAAATCAGGACTGGGACAATGTGTACAAAGAAGCTGATATTGATATTGCATATGGCATATTTTTAAGAATATTCGTGGAGTTGTACGATAAAAACTGTCCAACAATAAAATACAACAGAAAGCACAAATATTCAGATAGACCATGGCTCACTAAGGGTTTACAAAATGCATGTAAAAAGAAAAATACACTCTATAGGGAATACCTAAAACAAAGAACAAAAGATGCTGAAAATAAATATAAAAAATACAAAAATAAGTTGACCAATATTATACGTGTATGTAGAAAGGAGTATTATAGTAAAATATTGAACAACAATAAACATAATATGAAAGGAATATGGGATGTTTTAAACGGTATCATTAAAAATAATTCTGGACAACAAAGTTATCCACAATACTTTATCGATAATGGCAATATTATGGAAAACACTGCTGATAAGGTCAACAGCTTTAATCATTATTTTGTAAATATTGGACCAAAACTGGCAGAACAAATTCCTGAGTCACTGCCATCAGTAGACTGTAGTGAAAACCTGATTGAAAGGAACCCTAACTCAATGTTCCTCACATCAGTGGAGGAAAAAGAAATAATTGACATTGTACACATGTGTAAATATAAAACATCTACTGATTGTAATGATATTGACATGAAAATCGTCAAGAAGGTCATTGAAGGAATTGTAGGACCTCTAACATATATTTGCAACTTATCATTTCAGACGGGAAAAGTGCCAAACAAAATGAAAATAGCTAAAGTTGTGCCGCTGTATAAAACCGGGGATAGACGCCACTTCACAAATTACAGGCCTGTTTCTTTACTACCACAATTCTCCAAAATCCTAGAAAACCTGTTTAATAAACGATTAGACAAATTCTTAGATAAATATAAATTACTCTCTGACAGTCAATATGGATTCAGATCAAAAAGATCAACATCTCTGGCATTAATCGAATCAATTGAGGAGATTACGAATGCTATAGATCAGAAACAGTATGCAGCTGGAGTATTTCTGGATCTCAAGAAAGCATTCGACACAATCAATCATGACATATTAATTAATAAACTGGAACGGTATGGGATTAGGGGGGTTGTACTGCAATGGGTGAAAAATTATTTAAGTGACCGGAAACAATTTGTGAAGCTGGGTGTCCATTCCTCATCATGCTTGGACATTGCTTGTGGTGTTCCACAAGGCTCTGTACTGGGTCCAAAATTATTTATTATTTATATAAATGATATTTGTAAAGCATCTGATATATTAAAATTAGTATTATTTGCAGATGACACAAATATTTTTTGTTCTGGGGGGAATCTAAAGGAGCTGCTGGATACAATTACTTCAGAAATGTGCAAAATTAAAAAATGGTTTAACAGGAACAAACTATCGCTAAATCTAAGTAAAACTAAAATTATCTTATTTGGGAATTCCCTTAGAAATGCACAAGTGCAGATTCATGTAGATGGTGTGGAAATTGAAAGAGTACTTGAACATAAGTTTCTTGGTGTGATTATAGATGATAAATTAAACTGGAAGTCTCATATAAATCATATACATAACAAAATTTCAAGAAGTGTCTCAATCTTGAGTAAAGTAAAACACATTCTGGACCACAAATCACTCCACATTCTCTATTGTTCCCTGATTGCACCGTATTTGAATTACTGTGCAGAGGTTTGGGGCAATACTTACAAATGTTCGCTATCATCAATCTTTATATTACAAAAAAGGGCCATAAGGATAATCCATAAAACTGGTTACAGAGATCATACAAATTCACTATTCTTAAAATCAAAAATTCTAAAATTCACAGATCTGGTTCATTTTCTCACAGCACAAATTATATATAAAGCAATAAATAACCTGCTTCCTGACAATATTCTAAAAATGTTTTCTAAAAGGGAACGGGGATACAATTTGAGGGGGGAATTAAATTTAAAACATCCTCGTATCCGTACAACATTAAAAAGTTTTTGCATCTCTGTGTGTGGAGTGAAGCTGTGGAACAGACTAAGTAAAGATATGAAGCAATGTCCAAGCATGGCGCAGTTTAAAAAGCGGTTTAAGGATATGGTTATTACAGGGTACAGGGAAAAGGTAGAGATTTGATAGGGTGTTCTTGTCTAATATTTTCATGTGTGTGCGCATGCACGGGTTTGTTGGTATGGATATATATATATATATATATATATATATATATATATATATATAATTGTAGGTTGTGTATCCTTGAGGTGTTAATGGGGTTATTGAAAATGTGTATATGTGCGTATGTGTGTATATACGTATGCATGGATAGATAGAAACATATATGTGTATATATTAAAAAAAAAAAAATTACACATAACATATAATGTAATTGCAAGGAGGTATTTCTGTAGTCTATTGATACTAGATAGTGGAAAAGGGGTGGGATTAAATAAGCTTATGCTTCTTCCTGCTCCTTTTTGAACATGGACGTTATTTGGAGTTGTGGTTGCTCGTTTTCCTTTTGTTTGCTTTGTTCATTTGTCTCTTTTAATTCTATTTTTTTTTAATACTTTTTCAACATGTTCAAAATAAAGATTCAATCAATCAATCAATCTGCACATCCATCTTGAAAATACCCCATTTCACCACATCCCAAGCGAACCAGTTTGAGATGATTAAAGGTTTGAGATTTGGCACCACCTTCTCCTGTTAGCAACTTCCACTCCAGCAAGATATTTTCATACATAGAATACCTGAGTGTTATGCAAGCTAAAGTCCCTTGGTAATTCCGTCACCATGTGTCTCCTTTCCTGTAAGATAGCCATAATTTCAAAATACTCGTTATGCTATATTTTAAGTACTGGGTAAGTAAATTTAATTACTGGTTAATTCTATGGTGATTTCAGGAAAAACAACCATAACGTCTCCATCTCTTGCCAGTAAAGAGAAGCCAACAACAGATGTGTGAAAGCTCAATTTTAACTTTTTTTCTTTTTATTTAAAAAAGGATATTTAAAGCTTGCATGCTGTCATAAACACTTGAACAACTTTGATGCATACAGTGTGACTATTTATCCTGAATGATCATCACATCTTAAAGATCTCATCGTCGAAGTAGATTAAATAAAAGTTTGTTTTTTTATTGATTATGAATTCTGTTGCTGGAGTCTGAATTTGGTCCTTTTTGTTCCATGATTTCTAACATTTTAAAATATTTTTCATACTTAAATGTTTCAGATCATCAGTATTGAATAACAGACAAACATAATCTGCGGATTTAAAAAATGTAAATAAATAATGATTTAATGTTTTAAAGGAATTTATTAAAGTGGACCTTAAACACTACATATATTATTCATGAAATAAATCTAAAACAACTGCTGTAGATTTAAGACTGTCTGCGACTTGGTTTAAACCATACGTGTTTACATTTTTTAGAACGTTAGAAGGTGTTGAGCACCATCTCGTGCCTGTAGAGAACATAACTTCACTGGGTTGGTTGATTGCTGCTAAGAGTTTGTTGCTTAGAGTAGTTTGTTAGTTAACTAGTGACAGAATTGATCATTTAGTGTAAACAAGGAAACTAAAACCAAAAAGCAGTGTAAGGGGTTGCTTTTGTACTGCCCCCTGCTGCAGCGGTTTTTATTTTTAAAAAGGCAAAGATACACTGCCCACTTTCATTCTGTCTCTTTAGCAGTAAGTGGTTTGTATGTTGTGTGTTAGTGTTGGGATTTCATTGTGCTTTGGTAAAAAAAGATATATTTTGTGATGTGATGCACATGTAGTAACCTGTTATTTTATGTATTGGTTGGATGTGCTGGCACAAGATGGCCCTCAACTGTTATAAATGCTTCAACTTAAACACTTATTTCTTAAATCCAGCTTCACAGACAGTGTTTACCTTTATGTTCTTTTAGAGTAGGGCTCCATGCTGTAATTAGTAGTAGAGATTTAAAATATTCTAGTGTTTTGTGTAGATCTAATATTTGGCAGTAGTCTATTCCGGAGTCTGGGACCTGCAACAGAGAGATGTAGCAGGTCCTTTCACAGCGAGATTTAGGTTTCGACCTTGGAATAAATAACATTAGTTTGCATTGTTTGCATGCATTGATAGAAGCTCAGATAGGTAAGAAGGGGCTCGTCTTACCTATCTGTTTAAAAACAAAACGTAAAATGTTAATTTGGTTCCTGTAACTAATAGGAAGCCAGTGTAAAGAGGCCAACACTGGGTTATATGCTCCCTCCATTTTGTACTAGTCAACAGACAAGCAGTTGCATTTTTGGACCAACTGGAGACGATAAATAGAGGACTGGTCGAAACCAAAGTATGCTGTAGACTCGCCCACTGATATATTCACATTTATAAGGCTGTTCTTGGTTTTCTTGCATGTAATTTATAGACTTCGTCAAAAAAGGTATTGTGTTAGATCCCAAGAGTTCTGTCTCAGAGGTTTGTGCTGAATTTAGAAAAAGACCATTCAAATTTGCAGCTCCTTCCTCTTGTAATCAGCTGCAGAGTAAACAAAAATGTATCGAACTTAATAAATCTAAGGCAATTTTAAATGTCTTGAATGCAGTTAATTCAGGCTGCTAATGTTTTGCCTGAATATTATTATTTGTTTCAATTAGTTTTAAGAAGGTATTCATTCTTTATTGACACTGAAGTTTAAAAATGTTGGTTGCTTCTTTGCTTTGTTTGGTTTGTTTTTTTACTTTCTGCCTGTACTTAACTGGTGTATGGATTTGTGTGTCTGTTTTATTCATTTATGAAACTTATAAACAATGGCTGTGCGTGTTTAGTTTAGGTTGCATGTAGCTACTAATACTAGTCATAGTTTGGTGTCCCCAACAGAAACCAGTCCTAAGAATAATCAATTGAATCTGGGCCTTTGACTGACCATTTTTTGTGCAATTGTGTGTCATGTTCAGCAAAACCAGAAAATTATGCTCATGTAGTCACACTAATGAGAAACTTCCAGAGCAGAAAAACCTGTAGATAGCCGAGAAAAATGCATGAAGATCGATCCATATTTTCTGCTCATTCACACACACACAGACGCACACACACGCGCACACACACAACCTGAACATAATAGCTGAAAGTTGGACTTGACAGAAATCAACATCACTCCTCCGGCCATCTGTCTCCCAATCAATATTACCCCTCCTTTTCCCTCCTCTTATTATCAGTACTAATCTATATCTCTTTGTCTCGCTTTCTTTAGAGTCCTATCTCCTTCACTCCCTGTCTTTTCTCTAAATTACATTGAGGACAGTACACTGTTATGGAGGTAACAAATTTAAAATGACCTACATCGGAATTAGAGAGAAAGCAGGCCATCACACCCGAAGGGCAGTCGCTGACAGAAAAGTGGAAGAATGAAAAGAAAAGATGGAAAAAGAAAGCAGAGGAGCGTTGATTGGAAGTTGATTGTGGAGATTTCACTTCTCCTGTTTTTTTGTTTTTCGCTTTTCTCTTTTGGACAAAGGCAACAAGAAAATGAGGAGGAGATGAAAAGCACAAATGCCTGAGAGTCCTCATGGGCTTCTCTGCATCCACACAAAAAACAAAATGACAGCGATAATAAAAGTGATCACTAAAGCTTGTCTTGGGCATGAGCCACAGGCGTGGAAACAGCGCCAGTATTCTCAGTGAGCTGTGGTCTTTTGTGGGGCCATGTGTCACGGTCAGAAGCTTCCCATCCTGAAATGTACTCCCACAATAAAGGCAGAGTGGAGAGTGTTAGGCTTTTCATTTGGCAGGGCCATTATCAGAAAGGCCTGAAAGGACTGGAAATGACCCAGGTTTGCTCAGGCTGGGACACCCTGCGCCTCTTCGGCTTCTTTTATTTTTTTTTTCATTTTCTGTTGATTCTTTCATCACTGACCCCAAAGCCTCATTATCGCCTGCAGCTTCAGGCAGTGCACATCCAAAGTGAACTGTCAGGGCTGCTGCATAAAAATGACTTCATTACTAGCTATTCCAGAATGTACTCATATGAAAATCTTGTAATGTTTTTTTCTCTGTTATCATTAATAAAACTCAGGAACACACCCAAGTTAATGAAATAATCAGTTTAAATAATATGTATTGTGTGCATTTTTTTAAAATACATTTTTTAGTTTTATAGCTGGACTTTGTCCCACATTTGTTGCACTTTGTTTTGACACAGTCACATACACACCTGCCACCCCACAATACTCATAAGAAGAAATAAAAACTGCAATTTGCTTGATTTTTCCCATATTGTGCATCTTTACATTATGCAGTCACTTTTCTTTTGCAGTACACACATTAGGACTTTAGCATGTCTGATACCAAGACCTGAGACAAGACATGAATAGATCCATGGTATTGTATCAAACTTTCCATATTTTTAGTAAAAAAAAAAAAAAAAAAAATATATATATATATATATATATTTTTTCCTATTAATCACCCCTTTAAAACCCCTTTTTTCTAATATTTTCTTCTGTTTAACATGTTTCTCATGTATGACTGTGTTTGGAAACTGCAGTATTCATTTAACCTTAGTAATTCCACAAAGTGCTTCTCATTGTCTGTCTTGTCCATCCATCGTATGTCTATGGCAACAGCACTGCCAATGATGGGATAAAAGGATGAATCAGTGATTTGTCTTGTGCATACTGACCTGTTATTAGTTTGACCTGTAATCAAACTAATAACACTGTAATTTGTAGCAATCCCCTTTACCACCTGAGCTGTAGCTTTTTAAATATTTACATATTATTATAAAAGTGACTGACACGTTTTTATTTATAGTGGATTGCTCTCATTGGCATGTTCTTATTGCCATGGTTTAAGTATTTTCCAGCACTTACCGATGGTCATTAACACGGGTAAATGACTGAAATTATATGACTGTGGATACAAGTGGTTGAATTGAGCAGCAACTGTGCTCAGACTTGGAGAAGGGATGAGGAACTCAGACATGTGGTGGGAAGCTTTTAAGTCAAGACATGAGGTGGTTCGGCTCTTCCTGGGCGCCTCTACTTCAATGTTTTTAGGATGGGCTCATTTCTAAACTCTGGGAAGAAACCCTCAGAATGGACCGGAGAGATTTTAGTATATCCAGCCTGAAAACACCTTGGGACTGGGACTCTGCAGATGTCCCAGTCTTTCTGTCTCCTGTAAACTCAAACATACAGATGTAACGGTACCAAACCTTGACCCAGTGATTTTGCAAACTCCATTTTCTCAATCATATGACTTGACCCAGTGATGACACAAGATTGAACATGATTGAGCATGATTGCACAAACTCATTGCTATTGATGTTATTTCAGTTTCTGGCCTACTGGCTTATATACAATTAAGATCAAAGACTTGACTGAACACATACACTATTGTCAGAAGTCGAAGTCTCTTGTCATTGCCTCCTCAAAGTTTCTTAAGTCAGTCTCATTTGTCCCATCAGCTGTTGAGCAACTCACATTTTGTCATCAGTAAAACATGGCACATTGCACAATGTTTGAATGTAGACATGAAGCCTGATCTGCTGTTTTAATAACTAGTTTATTGCTATTTTCCTGTCTGTGTTTTTTTTCTACCCTACTTTCAAGTGTTTAATGATCACCTCATGTTTCCTGAGTCAGTTGTTAAATGGCTCTTTGTGGGTAGTGTTGGGACATCTACTTTAATTATTCTAACTAATCTTTAGAGAAATATCCCATAGATTTATATTCAGGATTGCAACATCTCTCATATCTTTATCACTAATTGTTTCAATTGTTGTTGAGTTTCAGACCAAAGAGCATGTTTCCCTAACCTCATCCAGACTCCGCTGCTCTGAAAAAAAAAACACCATAGTAGCATAGTATGGATTTTACAGTTCACATCTAGTTATCGAGTTCAATTTTTTTAAACTCTTGGCAAGGTTGTGCACATCTAATTGTCGTTCCTTCATCCACCTCTGTATTTTCTTTTCAGGTCTTGATCCATCTCAGCGTCAGGCAGTGGAAAAGTTGATCTCAGCGTCTCCGTGTCAGTTCGACCACGCTGCCCTGTTCACCATTTTACAGAAACACACACTCCAGCATCGAATGAACGACTCCTTCTCCTGCCTGGTATGTGAACAAGAACCTTTTCATCATTCGTCTTCATTGACTATCCACAATACTGCTCATTCATCACACAAACTTTCTTCTATCATCTATACCAAAATACGTAAGCTGCTTAAAATCCTCATGAAACAGAGCAGTTAAAGAAGAACCTGCAGTGAGCTTGTAATGGTATTGCTAAAACAAGTTGTTTAATTAAAGTTTATGAATCACCAAAAAAATAACCAACAAGTACTTTAATACGTAGATAATATTTGTGTACATACAGTACATTTTACCTTCAGGGTTCTCAGTCTATAATGATGGCTTGACTGTGCAACCAAAACAATAAGAGGATTGTTTTTGGTTTCTGGTACTGCCAGTAAATTTGCCGGGTAGCAGAAAAAAGTGGACGCTACAAAACAGAAAGGTTCCCACTAATGAAGTGTGAGAATAATAGAAAGACAAAAGTAAAACAACACACTGATGCAAAGAGCTCTAAATGTTGTTGATGTTTTTAAAAAGGCATTCAGTTGGAATCATTTCTAAAAAAAACAAAAACAACAACTAGTAAGTAACATCAAATACTTATTAGACTAAAACGAATGGATGGTAAAATGCATGGTGTTCACAATAAATTATTAATTACTGCCATACATTCTTTATAGAAATATCTACACACACTCTGATCACAACCAGACTTTCAACTATTGGATAAATTGATGACTTTTAAATAAAATTCAACTTCTTTTGTACATCACGTAGATGTATAGCTACTGTGACTTTCTAAAATATATTTTAAAAAAGCACACCTGTCCACCTGTTTTTTTTAAATTACATCAGAATATTTTCATGAGCTAATACTGTCTATACTGTGGCAGGCTGTCCAGAGTGTACAGCGCCTTATGGATGAGCAGAAGAAATGAATAGTTGGATGGATTAATGTGTGTGTGGAAAAATTACAACATATATAAACATTTTCTGCATCTAGTAACATTTTTTGTCTGTTTTTATAGCTAGGATACAGTTAGATATTTAATATAGTTATAATTTATAGCTTTATGTCTGTACATGTAGTATATGTGTAAATAATCAAATCAGTCTATTCATTAACCGACCAAAGATTATTCAACAACTACTTTTAATGTTGTTTAATGCTTTCTCAACAGCTCAGTTACTTCTTAAAACAGAATAATTGCTACGATGCCTTCCAGTCAGGTTTTAGACAGAACCACAGCACTGAAACCGCTCTGACCAAAGTGTTTAATGACATATGTCTGAATACAGACAGTGGAAAAATGTCAGTCCTAGTTTTACTGGATCTCTGTGCAGCATTTGATACAGTTGACCACAACATATTACTCAAACGACTGGAGAACTGGACAGGTCTTTCAGGAACTGTACTAAACTGGTTCAAAACATACGTAGAAAACAGGAAATACTTTGTATCAATAGGTAACTTCACATCTGAGCAGACAAGTATCACATGTGGAGTTCCCCAAGGTTCCATCTTGGGACCCCTTCTGTTTAACATCTACATGCTCCCACTGGCACAGATTATAAACAACAACAAAATAAACTATCACAGCTATGCAGATGACACACAAATATATATCACAATGTCACCAGGAGACCGAGGCCCTGTACAGGCTCTTGGTAAATGCATTGAGGAAATCAATGACTGGTTGTGCCACAATTTTCTCCAGCTAAACAAAAACAAAACTGAGGTAATAGTCTTTGGCGCCAAAGAAAAACGATTACAGGTCACCAGAGAACTTCAATCTATACATCTAAAAACCACAAACCAGGCGAGAAATTTGGGTGTAGTGATGGATGCAGACCTAAACTTAGAAAAACACATTAAGACAATAACAAAGTCAGCTTACTATCACCTCAAGAATATTTCAAGGATAAAAGATCTGATGTCTCAACAGGACCTGGAAAAACTAGTCCATGCATTCATCTTTAGTAGGCTTGATTACTGTAACAGCATCTTTACAGGTCTACCTAAAAAATCAGTCAGACAACTACAGCTCATTCAGAACTCTGCTGCTCGAGTCCTCACTAAGCCCAAAAAAGTGGACCACATCAGTCCAGCTCTGAGGTCCTTACACTGGCTGCCTGTCCGTCAGAGGATAGACTTTAAAGTTCTGATGCTGGCCTATAAAGCTCTGAATGGTTTAGGACCAAAATACATCAATGACCTCCTGACCCAGTATGAACCATCCAGATCCCTCAGGTCATCTGGATCCGGTCTTTTATCAGTTCCCAGAGTCAGAACCAGACACGGAGAAGCTGCATTCAGCTTTTATGCTCCTTATATCTGGAACAAACTCCCAGAAAGCCTCAGATCAGCTGAAACACTCAGTTTATTTAAATCCAGGTTGAAGACTCACCTGTTCTCAGCTGCATTTGAATAAAGCACCAAATCCACACTTTTAAGCTTAAATTTCAAAACTTACATTTAACTACTGATTTTATCTACTGTTCTGATTTTATCTGTTTTGATTTTATATACTGTTGTTTGTTTGTTTGTTTGTTAATTAGTTAGTTAGTTTATTTGCTTGTTTTAATCAATTTTAAATCATGCTTTTTATTTGTTCTTGTTTCTAATGTCTCTGTAAAGCACTTTGAATCACCTTGTTGTTGAATTGTGCTATACAAATAAACTTGCCTTGCCTTGCCTTGCCTTTAACCGGTTAATCCCTGGATTTTTTACTCACAACATAATCCCCAAATTCACTCACCTCGCCAATTGTGAGGCCAAAATGAATAACACACTATTTGAACAAAAGATAAAAAGATAAACTTAATATATTTTTTCTTCTCCTTAACAAAAGATAAAATAAGAATTAAAAGCTTTTTAACAATGAATCGGTACGCACTGATGTCACTGAACTTCATTTTAGCACTAGACAAGCCGTTCAGCTAATTTGTCATGCTCGGTGACCTTCAAATAATGGTGACGGGTTGCATTTTAACAACAGATGCAGCCTGGCCCCAGTCCAGGGACCTCCTAGGTGGAAATAGTCATCTTTTCAAACGTGAATAATTTGTGATGCCTTCAGTTGTGCTTAAATGTCTGCTGGTTTTGGATTAGTGCTCCAACAAAATAAGAATTTTTAAACTCGTAAATATAATTTTAATTTAGGTTCTGCTGTTTTCTATCCAAATTATTGTTGAAGCACTGCATATTTAAAAAATGAATGAAAACAAAAATAACTAAAACTTTTCAGAACAGTTTGAAGAATGAAAGAGATGTAGGAGCTCAGTGCGTGTGTGTGTGTTCAGCCTGGGGCGCTCTCTCACACTGATTAAGGGGATAAGCACTCTAATCAATACTTTCCAAATAGGAACATGACCCTCATGGACAACTGCTGTTCTGAGTCAATGGAGGAGGAGGAAGCAGTGAAGTGAAGCCTAAATAAGCGAGTCCATATGTGTATGTGATTTTTTTGTTGTTGTTGTTTTTTTGTTTTTTATAGTGTGTGCAGTTGTGGTTGGGAAGCATTGATCCAAATCCACAAAGTGTTGTTCATTAACAAAATATACCAATGGAAGTTTTCATTAAAGAAAAAAAGGAATCAATCTTTTAATATCTTTTTTATTAGTAAAAGTAATTCAAGTGATTTTCTTTTTCTTTTATTTTTAAAGGTTATTTATAACATTTTAAGTTCGAAATGACATCAAATCACCCAAGATAAAAGTACAAAGGACAGAGAAAAGAAAACAACAGCAACAACAACACTGGTTAGTCAGTCCATATTAAAAGTACAAGAGAAATAATGGAGTCCGAACAAAATGGTCTTCTGTGTGAAGTTAGACAGGGCAACAGAAAGTTCAGAGTCTAAAAGATGTGGGGAACAAGTCCAAGAAGGAGTTAGGGTCCGGCAGAGGTGTAGTTTCACATAAACATAAAGTGCAGGTGAATGGGTTAAACATTGTTGATTCTCTGTTAATATGATTGAGAAAAGAGTTCCAGATTTTAAAAAATTTAAAGTGAGTGTTAGCAAGACCATAACGAACCTCTACAATATACAGAAATGCAATCATCTCACATAGGGCTAGCACTGCAAGTATACCCTCTGGCTTTAATTTTAAGTCATAAATCCAGCTATATATATTAAATATCTCTTCCCAGAAACACCTAAGTGTAGGGCAAGACCAGAAAAGGTGGCCAAGAGTTCCTTCCATTGCTTTGCATTTATCACACAATGAGGAAATAAATGTATGTAGGTGCTGTAAGTTTAAAAAGTGCAGTAAACTGGCTGACTAGGTGTTTGTAGAAGTTTTAATCAAATAATCATAAAAGTCATTATGAGCAGGAGGCTGATCCAGATGGGAGAAAGAGTGTTTAACCAAACATTCAAGTGATTTTCAAACAAGGGAATGATCACCGGGAACCAAATTGCCTGCTCTATGTGCAGTATTTTTTTGTTGAGGAAAATAAGCTCTCAGTTATTGGAGCTTAATATTTTATTCACATAAATATGTGAATGTGCTTGGAGAATATGATAGCCTGTGCAAAGAGACACGATAACTTCATATTATTTATGACAACTTCCTTCTATCCTTTAAAATTCACAGAATTATCATTGAATGAAGATACCCTAAACTTTAAAACTGGTCAAGTCAATCCCTTGATGTCTTCAGCTCATACACATTTCAAAGTATGAAAACGCATTCACACTTGAAATTAGGCCAGAAATGAGTAATACTGATGAAAAGTGCAGTTGAGTAATACTTCCTAGTTTGAAAGTATCAGACCTCAAAAGACTGCATCACAATTTCTTGTAAAATTCCACTGTAAAATTGCTTTTAAATAGCCTTTTAAAACCTGCTCCCATATCTACTCTTGCAAAATATACATATAAATGTTTAAGATAAGATAAGTCCTTTGAGTTAATGACTGGCGTTGGGACGTGGTGGTGGTCCAGGGTGTTGTCATTGCGGGCCCTGGATCCTATTTTTTTTTGCAGTGAGGTCTGTGGAATAGGGGTCCTTACTGAGTCAGTTGTTAGCATGGTTCTCTCCTTCTGAGGGTACTCCTTTACCTCCCGGTCATATGTATCCCAACCCTCCCCGCTACTCCCTTAAACAACACACCACTCCCAGACATAGGGTCTGCATGGACCACAGTGGTTTGGGCCATTTATATGAATTTGCTTGATGTGCTGTGCGATGACCTGCCCCTGGTTTTTAATTACATTGTAGTCAATGACCAACAGTCAGGTGCTCATGTCACATCTATTCCATCAGTTTTAATAGCACTCTAGTTTACACAAAGTTATACCCATCTTTTTCACTTTGTACACATACAGTGGTACGAAAAAGTGTTCGTCCCTTCCACAGTTCCAAGACAAAAACCATTGCTAAGCAAAAGGAACATAAAGGTTCGCCTCCGTTCCTCCAGAAAGCAGCTTGATGATCCCAAAGACCTTTGGGAAAATACTCTGTGGACTGACGAGACAAAAGTTTAACTTTGGAATGTGTGTCCCCAATTACATCTGGCATAAAACTAACACAGCATTTTAAAAAAAGGAACATTATACCGACAGTAACATATGGTGGTGGTAGTATGAGGCTGGTCTGGGGCTGTTTTGCTCAGGACCTAGAAGACTTGCTGTGGTAAATGGAACCATGAATTCTTCTGTCTACAAAAACATCCTGAAGGAGAATGTCCGGCTGGCTGTTTGTGACCTCAAGCTGAAGTGCAGGAGCAGGACAATGATCCAAAATGCACCAGCAGGTCCTCCTCCAAATGGTTTAAGAAAAATGTTGGAGTGGCCTAGGCAAAGTCCTGACCTGAATATGATTGAGATGCTGTGGCATGACCTTACAAAGGTGGTTCATGCTTGAAAACCCTCCAATGTAGCTGAATTACTGTCACAGGCTGGGTCTCCGACCCAGCACTCTGAGTTCTCTTTGTATTTTTCTCATTTTTTGATATGTTATTAGTTTTTGTGTTATTTCCTATTTTGCCTTTAGTTTGGGCAGTTATTGGTTATTGTTCCTGGGCTTTTTATGTTTGGGGTTTTGTATTCATTCATCACGTATTAGGTCTGTCTTATTGTGTTGTCATGTTTAGTTTTCAGTGTTTCCTGTTTTATTCTGACAGTGTCGTGTGTTCTTTGGTCATTGTATTTAGTTTCTCTCTCTTGGTCCTGTCATTAGGGTTATGTTTGTCAGCTGTTCCCCCATGTGTCGCCATTTCCCCCGATCACCTCATGTCTGTATTTAAGCCTTTTGTTTTCTGCTTGCCTTTATCGGTTCGTCTGTTTATTTGACCTCAGTCTTAGTTACGGTTTTCGTTTGTTATGTTGACCTTAGCCTTAGTTTTTGTCTTTGCCTGTTTATTTTCTCCACAGTTATAGTTTTTGGTCTTAGTACCTCTTAGTGTTTTGCCAGTTTGTTTTGGTTTCCTGGTTTATCCCTGCCGTCATTTAAATAAAGCTTCACTTTTCTGTTTAACCTTACAACTCCTCGTCATCATCTGCTTTTGGGTCCTGTTTCCACACACATCGGCGCACCCCGCCGTGACAATTACAACAACTCTGTAAAGATGAATGAGTCAAAATTCCTCCACAGAGATTCATTGCTAGTTATCATAAGTCCTTCATTACAGTTGTTGCTTCTAATGGTGGCCGAACCAGTTATTAGCTGTAGGAGGCAATCACTTTTTCACTCAGAGCCATATAAGTTTGGATTTTTTTCCTCCTTAATCATAAACACCTTAATTTAGAAACTGCATTTTGTGTTTTGTGTTAGCGTTATCTAATATTTACATTTTTGCTGATCTGAAAGTGTGACAAACATACAAAAATATAGGAAATCAGGAAAGGGGCAAACACTTTTTCACACTACCGTACACCAACATACGCACCAATATATCACTTCCAACTTTGACGAGTGGGAAGGGGAGTGGGCGGGTGTTCCTGCACCCTGCCAGGGCAGTGGTTGCCTGGTGGCTCGAGGGCCAGGCTGGCCGCGTCCCAGGGTCGCTGTTCGTTTAGTGGCGCAGTTCTCTGGCACCTGGGGATCGCTGTTGGCTTATGACGGGATGGATGGGCTGTTGCAGAGTAGACTGCCTGTTGCTGCTGGTTCTCTGGAGCTGTTGTCTTTTGGTCGTGAGGGCTCCATCTGGAGCCTCCCTCCTCCTTCTGCTGGGATGGGCACACAGTTGTCATCCTGGGAGGGATTTATTGCAGCTTCTCTCTCTCTCATTTAAATCATGTATTTTTTTCACTGTGGATTCTGAAAACCTCATCCAGTGCATTGTTGGAATTAGGATTCCATATTTGAAGTAAAGCGTTGAAAAGAGCTCTGGTTTAGGAAGACCATGCCACGAAAAAGTAGTACAAAAAGTCACACAAACACACAAATATGTATTTTATCATGGGTATTGTGCTTGCTTTAGGATGACCCACATTTATTTATGATATAATGCAAAATCTTTATAATAAAACAAAAACAAAAATTGATGTTGTCATGAGGTGATGGATCTGACCATCAGCTGTGCTTTTCTATAACCACCCACCCCCACACCACCCCTTTATTGGGTTATATATAAAGGGGCCTGTAAAAGTGTGCACTGAACTAGACAACATTTGAAGCGCAGTAATTTACCTTCAATTCTAAAAAAAAAAGTTTATCATTAGACATTAAAAACTCTTTGTATCACATCACCATACTTTTGGAGGATGAAGACGCAGGTGTCCTCACCTCCCTTTGAACCTGTCTGAGCATCCTGCTGCTAAATTAACTTTGTGTTATGCTTCTATCATTATAGATCCTAATGTAATTACTTAGGTCTATGCTTGCACACGGTCCAGACTCTCACTCCTTTAATTCTGAAGCTTTCAAATTATTCAGTTATATTTGTACTAATTAGAGGAATCTGCATAAGAAAAACTAACAGGCTCCAGATTGTGTTGTATGGAGAGATAGACTGCCAGCCCTCCTGGGAAAAAATCCAAGTAGGAAAATGTTGGGAGGGATTTACCATGTCTATTTTCCATCTAGAGCTCTCTAGTGGATACATTTATAATGGTGACACTTTTTTTTAAATTACCTATAACACTAATTAACTTTTCAGCTGACATATATACTGTCATGGATGTTAGTAATTAACAAATATTAGCAGATAATACTGCTTAGAGTGAAATACTGTAGCACAAAGCTGTTGTTTATTCAAGTGTAGATCTGCATAAGAACCAAACCAATGAACTAAAAACCAAACCAAGGATTACTGTTGCTAATTATTGTATAAATAAATCTTTTTGATTTGTTTTTAGTATATTGTCGGTTGGAAGATATTACTGTATTCTATTCATGCAGACTGGAGCAGCCAGGGATCAAACCACCAACCTTGCAATGAGTAAATCACCTGCTCTGTCGTTGGGGCTACAGCCACCCTAAATATGTCAACAATATTTAAAACATTAGTTGAACAAAAATATGAGTATAGTTGCACTACCTGACAGTATTAATGTAATCTTTTATATTGAATTACATTTTTTTTACCACTGTAATTCATTATTATAAGGATATCCTAATAACTCCCTAAAAAGCCTTCGGTTGCATATTTCTCCTGTATTGGCTTCCCTTCATTGCCTTCCTGTTAAATCTAGAATTGAATTTAAAATCCTGCTCCTCACATACAAGGTCTTAAATAAGCAGGCCCCATCTTATCTTATTGACCTTGTAGTACCATATCACCCTATTAGAGCACTTTGCTCTCGCACTGCAGGCTTACTTGTAGTTCCTAGAGCAGGGCTGCCCAATCCCAGTCCTCGAGAGCTACTATCCTGCAGCTTTTAGATGCATCCCTACTCCAACACAGCTGAATCAAATGGTTTGATTACCTCTTCAGCATGCCATCATGTTTGGCAAAGGCCTGATAACAAGCCATTCATTTGATTCAGGTGTGTGGGAACAAGGATGCATCTAAAAGCTGCAGGACGGTAGCTCTCGAGGACCGGGATTGGGCACCCCTGTCCTAGAGTATTTAAAAGTAGAATGGGAGGGAGAGCCTTCAGCTTTCAGGCCCCTCTTCTGTAGAACCAGCTTCCAGTTTGGTTTTGGGAAACGGACACTCTCTACTTTTAATATTAGGCCTAAAACTTTCCTTTTTAGTAAGGCATATAGTCAGGGCTGGACCAGGTGACCCTGAATCCTCCCTTTGTTATGCTGTGTTAGGTCTAGGCTGCTTGGGGATTCCCATGATGCATTCGGTGTGTCTTCTTCAGTCACTTTTTTCACTCACTATGTGTTTATATACCTCTCTGCATTTAATTATTTTTATTAATAATCTCTGGCTCTCTTCCACAGTATGTCTTTGTCCTGTCTTCCTCCACTCACCCCCAGCCAGTCATGGCAGATTGTTGCCCCCTCCCTAAATCCATTTCTGCCAGAGGTTTTTTCCTATTAAAAGGGAGTTTTTACTTCCCACTGTCACCAAAGCGCTTGCTTACAGGGGGTCATATGATTGTTGAGTTTTTCTTTGTATCATTGTAGGGTCTTTACCTTACAATATAAAACAATTTGAGGCAACTGCTGCTGTGATTTGGTGGAACATAAAAAAACTGAATTGAATTGATAGCTCAGAGCGCTTTACAATGTTATAGAAAGAACCTGATAACTCCTTTTGAGCAAACACTTTGTAACCTTTTGGTGAAGTTGGTACCTATTAACTGTGTGAAATCTTCACTCGTTTAGCGCTGTGCTCCAATAAACTTTCAATGATTCCTGACCCTTTAAAAATAAAAGTTGACAACGTTTATACCCAGTCATACACTCAGATGTAGTTCAGAATGAACATTTAACCATCTCTTTCGAGCAGGTTTGATGGTAGTAGTTACTGTATGTGCATTCTTGGTGAGATTAGCTAAACTG
Source organism: Maylandia zebra (assembly GCF_041146795.1). Taxonomy (NCBI): domain Eukaryota; kingdom Metazoa; phylum Chordata; class Actinopteri; order Cichliformes; family Cichlidae; genus Maylandia; species Maylandia zebra. The sequence goes on along the minus strand of NC_135173.1, from coordinate 29,059,493 downwards.
GAAGATTTCCTTGAACTGACTTCTCTAGTCTCCGAATGATGGAAATTACTATCTGTGGAGCCATACTAATGAACGTGTTACTTACTGTGAATGAAGGCTAAATTTGGGATGTACTAGTGGTTCTCAAACTTTTTACAATGAATACCACCTCATAAAGTATGTGGCTCTTGAAGTACCAACATTAAAGTACAGTAGTGTATGCCTATTTAGCACCATATACAGCTTACATGAGACAATTTTATTTCTTTTATGAATGTTATTTATTTTAACTGTCATAAACAGGATGTGACAGTGAAAATAATAATAAAAACTGTAATGCATTAAAACATTTAGAACAGGTAGATTATCCGGTCTTTAAGTGAGGACATACAGTATGAATCCCGCTTCCGGGTCAAAGCTAGTCTGTCTTTATCAAGGCTGTTGTGTTTTTAACATGTTTTAATGCTTTGTATCTTGTTCTGTTTAATCTCAGTAAGACCCTAAAAATGAGGCAGTGATTACTGTCGGACTCTCTTGGTTTTTATTACCACTGTTCATTTTAAAGCTCAGTTTTTAAAACCTTACAATGTAACTAAAGCCCAGCCCATGCAGCAGTATATTAATGAATAATCTTGTATTGTGGATGGATTATCTCAGTTGTTCTCCTGACTGAAGCTTGATTCATTTACATCATCCCAACATGCGATTGCATTTGTCCTTAACCATCGGGAACCCTTGTGTTAGCTTTTATCGAGTGGCAAAGTTAGCGTTCATCCTCCAGCTTCACTGTGCTAATGTGTTTATATCAGGGGTCGACAACCTGCGGCTCCGGAGCCGCCTGTGGCTCTTTAGTCCTTATAGTGCGGCTCCGCGTGGTTTGGGAAAGTAGATTAGTAATAAACAAGTATTTAGTTGAAGTGTATTTTATTTATGTTCTTTTTTTAACTTGTAGTTCTAAATTGGAAGATTATTGTGATATTGAAATATAAAAATAAAATTATATTTTATTATTTTTTCATTGCTCAAAATAAGCGTCACACTCGCGGAAGCCAGTGTACCTGCCAAAATGCCGTGCATTTATCGAGACTTTCAACCCCAGGTAGGCCAATTGTGGGTCTTCGGATCCACATTATGTCAGCAGCTGTTCTCCACCGTGAACTATGTTAAAAACAAACACCGCTCATGCCTCACAGATGACAGCTTACAGTCCTGCTGTTCAGGGGGTTCGGAGGTTCGGGAGCAGAAATTCCATTGTACCACGGCAGACCTGACGATGTTTGCATGAACACGCTTTTCAGCATCTCTTTATTGACCACTTTTCACACATGGTTGCTGACGCATAGAGCCGGCTGTAGCTTTCAAAATGTGTTAATTACATAAATAAAATGTAATTTTCTCTGTAGCACTTCATGGATTTCATAAGCAACACACCTTAGTTGTTCACACAAAGAATAAAGGTAAAAAACAGTATATACAGTGTTATCTTCATTTTATATGTCAAAAAGTATTTGCGGCTCCCAGTGTTTTCTTTTGCATGGAAACTGGGTCCAAATGGCTCTTTGGGTCTTAAAGGTTGCTGACCCCTGGTTTATATTATACTAACCATAGCTGTGTAGCTAGCCATCACGTAGCACATCATTATATACCAGCTAGTCCAACTTCAGTAACCCTACAACATCACTTTAGTTTCCTGTCTTCATTTATGTCGGAAGTGATAGCAGAGCTGTACATTTTAACTTTTTAGAAATCCCTCAATCAGAACATGGTATATTAATTAATCTTAAAAAAGTTTTTGGGTGGGCTCCCTCTAGTGGTACGTGTTTGAGAACCACTGTTCTAGTTAATATAATTCTTTGTGTACTTCTCAGTTATTCTTTCAACTGCTCCTTTGAAGGATCATCTCAATCATCTGCCTCAATCTCACCCAATGCTTAGCACCCTCTTTTGTTATACCAGTCCTGTGCATGTCCTCCTTCACTCATGAATCTTCTCATTCGTTTTTTACTTTTCCCTGGCATCTCCATATTCAGCATCCTTTATGTATTGTGGCAGTAAGGACGGACCACCATAGTTCACACTTTTGACACACTTTAATCCTTGGTTGATGTTTCAACATACCTGCAGCTTTTCAGCTGCCAGCCATACATACACAATAACAACAACAAACTCAGGACCCAGTTAATTCTTTTTATGCAGGGAGGTGTGATTGCTGATGACGCTCCCTTGCGTCGGCTTCCCCTGCCGTCGCGCCACAAACCACACCTGCCACATACCCTCATTGCTCGACTTAGGCCAGGGAGGTCCGGCTGAATCTACTCCTTGCCAGTGGCCAATGGACCAGTGGCAGGGATGAATGGGATCTGGGAGTTGATCACGTATCCAGCGGCGGCACAGCAGGCACAACCCATGGCTCATGGGCAGCTTGCCAGGTGTCTGGTGCAGTAGGCGTGACGTGAGACAGGGCTCACAGGTGGTTTGGCAGTTGTCGGTCCATCCGGTGCACTAATCTCCGGCTCGGCCAGAGCACGTCCCACCGGCGTGACAACTTCTGGCGAAGGCGTGGCAGGTTCCTCCTACATGCACTACACGCTGACCTCCGGAATGGCGTGGGGGTCGCCTCCATTCCCCATGCAGTCAAAGGACCCTGATGAGGCCGGCGGCGTTGTTGGCCAGGAACCAACTGGTCCTGCAGCTGTCAAGCTGTTCAAGTTGGCTTAAGGGTGAGTGCTGTACACCACATCCTGATTAAGTTCCGGATGAAGGCTCTTAGGGTGCTGTTGATCTTGTACAGTTCCAGGCATTTCAGGATCCAGGTGTGGGGCATCAAGTCAAAGGCCTTCTATTAGACAATCCAGGCAGTGCACACATTGGTCAATCTGGTCTTGCAGTCTTGAGCGACTGCTCTGTCTACCAGTAGCTGGTGTTTTGCTCCTCTGCCAATTCCTTTTATGTGCTCCGCTCATGTATTGAATCACGTTCCTGTTCATCTTAGCTGCTATGATGCCTGATAGGAGCTTCCATGTGGTACTGAGGCAGTTTATTCGCCGGTAGTTGGATGGGACTGGTCCCTTCTGGGATAAGGAGTGTCCAGCCTTCAGTTAGGTATTACGATTGTCTCTCGTCGACTAGCATCTGGTTCAGTGGTGCTGCCAGATGCTCATGGAATGCAGTCAGCTTCTTCAGCCAGTAAGCGTGAATCATGTCAGGGCCTAAGGTTGTCCAACCCCAACTCTTCATACTGGAGACCCATTCTTGGATGTCTGTGATGGTTATGCATTTCATCCTTCCCATATGCTCTTCCAGTATTGATCCATCTCTAGCTTTGATGGTGCTTTTCTCATACTGTTCCCCTGCCACTGGGAGTATACCTTAGATGGTTACATGGAGTAGAGCTGGCTTACCCTCTTGCCTTCTATCTCTCTGGTATACCTCTTCAAGTGGCTGGCCAGTGCTGTGAGTCTTTTCTTGGCAGTTTCCAAGGCTAGAAGTATGAGCAGCTTGCTGTACTTCTTAGGCAACTTCTTTATTGCACCTTTCTATGGTCTCATCCTCCATGAGGATACTGTTACTGGGGGCAGGGATAGCTCAGTAGGTAAAGTGGTCGCCCCATGATCGGAAGGTCGGCGGTTCGAATCCACTTAACGGCTACCCTGAGGTACCCCTGAGCAAGGTACCGTCCCTACACACTGCTCCCCGGGCGCCTGCTTAGTGGGCTGCCCACTGCTTCACTGAGTGAATGGGTCAAATGCAGAGAAAAAACAAGTAATTTCCCCATGGGGATCAATAAAGTATCCATTATTATTATTATTATTATTATTACTACTTGTGGCTGTTCACCTTGAAGACAAGCATGTCACTAAGCACTGCTGCCAAGCCCACCTCAGACATGAGCAAGAGACATAAATATGAAGCCATACCAACTCGAATGGTGCCCAGATTAACAAGGTTGACATCAAGTGTTGAGGAACCAGGACACCCTGATGAGAAGTGTGCTAATAGAACAAGATGGCATCGGTGAGCAAGACATGAAAATGAGGCACTTTTGGAATGCTACTATGTAACCATCAGCGCAAGGGGATACATTAATAGGATGGGAGCGCTGGGGGCAGTGACTCTCAAAATAGGCAAGTCAATCTTCACAGAACAGAGCTCAACTTATTACAGGTGGATTTTTTTTGAGACTTCTCCTTTCAGGCGCATGAGCATTTTGGATAAACTAGTCTTTGGTGGAAGGCTTGTCTCTGCTTATCTTCTCCATGGGTATGTCATCTGGACTAACTGCCTTCCAATTTCATTCTCTTCACAGCTGCCCTCAGTTCCTATTTACTAATCCTTCATGATTTGCTGTTTTCCATTGGTTCTTTTCTCTCTCTGTTTATTTCATAACCTTGTTAAAAGTACTCCTTCCAACTTCTCAACATATTCTTTTCAGTTGTTAGTACATTTCCATTTATTTTAATAACCCGGATCTGTTGCATATTCTTTCCAGCTCATTCTCTTTGACTAACAAATTGATAATGTCAGGGAGGTTAAAGTTGGACCCAGAAGGCAGACCTGGAGATGGTGAGATTATTTTTTATTAAGGATGTGGCAAGCTTGGCAAATGTGAAACTGGGAAGAGGGAGCCTCAACTGAGGGGAAAAAGTCAGATTCAATTCTGCTTGTAGTTGCAAACAAATTAATTTTGAATGTGTGTGAATGTTAGATTGAAAACACTTACATAAGAAAAGCCTGGAAAAAATTCTTGAGAATGGGTGAATGAGGGAAGATGTATAAAGCCGCTTTCAGTGCTCAGTTAAAGTAGAAAAGTGCCATATAAGAACCAGTCCATTTACCAATCAGGTATGTGTCTCTGTGCACTGTACCTTGTAAAGTCTATGAATATAGCTTGCTACCAAAGCTAGTTAGCATTAGCTGGTAACTTCGAGACTTGAGCGTAGAATTCTAAGTGTTCACTTTTGGTTATAAAAAACCCCCCAAAAATGTCAGCATCAAAAAGATTATCATAAGGATTTGTAATGTGTAGGTAATAGTCATTATGTCAATCTTTTATTAAGGCCCTCCAAGGTTTGGAGGCCTATCTCCCCCTACCACCACTTCCCCTGCCAGTGGCGGACCCCCTCAGACATCGGTGCGTTGGTGGTTCTTTGTGTCCGGGGATGGGCGTCCAGGTACACACCAGCTCACTCCTTGGCGGCCGCTTATCGGGGCCTGGAGCCTGGGGCTCGCTCGGGCCACTTCGGAGGTGGGGTGCCCCCGGCCTCTCGGCCTGGGGCTCGGTCACTCAGGCGCAGCTGGCTGCCGGCGGAGCTCACGGGCGCGTCACTGCAACTCCCCCTGGCTTCTGCTCCGCGGCTGCTGAGTGAGCCCTCATCTGGGACTCTCCTCAGCTCTTTCTGGGACAGTGGCGCGGCTGCCCCTCTGTTGGTCTTCCTTGGTCTCTTGTGTTCTGGGGGCCTCTGGATGTCTGGAGTTTTGATCTCCTCCACACCTGCTTCATGCCCTGGAGGACGGGGCTGTGGCCCCCCCACACCCTCTAGCAGATTATTACATGAAGGAACCTTTTAAAAAACAAAAAACAAGCGCGTCCATGCTCACAGGTGTACACACGGGTGATCACACCCACAAACTACACCCTTTTTGGCTCATACCTCAAAGCACACTGTGTTCTGTTGATCTTATGTGCTGCACAATAATGTTTAACATTTAGTATTTGCTGTCATATTCCCATATATCATTGTGATGTTGTTTATTCTATTACTCTTGTTCTCTTCTGCTTGCTTTCTTTTTTCTTTCTCAGCAGGTGACCCAGGTGATTGATATATGCATTTTTTTTTCTCTGCCCGTTCTGTTGGTTTTTGTCTTTTGCCCTTCTCCCCCGTCCCTCTTCTCAGCTGTTTCTCTTTCCCTCTTTCTTTCTCCCCTTCTTTCCCCCAGTCAAGTCTGTCCCGTATTCAGTAAGTGAAAATAAAATAAACAATAAAAGGTGAATCAAATGGACCATTACGGCAAGGCTGGGATAGTCAGTTTGGTAAAGTAAATCCGTTGGGCATCTTTCTTTGCCTTTAGACAACAATTCTGATGGCAAAAGAGCGAAACGGGACAGGCCAAAAAAAAGAAAAAAAAAGAAAAAAGAAAAGCCTGGAAAAAATTCTTGAGAATGGGTGAATGAGGGAAGATGTATAAAGCCGCTTTCAATGCTCAGTTAAAGTAGAAAAGTGCCATGTAAGAACCAGTCCATTTACCAATCAGGTATGTGTCTCTGTGCACTGTACCTTGTAAAGTCTATGAATATAGCTTGCTACCAAAGCTAGTTAGCATTAGCTGGTAACTTCGAGACTTGAGCGTAGAATTCTAAGTGTTCACTTTTGGTTATGAAAAACCCCCCAAAAATGTCAGCATCAAAAATATTATCATAAGGATTTGTAATGTGTAGGTAATAGTCATTATGTCAATCTTTTATTTCCAGAAAGTGGGTTTATACACTATTCTGCATTTAATCATTTGTTATTATTAATCAGTGGCTCTCTTCCACATCATGTCTTTGTCCTGACTTCCTCCCATAACTCCCAACTTATTGTGGCAGATGGCCGTCCCTCCCGAGCCTGGTTCTGCTGGAGGTTTATTCCTGTTAAAAGGAAGTTTTTCCTTCCTACTGTCACGAAAGCACTTGCTCATAGGGGGTCATATGATTGTTAGGGCAATTGTTTTTGTGATTTGACATGAACTGAATTGAACTGAACTAAAGTGAATATTAATTCTGCATAATATTTCTCTAAAAGGATGTAAACTGTATGGAGTACTGCACATGTACATTTTTGCCTAATTCCTCATTAAGAATAATTTAGAATACTTTGTAACCTGACTGCTTGAAAAAAAAAAATCACAATATCAAAAATGTCACTAGGGTTGCCATAGAAACTGAACACATGCTTGGTTAACCTTTTAGCTGTTTAAAATGCTGAGGGTAGCTTGGGTAGTGGCATGAAATGTACAGCTATGGTGAATCTGGGACCAAGGATGACTTGAGCTAACTGGCAGATGGTTGTGTTCCTGACTTACTGCTTGCACATAATGGAAAAATCTTAAATGGACTGGTTCTTACATATAGCTTTACTACTCTGAGCACTCAAAGCGCTTTACACAACTTGCCTCATTCACCACTGACACAAGCACTTTTTTCTGTCCTCGTTCTATGTAAGTGCTTTCTATCTAACATTCATAGTGTGTGACTTACAGCCATCAAAAAGGAAGTTGGGGTTAATATCTTGCCCAAGGATATTTGGCATGCAGACTAGAGAAGATGGGGATCACAAACCACCAACTTTCCGATTAGTAGGTGACCTGCTCTACCACCTGAACTAAAGCCACCACAGGACATACTCCAAAGTTGGCTGTCAACATGAATGCTTCAGGAGCAACATTATGTGACCTGTTCTAGGGTGGGGGGCGGGGGACCTGCACCCAGGTCTGGATTTGTTCTTGCTATAAAAGTGACCAAATCTTTATGTGTGTGTGGAAAAACGCTCCCCTAAGTGATTTCCAGAAATTAGTACTCAGACCCCAGGGTGTCTGCACACCAAATCACCTGCAGCAGAAGACACAAAAACACACACAGTCTGCCCAGATCCTGACAGCCAGATGCCATCATTTGATTTCAGCACATAAAGATGTAGCTTTGCTTTTTTTTAAGATTTAAAATTAAACTTTTCTTTTAGTTTGTGGATATCAGCTGTGTCACTGATAGCACACAAACTGAGATATCAAGTAGAAACAGGAAACAATATTACAGGCAGTTCGTGAACATTGGCCCAAAATACTCTTATAATTTTCAGTCCTCTCAGAAATTCAGCTTGAGTTAATGTTGCATTAAATCTGCCATTAATTATGTGTGAGGAAGCGGACACTTTTTAAACCTCGAGAGATGCGGTGGAATGTCTAACTTCACCCAAGCTTTTCCATCAGTGACTCTATGAAGTCTGGGTACTTGCGCATATAGGCACAAACAACATTAGGGACCCATTTCCTGACCCGGAGGCGCAGGGAAACAGCCCACCAAGGAAAACCCCAATGTGCATGTAGCGTACAAGTATACCTACCCCTGCCTGCCCCCTCTCACCTAGGGCAAATCCTGAGTTTAACAGAGTCCAACACCTCTCCAGGAAACTGGTTGCAGACTGTGTACTGTGGTGAGCCTGACTATAGCTAGTTGGTTAAGGCACCAGGTGATCCTGTCTCAGGCAGGGAGACGTGGATTCCTTAAATTTTTCCACTATTATTTTTTTTTCCCTGTCAGAATCGCTCTTTGTCCTCTCTCACCCAGGAACAATTTTAGTGTTCTGTAAGCAATAATATATGATCTTAAAGCAGTATACCTACACTGTACATGCTGACCTTGTATCAAACTTCCACATAGACTAAACCTGTGTTCTGTTTATATTTATTCTTTACTGTCAAACTATTAAACACCACTGAGCGTGCAGCTGAGAGAATAAAAACTAAAACTGTCCTTTAAACATTAATTTAATGAAATCTTTGATTAAAATCTATCAGATGTCTGAATGATAGCATTGTCACATTGATAAGGCAGTTAACTTAGTCTGTATTTTTGTTGGCTTTCTTTCCAGGCTTCAGATAGACTAAACTTGATTAATATAGTAGCTGTTTTCCAGTCTTACTGACCAAACCCCTTAAAGTGCAAACTTTTAATGCTATGTTACTCTACAGTGCTTTTCTCTTTACCTCTCACACTCAGCTGCTTGGTCTCTGGCAGTTACCTTGCTGGTCGTATTACTTGTTTAACCTCTTCAGATTTTTCCCCATAGTATAGTTTCATCTTCCTTTGTAAAATCAGTCACTCTAATGCCAGTACATTTATTCATAATTGTGATTAGTCATTTCTGCTAACGTCACCCATTTTATGTGAATGTACAAGGGAAACCCTGGGGAAACTTAGTGAGTTGATAGCTAGCTTCATGTGACCGCTTGCCACTGTTAGGGTAAGTGAATCCAGATTGACTAATGATACCATGGGTATGCTGAACCAACTTTGTGGTACAGGCCTCAAGTAACATGTCAGTAATTGTGAGAAGAATCACTAAAACTAATAAATTCAGTGTGTAAACTCTTCTTGTTTTTTCTTGTAGACCTTCTATTGGGTCTGTTTGGCTGAGCTGCTGTCATTTCAGCTTCACTTTGCTGTTGATAGGCATACGCAAGCATATCTACAGGTTACAGAAACTAAACAGTAGTGCTTAAATACCAGCCATGTCTTGCCTTTGTTTTGGATTCCCAGTGAGACAAAGACAGTGATATTTTTGATGAAGAATATGTAGAGCATGTAATTCTACATATGCCATGTAAATCTGCATGATGAAGTGACTACTCTTGTCTGGTGGGGTCAGAAGAATTCTTGGATTAAAAAATGGCCTAACTGGCCAAAAAGAAGTCAGCAAGACCCTGAGGTAAAAAATCCTTAGCATTTTACTCTCAGCTTTCCATCTGTAGTAAGGTGATGAAAAGCCAAGCTGTTCGCTACTTCAGAGCTGCCACACTGCTTTGACTCCTCATGGGTCATGTCATCCCTCAGAGGGGGTGGCGGACGTTGGCGCTCTGACATGGAGATAGGCAGCCACGGCTGATGGAGCTAACAAGGCAGTCGGCTCGTTAGCTGCTAATTGAGCTGTTAGTGCCAAGACTGGAGTGTGCCATCTGTTTGTCACAGAGGAACATCTTGTCGCTTAACGCCTGCCGACAAGACCCTCTCTCTCTCCTTCCGTGGTGCGATATTAATAGCTCAAGTCCACAGACGGAAAGAAAAATGAAGAAATTGAAGAAGTGACAAACAAACTGAGAGTTTGGGTGGGTGGGTTGGGGGTGAGGGGGCTCTGTCAGGTCCAGTTAAACCTGACAAGAAACAGCATGTCACTTAGACTCTAAATAAAAAAACTGGAAGTAGTTTTCATTTCAAATCCTTAAATGATCTTTCAAGCAGATTTTTTTTAAGTCAACATAAATAATTTCTTGCATCTTCTTTTGGAAAGATGTAAAAAAAAAAAAAAAACCCTCTTTTTTGTGGTTTATGAATTGAATGGTGTTCATAGTGAATTTTCAAATTCAACCAATACTTTTAGGAGGCTCACTGTGAGTAGTAGTGGAGTAGAAGTTGCCCATTCTCACATCTAGCACCTAGCAGGAGAGGTTACCTCATATTCATTCTCACTACTCTAATTCCATACCAGGTATAAGATAAAAACATGTAGAAGCTGTTGGTGTAGTATATCCAAACTGCTGACCCTTAAGCATCCTTCATGCTACTTAGCTGCAGCTGTTGCATGGTGACATAAACAGGAAAAATATAGAACTGAAATGAATGGATCAGACAAATTGGATCAGCGCTTCCCTCCTGAAAGTACTCTGTTTGGCCTTGTTGAAGGTACTGCCTAGTGGGTTCAACCTTAGAGACCAAGCACCCACTTACACACTGTGTATTCTTTGAACTCTTTTCCAGAGACTTGACAAATAAATGGCTGCGTGTGGTGGCCAAACGTTCTGGAGCGGTTGAAGTTTGTGTACTACCATACATACCTTTTTGACTGTGTTATCTTTGAATATAACAAGTTTCAGTATAAAATGTCTTTGGAAATAGGGCTGGGCCATATTATACCGTTCACGGTAATACCAGTATAATGTTAGGCAACGATAGGAAAATAAAATATCGCGATAGAATATGAGTAAAACGCGCATGCGCAGTGCCTTTGTTTTAATACGCACATGGCCGATTGTTGAGTGAAACAGATGAACCAGAATTGGTTTGTGAAAATGGTGCAACTTCAGTGATGTGGAACTGGTTTGGTGTTTGTCCGTCAGATACACAACAAAGCACATTTTTTTGCAGAACATAGAATAGAATAGAATTGCCTTTATTGTCATTGTACAGAGTACAACGAAATTGGAGTGCCACTCCCTTGGTGCAAGATTCAATAATAAATATAATGTAAAATATAAAAAGTACAATAAAACAATCACAAGTATTCAAACAATAGTAAGTAAGATATATACAGCATAGCAGCATTAATATAATGACAGTATGAATAGCAGCATGATATAATGGCAGTGACGGTATGGTATAGCTAAGCAGGTTCAATTGTTTTTGTGCTTATTTACTACGGTGATAGCTCTGGGAAAGAAGCTATCCCTGAATCTGTTTGTCCTGGTTTTATGTGACCTGTACCGTCGGCCTGACAGTAATAGTTCAAACTGTTGATTGCTGGGGTGAGAGTGGTCCTTGATGATATTGCCAGCTCTGCTGAGGTACCGAGAGTTTGCAATGACCTCCAGGCTGGCCAGAGAGCAGCCAGTGATCTTCTGGGCTGTGTTGATGACCCTCTGCAGTACTTTCCTGTCCGCAGCTGAGCACCCTGCATACCATGTTGTTATGCCGTACGTTAGGATGCTCTCTATGGTGGCTCTGTAAAATGTCACCAGCAGCCTCTCCTCCAGGTTGTTCCTCCTGAGCACTCTCAGAAAGTGGAGATGTTGCTGGGCCTTTTTTACCACTGCCGTGGTATTTGCAGTCCAGGAGAGGTCATCAGAGGTCTGCACGCCCAGAAACCTCATGGAGCGTACCCTCTCCACACAGTTCCCGTGAATGTAAAGTGGGGCCGGGTCTGCTCTGCCCTTCCTGAAGTCCAAGATAAGTTCTTTAGTTTTCATGGTGATCAGTTGGAGGTTGTTAACTGAACACCACTCAGTCAGTCTGTTAACCTCATCTCTGTAGTCCGACTCATCCCCCCTTGAGATTGTGTTTGAGAGATGGGTAGGGGAGCAGTCATGCAAGCGGCCGTCGTTATTGTCGTATTTGTCGGACTAAGATGCTCTTAAATCTGGGAGTAATCTGGGTAACTCCGTATGCTTCAGGTCAAACAAACACTGCAGCATCACTGAGAGTTAAAAACTGTCTAAATTCTTTCATCTTTAATAAAACGATCAGCATTGCTGCTTTAGCAGGTGTAACTATGAAGTTTAACTTCCAGGCATCTATGAAAACAAAAGTTATTACATTTAACGGAGTTAGAAGTTAGCAGGAAGCTAGCGGGAGTTAGCTCGCTAGTTTTGCTAGTTACCTAAGCATGATATTGCATGTTCTGACTGAGAGATTTCTGAAAAAATTCAAACGTACAGCTCTGCTATCACTTCCAACATAAATGAAGAGAGGAAACTAAATAGCAGTGACGTTTGTAGGGTTACTGAAGTTGGGCTAGCTGGTATATAATGATGTGCTACGTGATCGCTAGCGACACAGCTATGTTAGCATAACATACACAGTGAAGCTGGAGGACGAACACTAACACTTTTCCACTTATAAAAGTTAACGTTAAGGTTCCTGATAGTTAGAGACAAATGCAATCGCATGGCAGGATGCTGTAAACGGACCAAACTTCAGTCAGGAGAACAACTGAGATAATCCATCCACAATACGAGGTTAGTCATTAATATACTGCAACAACATGGGAATAGAGCAGCTGCCAGAGAATTCAACATTAATGAATCAATGGTACAGAAGTGGAGGAAGCAAGAAGAATGAGTTTAATAAAGTTTGATTTATCTGACTGCTTTGTTTCACTTAATGTGCCTTATAATCCTGTGCACCTTATGGTCCGAAAAATACGTACTGCACACTGCAGTTTAATGTTGCAAAGCACCTCTTTTTAACTTCAGTGGATATTATACATGGTTATGCTCAGGATATGTCAGCCCATTTCTACTGGAAATGCCTTTTGGTTAAACTTTCAGCAAGGAATTTGCATTTGCACTGTTACATTTTTATAAAGCTTTAATGTACATAAAAACCAGCTTCTTGTTTAAGTGAAAATAAATGGAAGGTTGTCTTTTTGCGCTAGTAATGTTGTGTAGTTGTATTTTGTCTCGCATCAATTATATATCGTTATATTATTATATATATATATCGTTATCGCAAATTTTCAAATATATATCGTGATAAATATTTATGGCCATATCGCCCTGCTCTATTTGGAAAGACCATTCATTTCTGCCTTTTCTCATTTTACTTGATTTTTCTTTCAATATCAGTCACGTCTTAACACTGAATGTCAGCATAAATCTTTGCCTCTTTCGGCTTAATCACAACAATATGCAAATACGCAAACTCTACACAGACTGGAACCTTTTTTTTTTTTAAATGAACAAATGAACATTGAAAAAAGTATTCTTCCCAAGTGAGTTACAGAATCATCAAGGCACGAATGCTATTTATTCTTAATTCGCAAAAGATTCAGTGTATTTCAACCAGTGATCTCTCGCCTAGTTTTTCAAAGAGTCTTTGAAATCAAAGTATAAAGTCATGACATTTCTGTAACATTTTGTATCCTAAAGTGGCTGAGCTGGAAGAAAAACTATTTCACAGAAGCACAATCAAACAAAAGAACAACCTTCACTTTACAATTTCATGTATTTGAATTTTAGACAATATCACTTTATTTTATTAAAAGAAACATTTGATCTACCCACTGTCATTTTGCTATACAAACGGACTCTTTTGACTTTCAAATGACAGGTAATCCAGTACAGACGCAACCTGTGTTGAAGGTGAAACTGTTTCTCTCCTGGTTGTCTTCTCTCCTGAGTTGCTTGTTGCCTGGTGAAGAGCTGTGTGTGTGTGTGTGTGTGTGTGTGTTTTGGGGGGGGGACTGTCAGCTCACTAGAGGCGCTAATTTGTTAATGTTCCTTCTGTTAGGAATCCTAATTACTGTTGTAAGCTTCATGCCTAATTTAGTGATTATGTGCGAGATGACTGAGCTAATGAACATCTCAAGATGTTCCAGTTGTTCCACACCTTTTTCCTGCTTTTTATCTTTTTAAATTCTAGCAGAGAATTAATAATAGAAGAGTTAACCTTTGGACTGGTTCTTAATTGTAGTATTTTTGAGTTTGTAGTGCCTAATTGTGGCATTTTGTTTTGCATCTCCCACAGTTACAGGAATTTGTGAAGAGGATGTTCAGCCATGTCTAAACTTTGGAACAAACTGTGTTTTCTCTCAAGTCCTAGGTTTATCTTTCTTAAAACAATAAAATCATTCACATAAATTATCTTTTATTAGTCATGCATTTTGGCTATAAGGATCCCAACACTCATATGTTTGATAAACAAAGAATATTTACAAAAATGTAACATCAATTTATTGTTTTACGATTGAAAAGCACTGAAATGATAATAAAGTCTATAGATTAATTTAAAAAGTTTTATAAAGGGAGGTGCAAGGAGGAAAAATAAAACTAATGCATTGTTCTATGCTGATAGTAAGGCATGGACAGGTTTGTGAAAAACTGCAGGTAAACCTGAAGTAGCAGAGGCATCAGATGAGTCCTCATCAGACACCACAACTGCCCCCCCCCCCGTCTTGATTTTGAAAATCGTTTCAATATCATTTTAAACTATACTTTAAACTTTATCTAGCGGATGTTAAGTTTGATAAGATGAGTGGCTTGAAAGAAATGTTTAATCTGTGGAAGTTCTCCAAAAAAGAAGGCAAAATTAGTCTAAATAACCCGTACACGTCACTAAGGTCTGACGCTTTATTAGCCAATCTTTGTTGGTTTGTTTTAACTTATCTGTCTGGTGTGCATGTATTTTATCTTTAGGGCTGGTTCAGTCCTGGTCAGGTGTTTGTCCTGGATGAGTACTGTGCTCGGTATGGTGTTCGAGGCTGCCACCGCCATCTGAGCTACCTGAAGGAGCTGATGGATTATTCGGAGAACAATGCTCTCGTCGACCCAATGCTGCTACACTACAGCTATGCCTTCTGCGCCTCCCACGTCCACGGAAACAGGTAGTTAGGAATCATTAGAGTAACTGCACTCCACAGGCATGGAGATCTTTGTCTCATTTCTACAGAATGAAAAGGTCTAAATAAGAGCATAGATGGTAACAAATGTTGATCACTTAACATCCACTCGCTTGGTGGCAAATCACTTAGTGCTATTGTTAGGGCTAGGTTTTATTTTATCCACATGGTAAATAAGCATAGTTTAGGAAACTAGAAGATGTTAACTTTAAAATCAAATCTCTAACATACATTTTAGCTTACAGTTCTTCAAGATTTCCATTTGGGAATTTCAGATATGTCAAATATTTATATGGAATAGATAATTCCATGTAAAGTAGTCTGGTGCTTGCTAAGATGTTAGGTTTTGGGACTGCAGGGATTAAAGTATACCAATGCCAGCACTGTGTGTGGGTAGCAAACTCGAGCTGCACATCCACCCCTAACACCCTTTGTGAACTTTTGTGTGTGTGTTTTATGATATCACAATGTTTATCTTTGCTCCTGATGAACCAGAGTCACAATTCCTTATGGTTGTTAGAGAGCTTCAGTAGTTGAATATAAACAAAAATCCTTTTTTTTTCTCTTAATTGTTTGCTAAAATCACAGACGCTGCTGTTTTTTCCTCTACGTATTGTTAAAGGCACCTCAGTTTTGGTCATTTTTATTCATGTTTCTGTATTTATCCCTTATTCTTTTATATTGGCTTTATTTCTGCTTCTTTTACTTTTTAATTTCCTAATTATAAAAATTGTATTCCCGTTTAATTATACCTTTCTATATTAGCTTTTGTAAGGCACTTTGTGACTCTTATCTCTGAAAAACTATATAAATATATATTTCACGACTTCTTAAAGCAGTCGTACTCTTTTGCTTTGCACTAATCTTTCTTCTTGTTCTTTCACATAGTCCTTTTAGGGTTCACCACAGTGGATCAGCTGCCTCCATCTCACCCTAGCATTCAGTTCAGTCCTACTTAATTGCATTCATAAATATTCTCAGTGGTTTTCCACTTTTCATTCTCTTCATAGCTGCCCTTACTTTCACCTTACTTACCCTCTTCGTCCTGTTTTTTTCTCCATCAATCCTGCTCTCTCTCTTATTCTCTTCATTCATCTCCCCCATCAAAGTACTCCTTCCATCTTCTCAGCACAGTCTCTTCTCTTGTTAGTACAGTTCCATCTTTACTCCTTTCTTTATGTTCAACCTTATGCTCAACTCAATAAACAGCTTGTCTACTTTCTTCATCTCTTCGACTATCCCACTTTAGCTTTGCTTTGTCTTCTATCCTCCGTCCACAGCATACACTACATATCTTCTTGGCAGTTTCCCTCACTACCACAGCCATTTCTGTTCTTTTCGCAAAATTCATCTGCCTCCACATTCCTCACCTTAACACCATACCAACCCAAGACCTAATCATCACCTGTGTTCGCTTCACCTACATGTCCACTGAAGTCTGTCCAATCATCACTCTTTCCACCAGGAATACTTTCTGCCACTAATCCCACTTGTGGGGCTAATGCGCTGACAACAGTCAACATCACACCTTCAGCTTTACTTCCAGAACACTCTTTATATACTTTTCCTTGTTTCATTTTTGTATAGTAGCTCCACCTCAGTTGTGATTTAACAGTTCTTGTTAACAGCTAGTTTTTCTCTCCTTTATGAATGATAATTTATTCTGAAGGGTCGGCCATTAACCTATTTCTTCTCACAATTTAATTCCAAACTAAAAGTTATTTTCTCATGTCTTATCGTTTTATCGTTTTATTGTTTTAGTGGCTTTTTTCATTTTTATGGCAAATTGAAAACATGTTTGCAGCTTATGTCTCTATTTTAGTGGCTTAAATGACACTATGACTGTGTTTTATTTTTTTAAGTAATGAAAAACAACAAAGCAATTTTGTAAGGTTTGATTTTCCTGCTTTGCAGCCTTTGTGAAGAAACTATAAAACAGTATTATAACTTACAGGATTAAACAGTAGTGTTCAGTTATATGTTAATGCCTTTATAATAACCTTTTAGTCTTAAGAGATGTGAGCAAATATTGCACGTTTTTCACAATTTACAACAATAACAGTGCAAACATCTTCCTGATATGCAGTGTCAGGAAGCTGTACCTTGTCTGCTATGACAGAATCAAATTGGATCCATCTAAATTTGGTGAACATTGTGGGGCTAATGGTTGCATCTTTGGAATAAAGCGGTTTCCTGCATCAAAAAAGCAAAGAAGCAAGTGTCTAAGCTACAGCATCTCTAATCCTCCCAGTTGTAGCTAAGTTCCTCGTGGAAGTGTTTATTTACAGGCCCTGTCCCTTATGATAATGGGAGCCAAAGTGTCACTACACTACACAAATTTTGTAAAATACAACATAATCAATTGTGTCTGACCTTTAAATCAATAACTTGTGCTGTGTGTTTGATAAAACAGTCAAACTTTAGCCGGCTTCAAAAGGAACTCTGAGATGACTTGTTTGAAGGTTTGCGTAAGTTTGATGAGATGGATTTGAATCAGGATCGAGTTTAAAGGAGCATTATCAGAGCCAGCGGGAGTCACCTGTCAGTTGAGATCTCTTCTGCTCAGAGCCATCTACACCGCAGCAACACAGGATGTGACAGCAGCTTTTACCTCCCCCAACCCTTTAAACAACAATCCTCTCCATCTACACAGACGTAAATAGGAGAGGAGGTAGGTGACAAACAGAATCACATGCCACTCGGCCTCATCTCCTTTCTACAAATGTAAGGTGAAGTGGCATCTACACCCAGTGCTCTGCCATGCCGCTCAGCAAGCTCGACTCATGACAACTCTTGTCAACTGACATCATCACTAAAGAGCCAGAGGGTTAGTTGGATCCCGCAGGCAGATGTAGTACTTATTGTTTTCACTTGAGCCAAACTGAAAGCAAACACACAAACTTAAGTCTACAGGGATACATCTCCCCATCACCATCCCCAACCCCAGAGAAGCATTGACAGCAGCCTCGCCTCCATTGCACTTGCTTCATTTAGCAGCAACAATACATCTAAGCCCCGACAAGCTGTCACTCAACACTCTGCCTTGAGTGCTACCAAACCAAACACCGCTTTGTGTTGTGTTTCTCTCAGCTCGGCACATTTTGAGTTTGGCTTCTTGCCAACCTGTGCCCCGTCTGATTTGTTTTCAGCTGTAATTTCATTCAGAGGGTTTGAGTGACATTTGCTGGGAAAATTCAGTTTCTCGTATCATTTGAAAGCTCTTGATGATCTCTTTGTGAGTATCAGAGAAAATATGTCAGCTTCCAACTCACTGAATTGATTTTAGTAACCACTAAAGACCCCATTTAAAAGAGATTTTTCTGTGCCTTTGTGCTTGCTTTTTTATTTGTTGTAAAGTTTTCATGGAAATGTTACAGAAAGTGCACACAGACAACAAATCTGCTGGCATGGTGCATTCACATTCAACCTTATTGATTGGAAAAAAATCAGTTATTTTGTCTGAGTTGTTTTGAATTAGGCAATGTTTTGACAGTTATGGGAACACTTGACTGGCTTCATACTGCCAAACAGACTTTGGTATCAAACTGCTTTAGTCAAGGACGTTAAAAGTGATATTCATGTAAATGAAAAATAGGAAATATTATTATATTAATTACGCATAAAATTGCAACAAACTCTGAAATATTAAAGTCAGTTTTCGTATTGTTTAGGTTTTAAAGTAAAGCTTTAAAACCTAAACAATGGGGCCTGTTTCACTATTGTCACATATGTAACATAACTTGTGAAATGTTATTCCTTGATAGCTTTGTTTAGACTGTTTAGACTGCATTTGGAATTTTACAGCTTATGTTGCCTCGATGTGGCTTAATCGATCTTCAAATGCGCCCTTCAAAAAATGTCAGGCTGGACATTAAAGAACCAGGAAGTGCAGAGGATTAGTAAGGAGGAAATGAGGACGACAATCAAGAGGATGTAGAGTGGAAAGACACTTGGTTCAGGTTTGAAGGTATGGAAATGTTTAGGAGAAAGGCCGGTGGACTTTTTAACCAGATTGTTTTATACAGTCCTAAAAGTGAGAAGAACACATATGTGTGAATGAGAAGGTGTAGTAAAGATGTAAGTAGAGGTAGTGAAGGTGGACAAGTTTAAGTATCTGGGGTCAATTATCCAAAGCAATGGACAGTGCACAAGAGAGGCGAAGAAGAGAGTGTAGGCAGTGGTTGAAGGCATATATTAGAGGTGATCTTTGACAGAAGGATAGCAGTGAAAGGGAAGGTTGATAAAATAATAGTGAAACATGCCATGATTTATGATTTGGAGACGGTGGCACTAACAAAAAGACGAGAGGCTGACTTGGAAATAGCAGAGCTGAAGATGTTGAAGATTTTTAATGGAAGCAACCAGAATGGAAAGAATTGGTTGACTGAATAGTTGTTAACTTGTGCCTGACCGATCCAGTAACAAAATCTTATTCTTGATGAGCTGCATGTTTGATCTGGCAAAGATTTTACACCAGATGGCCTTCCTGATGCAACCTACCCCGTTTATGTGTACCGCTGTGGCTCAGGACACAGATATCATTAAGAACAGCAACTTGAATAACTGCTGTTACTTACAGGAGTTAGTTTTGAGGGTATTTCCTACCTAAAGTAATTCCTCTAAAGATTTCTCATGCGGGGAGTTTTCTTTACACACAGAGATTTATAGTTTTCCTTTTCCATGAGGTTCTCTGCTGGAAGTAGTACTAAAGGTCTGATGACCTCTGATTTCCTTTTTTCTGAATTCAGACAAAACTTGTTTCTAAAAGTCTTAGAAACATGGTTTCTAAGCAGGTACCTACTCTGAATGGCATTGCCTTGGCCTCTGTATATAATGACATTGTGAGGAATCTTGAAGTCATTTGTAACCAGGATATACCCTTCAGTGTGCTCGTTAACTGACTGTGATTGAATCCTTTCTGTCATCTGCACAATGCTGCTAAAATTAAAATGTTTTCTTCCATTTTTTCCTCTTAAATTAGAAACATCCTGTGTATGATGCTGAAAAATTAGTTTGATTTAAATAATTTTATGCTTTACTATGTAATCAGAAGCACACATGGATCAACTCACATGCAGCCTGTTTTTTCAGTTGATCCTGTTTTTTTCTCTTTACTTTTACTTTTCTTGCTTTTTTTCTTAGTTTTTTACTTAGTATTTTAGAGAGTTTGTTTTAATATCTTTCTTTTCAAAAATGTGGATCGAGCTCGTTTTGGTTCTCCTTGTTACCGTGGAACTGTTACTTTCATTGAGGAATGGGACCGTGGCGCAGCAGCTACACACCGCACACTTTGTTTACTCCAGAGATCAGCTGATCACCCTGATGCCAGCCAGCTAACCAGCCAGAACCATGGATATACCGGCTGAAATCTGGAGAAAAATACACCATGGATGCAGAGGTGGAGGACAGAAGAAGAGAAGGAGGGAGACGGCGAGATAGCAGAGGCCTAAACAGAGAAAGAGGTACAAAACATGTCTGTCATCAGGATATGCCTGATCACAACACATCTGCAGAAGGTCTGGAGCAGCTGTTCAGGCCGACAGGGACAGTGCAGCCAGTGGTGAGCAGAAAGGAGGGCTTGCCGTTCTTGTTAATAACTAGTGATATAACCCTGCTCACATAACAATGAAAGAGCAGATTTGTTGCCCGGACACTGAACGGTGCACTGTTGGGATTTACTCATGTAATCTTGTTGGCGGTTTATGCTCCTCCTTCTGCTAACCCCACAGCTGCATGTGACATTACCCACTCCGCCATAGCCCGGTTACAGACTAAGCACCCGAGTGCCTTTATTGCTATCTCAGGTGACTTCAACCATGTCACCTTGGACACTACACTGCCAACTGCGTGTGTGTGTGTGTGTGTGTGTGTGTGTGTGTGTGTGTGTGTGTGTGTGTGTGTGTGTATACACTACCGGTCACACTCATGGCATTCTTTCTACAATGTACATTAAATATTCTTCAGAAAGTTCTTCCCATATCTCTTACATAAGTTCATATAAATGTGTGGCACTTGTAGGTTGCTTTGCTTTCACTGTTCTGTCCAGTTCACCCCAAACCAGCTCGATGGGTTTAAGTCTGGAGACTGTGCTGGCCACTTCATGTTTTCAAGCTCACCATCTCGTTCTTTTTTCCTGAGATAGTTCTGGCATAGCATGTACTTATGCTTTGGGTTGTTATCTTGCTGTAGAATGAACCCCTGACCAACTAGGCACATATCAGAGGGTATTGCAATGCTGTGGTAGCCATTTTGGTTCAGGGAGCCTCCCACTCTGTACAAGTCAGTGACCCTGGATCCAGCAAAACAGCCCCAGACTGTCACACTTCCTCCTCTATGTTTGAGTTGATGCCACACACTGTGGAACCATCCTCTCGCCTACTTAGCGGCATACAAAGATCCTGCGTGATGAACCAAAGATTTCAGATTTTGATTAATCGGTCCGTAATACCTTCTTCCAGACTTCAGTAGTCCAATGATGGTGTTTAATGGCCCAGGAAAGCCTTCTTGCCTTATTCTGACATCTTAGCAATGCCTTTATTGCTGCAACTCATCCTGTCAAATCTGCAGCTCAAAGTCTTGTCTTTGAAACTCAGACTTGCTTACTACCACCACTATTAAGCTGTGCTTGAAGCTGTTGTCCTGTGAGCTGCTTATCACACAGAAACTTGTCCTCTGGTTCAGTGGTGGCTTTGGGTCTGCCAGACCTTTTCCTGTCAGAGTTTGCCCCAGTTTCTGTGTGCTTTTAAAAAAAAATAAATTTATTTTTTATTTTTTTATTATAAATTTTATTTTCAGTCACAGCAGCATGTTAATAACAAAACATTGAACATACAGTAGTTTGCTGCTCAGTATTTACAATATCCCAAAAAATAACAGAAATGGAGAAGGAAAACAAACAAACCAAAGAAACCCCTGCAAAACAACAAAAAAAAACCCAACAACAAACAAATATAAAAATAAAATGTATAAGGGACATTCAGTGTACAGTTAACTATGATAGTGATATAGAGATATGGCATCTGGTGATGACAAGGTGGTCATTTTAAATGTTTCCATGTACATCAGGAATGGCTGCCATGCCTTAAGAAATTTGGTAGTTGAACCTGCCAATGTATATCTCATCTTTTCTAAATGTAAAAACCTCATGAGCTCTGCAAGCCACTGTTCATGTGTGGGAGGAGCTTCCTGCTTCCATCTTAAAAGTATAAGGCGCCTTGCGATAAGTGAAGCAAAGGCAATAGAATTCGAATAGCATTTTGGCAAAGTGATGTCTTGAGGTATCATCCCAAAGATAGCCGTTAGAGCAGAAGGATCATATTTAACGTTATACATCTCTGACAGAGTGTTAAATATAGACAAATCAAATCACTTTTATTGTCACATCACATGTGCAGGTACATTGGTACAGCACATGTGAGTGAAATTCTTGTGTGCGAGCTTCACAAGCAACAGAGTTGTGCAAAATACAATAACGTAAACAAGCAAAATACAAGAATGGCTACATCTGAACTAATAAATATATGTACAATATATAATAGTATATGCATTTCTGGATGTGTATACTAAATGTTTTTCTACGTGTGTGTGTGTGTGTGTGTGTGTATACACATATTTTACAAATTAAATAGAGTAAACAATAAATAAAATATATAAAAATATACAGAGTTGAGACATGTGCAAAACAGTGGCATTACTGTACAGTATGGAGTGCATAATGTTGAAGTTCCAGTAGTGAAGCTGAGGTGTCTATGAAGTGTTCAGCAGTCTGATGGCCTGATGGAAGAAGCTGTCTCTCAGTCTGCTGGTACGGGACCGGATGCTGCAGAACCTCCTTCCTGATGGAAGCAGTCTGAACAGTTTATGGCTGGGGTGACTGGAGTCCTTGATGATCCTCCCCGCTTTCCTCAGGCAGCGCTTCCTGTAGATGTCTTGGAGGGAGGGAAGCTCACCTCCAATTATCCGTTCAGAGCACCGCACTACTCGCTGGAGAGCTTTGCAGTTGTAGGCGGTGCTGTTGCCGTACCAGGTGGTGATGCATCCAGTGAGGATGCTCTCAATGGCACAGTGATAGAAGGTCCTGAGGATGCGAGGGCTCATGCCGAATCTTTTCAGTCTCCTGAGAAAGAAGAGGCGCTGCTGCGCCTTCTTCACTGTTTTGTTTGTGTGTACTGACCACGTAAGATCCTCAGCCAGGTGTACGCCAAGGAACCGGAAGCTGCTCACTCTCTCCACAGCAGCGCCGTTGATGGTGATAGGGGTGTGTACTTCTCTGCACCTCCGGAAGTCCACTATCAACTCCTTTGTCTTTGCGACGTTGAGGGTGAGATGGTTGTCTTGACACCAGTGGGTCAGGGCGCTGACCTCCTCCCTGTAAGCCGTCTCATCACCGTTGGTGATAAGACCCACCACTGTAGTGTCGTCCGCAAACTTCACAATGATGTTGGAGTTGTTAGTGGCTGTGCAGTCGTAGGTGTAGAGTGAGTACAGGAGAGGGCTCAGTACACACCCCTGTGGAGCACCAGTGTTCAGTGTGATGGGGGATGAGGTGATGCTGCCCAGTCTGACCACTTGGCGTCTGTCAGACAGGAAGCTAAGGATCCAGCTGCAGAGGGAGCTGCTCAGTCCTAGATCCTGCAGTTTCCTGTCCAGCTTCGAGGGAACGATGGTATTGAATGCTGAGCTGTAATCTACAAACAGCATTCTCACATACGTGTCTCTCTTCTCCAGGTGTGACAGGGCAGTATGTAGTGTCAGGGCTATGGCATCATCAGTGGACCTGTTGTGGCGGTATGCGAACTGTAGAGGGTCCAGTGAGTCGGGTAGTGCAGAGCAGATGAAGTCCCTGGCCAGCTTCTCGAAGCATTTGCTTACGATGGGGGTCAGGGCTACAGGTCGCCAGTCGTTCAATGAGGAGATGGTGGAGGATTTGGGTACAGGGACGACGGTGGCCATTTTGAAGCAGGCTGGGACTACAGACAGAGAGAGGGAAAGGTTGAAGATGTGTGTGAACACTCCAGCCAGCTGAGCCGCGCATGACTTGAGGACGCGGCCGGGAATCCCGTCCGGACCAGTAGCTTTGCGTGCGTTCACCTTCCTGAAGCACTTCCGCACATCCTCCTCAGACACAGTGTGCGCACTGACGTCATCCGCGGTGCGCACACTGTCCGGTCTCATGGTGTTCGCTGTGTCGAATCTAGCGTAGAATACGTTTAGATCCTCACACAGAGAGGCCGTGGTCTGCAGTGTGCTGGTTTTCCCACCCAATAGTTATGAAGATTGGGGCATGTCCAAAAGGTATGAAGGAGCGAACCTGTTTCTGCTTTACATCTGTTACACAGAGGGTCAGCTCCTGGATAGAACTTGGCTAACGTTTCCTTGGAGATATGTAATCGGTGTAGGACCTTGAATTGAAGGAGCCCATGCCTGGCACATATCGAAGAAGAGTGTACCCTCTGGAGAAAAGATTGCCAGAGCTCATCTGTTATAGTCATCCCAAGGTCTCTCTCCCACTGTGCTTTAAGAATGGAGAAGAAGGAGATTGAAGATCTAATAATATAGCACAGATTTCTTTAATCGCCCCTCTCTTATGACCGTTTATATTAATAATTTTATCCAAAGAAGTTTCCTCAGGTAGTTCAGGAAGGAAATCCACTCTTTACAAAGTGGCGAATTTGTAGATAGCGGAAAAAATGTTGCCGAGGAACATTAAACTGCTTCAGGAGCTGCGTGAATGAGGCAAAAATCCCATCTACAAAAAGGTCTTTGATATTTCTAAGGCCATTACTTTCCCATATTTTAAAGGCAGAATCTGTCATGGCGCAGTGGCCCGTGGAAATGGGATGGACTCAAGTGCAGATTCAAACCCGGAGGCCAGAGGTGTGGTGTAACGAAAAGAGACTTTATTTACAATGCTCAGAGGCTAACAGAAATTGCAGACTAGAATTAAGGAACATAAACTAGATGTCTGAGGCGAGAGAAAATACTGTGACTATAACTAGATGGCAGGGATAACTGGGTGCAGGTACTGTGCAGGGGAAACTGTGGCTGGCCAGGGCACTGAAACAGAGGAGAGAGCAGTCAGGGGAATCCCACAGAGGGCTGCGAGTGAATCTGAGGATAATACACTGAGCTGTCTTACAAGCTTGCAGGTGGGGGTTGCGTGGAGGGGGGAGGCAGGAGAGGTCCAGGTGGGTGCTGCATGCAATGCAGGGAGGCAGGCAGGAGAGACTGGCAGTTCCAAAATGGGGAGAGATTACTGGCGGCTGCAAACTTGTATCCAGGAGAGCTTGGTAGGTGGGTTTCAGAGGCTGACGAGAAAACAGAGGAAATAAGGTTAATACACACGATGAGTCACCAAGGAACAGACGTGAGGCCGAGAACTGACTAAAGTTGGCAGATAATCTGGCGAAGACCAGTTGAGTGCGCCGGTCATAAATACTGCTGGTATGATTGCCATCAGGTGAGGAACAACAAAGACTCCACCCAGTGGGGAGGAGCCGATGCTGTGGAAAACCACCCAGACCACGACAGAATCCATCCTGGAGGGTGGGAACATAGGATTTGAGCAGATAGGTGCTTTAATTGACATTAAGTGTAACCCCAACCTTTTCCTACATTGCACCCAGATTCTGAGCGAGTCAGACAACAAAGGGTTACGTTTATACAGGGAGTGCAGAATTATTAGGCAAATGAGTATTTTGTCCACATCATCCTCTTCATGCATGTTGTCTTACTCCAAGCTGTATAGGCTCGAAAGCCTACTACCAATTAAGCATATTAGGTGATGTGTAATGAGAAGGGGTGTGGTCTAATGACATCAACACCCTATATCAGGTGTGCATAATTATTAGGCAACGTCCTTTCCTTTGGCAAAATGGGTCAAAAGAAGGACTTGACAGGCTCAGAAAAGTCAAAAATAGTGAGATATCTTGCAGAGGGATGCAGCAGTCTCAAAATTGCAAAGCTTCTGAAGCGTGATCATCGAACAATCAAGCGTTTCATTCAAAATAGTCAACAGGGTCGCAAGAAGCGTGTGGAAAACCCAAGGCGCCAAATAACTGCCCATGAAGTGAGAAAAGTCAAGCGTGCAGCTGCTAAGATGCCACTTGCCACCAGTTTGGCCATATTTCAGAGCTGCAACATCACTGGAGTGCCCAAAAGCACAAGGTGTGCAATACTCAGAGACATGGCCAAGGTAAGAAAGGCTGAAAGACGACCACCACTGAACAAGACACACAAGCTGAAACGTCAAGACTGGGCCAAGAAATATCTCAAGACTGGTTTTTCTAAGGTTTTATG
The DNA here is from genome assembly GCF_041146795.1 of Maylandia zebra. Classification (NCBI taxonomy): domain Eukaryota; kingdom Metazoa; phylum Chordata; class Actinopteri; order Cichliformes; family Cichlidae; genus Maylandia; species Maylandia zebra. Next base: position 29,033,352 of record NC_135173.1, on the reverse strand, counting down.
GACTGATGAAATGAGAGTGAGTCTTGATGGGCCAGATGGATGGGCCCGTGGCTGGATTGGTAAAGGGCAGAGAGCTCCAGTCCGACTCAGACGCCAGCAAGGTGGAGGTGGAGTACTGGTTTGGACTGGTATCATCAAAGATGAGCTTGTGGGGCCTTTTTGGGTTGAGGATGGAGTCAAGCTCAACTCCCAGTCCTACTGCCAGTTTCTGGAAGACACCTTCTTCAAGCAGTGGTACAGGAAGAAGTCTGCATCCTTCAAGAAAAACATGATTTTCATGCAGGACAATGCTCCATCACACGCGTCCAAGTACTCCACAGCGTGGCTGGCAAGAAAGGGTATAAAAGAAGAAAAACTAATGACATGGCCACCTTGTTCACCTGATCTGAACCCCATTGAGAACCTGTGGTCCATCATCAAATGTGAGATTTACAAGGAGGGAAAACAGTACACCTCTCTGAACAGTGTCTGGGAGGCTGTGGTTGCTGCTGCACGCAATGTTGATGGTGAACAGATCAAAACACTGACAGAATCCATGGATGGCAGGCTTTTGAGTGTCCTTGCAAAGAAAGGTGGTGTTAAGGTTCAAAATATTGGGGATGGAGACAAGAGAAAAACCACAATAACAACACTGGTCCGGTCGGGTTGAGTCAAACGATGATTTAATGATCACACACGTGGGAGATGGACACTGATGCAGACAGCCTCAAATCTCAAAGTGGTGGAGCATTGCTCAAACTCTTATAGCCTCTGGTTCTCCCATCTTATCATAAAAGCCTAAACATTGACATTCTTTCTCTCACACGGCGCCTAAGCTACGACCTTGGCTCCCTGTTTATCTGCTCGTGCTGAGATGGGGCAGAAAACTCCAGCATGTTCTATTCTCTTCTAATCAGACAAATAAGGCGATGACTTTCTGCGAACAGTATTTCTTATAACTCAACAGTATAATGCATCATAAACAATATCATTCATTCACAATAAATCAGCAGTCTAATGCAATGCAAATCAGTTTAAATACTGCAATAATTATCACCTTCTTCTAATTCAGGAGAATAATGCCAACTTAAACTACATAATAATTCACAATCTTTATTTCGGGGTCTAACATGGCATAAAATAATATCATAATTTTACAGTGGCTATATTGGTCGCTGATTTGTTTTTGTTTTGTTTTTGAATGTCAGAAATGTATATTTGTGAATGTGGAGATGTTATATTGGTTTCACTGGTAAAAATAAATAATTGAAATGGGTATATATTTGTTTTTTGTTAAGTTGCCTAATAATTATGCACAGTAATAGTCACCTGCACACACAGATATCCCCCTAAAATAGCTCAAACTAAAAACAAACTAAAAACTACTTCCAAAAACATTCAGCTTTGATATTAATGAGTTTTTTGGGTTCATTGAGAACATGGTTGTTGTTCAGTAATAAAATTATTCCTCAAAAATACAACTTGCCTAATAATTCTGCACTCCCTGTAGGTGTATAGTTCTAATGGGAGAGCTGAACTCAACAAAGCCGATAGGCAAATTTTGCCACAATTGGATGACTCAATTTGGAGCCAAGCTGGAGTCTCTGTAGTAAAATTACTCATCCAGTACAGCATATTTCGAATATTTGCTGCCCAATAATAAGACTGAAAGTTTGGCAAGGCTAATCCACCCATTGGCCTAGTCCTCTGCATGAAATCTTTACGAATTCGTGGACTTTTGCCATTTCAAATAAATGCAGAGATATGCTTATTCAGTGTTATAAAATACTTATTGGGTAAGTAGCATGGGATACATTGAAACAAATAAAGGAACTTGGGAAGTATGTTCATTTTGATAGAATTGATGCGGCCAGTTAATGACAGTGGTAAATTGTTCCACCTCTGAAGATCTGTCTCAGTATTCTTAAGCAGCGGGACAAAGTTTCTTTCATAAAGACCTTTGTATGAATGGGTAACCTTAACCCCCAGATAGGTCACATACCCTGATTTAACGTTAAATTGAAAATCTGCAAATGAAATCTTCCTGGCTATAGAGTTGACACAGAGAAGTGCACTTTTATGCAGGTTCAACTTGTAACCTGAAATATTACCAAAACATTCAAAAATGGCAAGAGCACGGGGAAGAGAGCATAAAGGCTCTGACATATACAGCAGGAGGTCGTCAGCATATAAGGATATTTTGTGTTCCTGGTCACCTCTGAAGATGCCCTTAATGCAACTGTCAGCTCGCAGTTTAATCGCCAATGGTTCAATAGATAATGCAAAAAGAAGAGGGGATAAGGGACAACCTTGTCTCGTACCACGGAGAAGTGGGAAATAAGAAGAGAACAACGAATTTGTTCTAACACGTGCCAAAGGTGAGGAGTAAAGTAACTGAATCCATGAAATGAAATTAGGGCCAAATCCAAATTTATGTAGAGTATAAAACAGATAATCCCACTCCACCCGGTCAAATGCCTTCTCAGCATCGAGTAATAAGGCAATTTCAGGGGTTGTAGTTGACTTGGTGTGTAATATGTTTAAAAACCTGCGCAGGTTGAAAAAACCATGCATACCCTTCACGAAACCTCTCTGATCTGGAGAAATTAACAATGGTAGTTATTGCTCTAGCCTGAGAGCAAGTAGTTTCTGAGTGCTTTTTGATGCTGAGGGAAACTGGAATCACTGACACAATTTCTCTGTAGGAAAGATCTATATTTTTAAGTGTTATAATGGTCTGTCTCTCTTCCATTGTTAATTGCCTTTTTCTCGCCATTTTTATAGCTACACACTACTTTCTGCAGCACAATGCTGTTCAGCTGAGGCTCACTGATGGGTATGGTACCACAGTGTGTTCCAGCACTGCTTTTATGCAGACAGAGTGGGTTGTAAGTAATCCCAAAAAGTTGGAACACCTGTAGGAATTAGTAGCACCAGCTTTCAAGGCTTGATCAACCTCTATTGGTGCAGAACAGATTTAAACTGTTAACCCATTTTGTGTTGCTGGGGTTTTTTTTGTTTTGTTTTTTGGTATAATTATGAAATACACAATATTTTTCAGTTTTGAGTAACCTTACCTTTTTTTTAACCTCTGGCAGTTCACCACTTACTTTTGTATCATTTTAAGCTATTCATTGGACTTGCCTGTAAAATATTGCCTGTAAGCCACCAATTGTAAGTTGGTTTCCAGGCAAACTAACATGCATAATTCAACCTTTTTAAATTAGATGTTAGTATTGTGAAATAAAAAAGATATGATGCTTTTATAAATGGTAAATGGACTCTTTCTTACATAGCACTTTTCTACTCTACGTGAACACTCAGGACGGTAATGTTGCTGGAAATGGTGTTGCGGTTCTTTTTTGTTTTTTTTGTTTTGTTTTGGTTTGTTGTTTTTCCATAACTTGTGTATCTGCAAATATACACATTCTGTATTTTTCATATGAAAGAAACTATACTGTGGTGGGGCTTGCTAATTTCTTGTTTTGATTTATGTATGTTATGTTTTGTTTTACTTCATATGTTTCATATGTTGTTTGTTTAATTTAAGACAAAAAAAAATTAAATGAATGAGAGGCAAGGCAAGGCAAGGCAAATTTATTTGTATAACACAATTCAACAACAAGGTGATTCAAAGTGCTTTACAGAGACATTAGAAACAAAAACAAATAAAAAGCATGATTTAAAATTGATTAAAACCAACTAACTAACTAACTAAACACACACATTTCACACCTGTTCGCGCGATCTGAACTCTTATCGTAAGGGGAGCTACCAGTCCTTCTGTGGACGAGCTACTTTCTATTTTAAATTCCCTGAATTTAAAATCTCTAGACCCAGTCTAGACCCACTTGGGGAGCTACCCAGAGCTCTAATCCCACACCTGTTCGCGCGATCTGAACCCTTATCGTAAGGGGAGCTACCAGTCCTTCTGTGGACGAGCTACTTTCTATTTTAAATTCCCTGAATTTAAAATACTCTCTAGACCCAGTCTAGACCCAGCTGGGGAGCTACCCAGAGCTCTAAACCCACTTAACAAACAAACAAACAAACAAACAAACAAACAAACAAACAAACCAGTATATAAAATCAAAACAGATAAAATCAGAACAGTAGATAAAATCAGTAGTTAATGTAAGTTTTGAAATTTAAGCTTAACAAACAAACAAAACAGTATATAAAATCAAAACAGATAAAATCAGAAATAGATAAGATCAGTAGTTAAATGTAAGTTTTGAAATTTAAGCTTAAAAGTGTGGATTTGGTGCTTTATTCAAATGCAGCTGAGAATAGGTGAGTCTTCAACCTGGATTTAAATAAACTGAGTGTTTCAGCTGATCTGAGGCTTTCTGGGAGTTTGTTCCAGATATAAGGAGCATAAAAGCTGAATGCAGCTTCTCCGTGTCTGGTTCTGACTCTGGGAACTGATAAAAGACCGGATCCAGATGGCCTGAGGGATCTGGAAGGTTCATACTGGGTCAGGTTCATACTGAGAGGTAAAACTTGAGGGGGTAGGGACAAATAAGTAAATACTTCAGCCTACTCCTTTTCAAACAAATAATGGAATGATATTTTGTAATGATTGTGAAGGCACATGTTTGAAATGTTTGAAATAAAAATGAACTGAACTGAACTGAACACTCAAAGTGCTTTATACAACATGTCTCATTCACCCATTCGTACAAGCACTTTTCTCTCCACCTAAGAGCTAGCTAATATTCACACACATTTATTCTAAAGGGAGCATTCGCGAGCAACTCAGGGTTCATAGTCTTACCCGATGATATTTAGGCATGCAGAAATGTATGCCTAAATATCATCGAGCATCGAACCACCAACCTTCCAGTTAGCAGATCTTCGCTACCTCCTGAGCTACATCAGATGGAGAATAGTAGAGGCTGTTTTGCCTTTTTGGCAGTATGAAGACAACATAATATCTAAATAAGAACCTTTAGGAACCTAAAATGTATCTGTGTGCTGAGATTTGTTGCTCAGCTCCTGAGGTTTTGTGTATTATAGTCAAATATGACAAATTATGCACCAAGATAGATGTCTAATATGTTAAAAACAGCAACTCAATATAAAAAAACCACCTGACCTTCAAACTATTCATATAGTCTTGTTACAAAAAGGCAAGAGCTGCAAAACTCTACAGCCATTTTTATTTTCTGTCATCTTTCTCTGGGATGCAGATTGATTGTTTGAGCAAGATGAACAACTCAGATTACAGAACAGCTGGCAATAACTGTGGGGGCTTGGAGCCTCAGGCAGTCCCTCTATCATGCATCTTGCTCCCATCACAGTCTTCACATCTTCATTTGTGCAATGAGACCCTTGGCTTCTTCAGCATGAAAGCAAATTTTTACATGAGTGAACACACACGCCCCCCTCACAATGGCTCTGCTTTCTGTTCCCTCAGGATTAACTGGTGCTTGTTAAATAAGGTTGTGAGCAGTGCGGTGGGGGAGTTGTGATGAATTGAAAGATTTGGGGAACAACAGGGTTTACAAGTTGTGCTAACAAGTGCTGTTGTGCAAAGAAAGCTGCTTCTCATTACTGATTGAATTGAGTTGAGTGGAGCTGAAGAGTGGCACTGATGTTCTCTCACAATACATGACAACGTCCTGTTGTTATCCACCACCACCTCTGCAACTTCCACCTTCCCCGGGCTGTGAATAACACTGAATCGGATTTTAGTTAACTTTGCATGTCTTTGCTTTAAAAGAAAAAAGTTATTTAATTAATTTATGTAATTGTTTTAGTTTAAAAAAAATCTTTTTAAATGTGTTTAATTTGAACCCCTTATAAGTAACTACTGACATCTTTATTAATTTAAAAGTCTGTATTTGTAATGCTAAGTAGTTTTACTTATTTTATATTATATGAAATATTTATGTTTATATTATTCATGCTATATACTGAATTAAATTTTCTTTCCTTTTTTAAATTAAACATATTTTTTTCTACAAGAGAGCAGGTGGCACTATTGAACATCAGAGAATAAAAATATAATTTAGTTTCATTTCTCTTTTGTTTTCTTCCATCATTGTGTTCACTGGTGTCCTTTCCACAACTCTGCTGTAGAAAAACATTTTTCTGAGTAAAGTAAAGTAAATTTATTATTGTCACATTTATGCTTCTCAGGAGGTTAATGCTTGATGATTCAGTATCCGCAGTTCTGTCTTTGAGACTTTGTTGCTTTCTTGTCATGCTATTATTTTCAACTTTGGAGAGTCATGATGTGCCTTGAAGAGCTCAGCAGAGTTGTTGGTACTCAACATGCAGCAGTCATGGGCTAAACCACTGAAAGCTTTTATAAGAACAACTCATTAACAGACAACCTCCGTGCTTCTTCCCTCCGGTGCCCACAAGTGCCGTTTAGAGAGGGTTCTTTTCTCTTTCAGAGGCACAGAGAAAGCCCAGAAAGTCAAGGCTGCTTGCTCTGGGTCCTGATTGCATTTTTCCCTTTTTTTTTTTTTTTTAACAAACTGCTATTCAGACCAAGGCAAGAACAGAATGAAGGCTTTAAAAGCATTAATGAAGCATTCACCAAACATTTTTTGTCAACTCTCCTGCTGACAGCCAGATGAATTGTGAGGAGCAGGACAAGTCTGAGCGTTTGATTGGTTAACTTTGAGGTTATCGTAGAAAAATTGGCTGACTGATCAGTTTGTTGTTTGTTTGTGAAACAAGCCAGAGTAAAAAAAGAAGCCAAGGAGAGAAAAAGCACCCTGACTCTTTTCTGTGGTGTTGAATTTTGCTTTTATTTCGGTTCTTGATGTTTCAGGCATTTAGCTGGTGTAGAGTTCTTAGTTATAAAAATCTTTTGCTTTTTAACCTCCTAGGACCTGGTGTCCACATATGTGGACATCACATTTTGGGTTATTTAGAACAAAATACTCAATTTTGGTCTACAAGGGCCTGATATCCACTTACGAGGGCATTATACTGCTACTGTTCTATTATTTAAACAAATATCCTCATATGTGGCTCTTAATTTTCTTAAAAACAAAAATAAGGTAAAAAAAAAAATCTGGTAATTCTTTGTTTTTACATTCATCGGGCCCCAACCAGCCCAAATATCAAAGAGAAATTAAACATGCATGTCGTGGAAGAGTTCGGGTCTTAGGAGGTTAAGAGAGTCTTGATGAAGAATGAAGACTAAGAATTATGTATAGTATATACAGCCCACAGTTTACACAGTACTGCCACTTTCAATTCTAAGGTTTTGAATTAAGGTCTCAATATATATTATTATTTTATTATTAGTTTATATTGTTATTATTATCATTATTATTATTATTATTTGTAAACTACAACCTTGAAACACAACAACACATGAAATATTACACCATGGCATTATTTATTTCATGAAAGTATCATTAGAAAAACACTGAGCCAGTACGACTGTTTGGAAGTGTTGCCAGGAGAAAGCTTTTTTGCCTCTGCTCTGAGATCATTTATACCTGAGGTGACCTGGCACCCATCTCCATCTGGCATCCAGAAGTTGAGGCTGCAGGACAGTAGATGGATAGTTGTCTTTTTTAAATGGAAGACAACTTAGTCATGGTGATACTTATTGTGCTTACTTTATTTATTTTCAGCTTTATTTTTTTATCTTGAACATTTTACTGTCTTAATGTTGGTAAGATTTTGCAAAAGTATTCTTCCTGATCTCCTTTTTTTTTTTTTTTTTACCTGTGAAGCACTTTAGCACTTTAGTTTCATGCTGAGTTGAGTTAAGGAGACTTCTTTTAGTATTGTGCGGTTCACTTACTACTAGGGTTAGCAACCAAAAGTACCAATTTATATTTAAGAAAAGATGTTGATTTGCATTAAAATAAACCCTTTCACAATGCTAACCACATTGTAGAAGGGAAACAACAAGCTTAGCTTTCAAGCTTCAAGTTTAGTTTTATAATGTATAGTGTAGTAGTTTACATATTTGCTTAGCAAGTAATAGGTCCTTTAAGATTGTGTCAGGAAGGGCATTAGACATAAGACTCAAATGTCAAATCAAGCATGCAGAGCTACCCCCTGTGGCGAACTCTGAACGTAGCTTTTTACATGAAATCTAGACTCCACGATTCATTATCAGTTGGTCATGCTAAAAACGCCAGCTGCTTCCCACCGTCAAGCAGTAATTTGTCACCATTATGTAAACATGAGTCTGTCTCTTTTTTCCCCTCTCTCTCTCTCGTTCTCATCAGGCCTGATGGGATAGGCACAGTGACCATGGAGGAAAAAGTGCAGTTTGAGGCAATCAGAAGTCGTCTCATTGCTCTGCTGGAGAACCAGATCACACATTTTAGGTATGTAACACCTTCATATTGAAGACCAATAGAAGTATATTTGTTTCTGAAGACTTATTTTTTCAGCTAAAACTAGAAAGTGTCAAGACTTATGTGGTCATGAAATTTCTGTCATGGAAGTCATGGAATTTAAAATTGTAATCAAAACCTTCTGTGTGGATGAACTGTTCAACGTCATTTACATAGAAAATTCAGATTTCTGTCCTTCTGCCAAAAATCAGTGTTGATCTTTTATTTTAGACTTTGTCGACTTGTTTAAATATTAGTTTCATTATGGAAAGGGGAACCTGTGATATAGAGACAAGATTATGTTTCTCAGCTAGCTTAGGTGCCCATCGGTGTCTCCCAGAAGAGCTAGAGTCACTTAGTCAGACAGATTCTGTTTAAGTGAGTTCTTGATTTAGCTTGTCTAGCAGTATTCAGGGGGGGGTGTGGCCTGTGAAATTGAAGTCAGCTTTCCCAAAATAATGTGGTTCATCATTGTTAACTTACATTAAATCATTAATTAACTATGATTAATTAGCATTTTGTATTTATTCGGGTAATATTTGTCTAATGTTAAAATTAATTTGAAGATCTCAAATATGTAAGTTCGACAAATATACAACATAAAACAGAAAAGAAATCAGTAAGGGTGAAATACTTTTTCACAAGATTTTATATGACTCACCAGACATTGCATACATGATTCACATTTGAGAACAAATTAATTTTTCACATGTAACAATCACATTGAAACACTGATACTCCTTATTCATTAGTATATGAATGCAGGTTTGTCATTATTTTCCCTCATGGTTGTAGGTATGTCAGTGCAAGTCAAAAAGCTGACCCAGCGGCTTTTTGACTTGCACTGATATAAATTCGAAACAGTACCAATAAGAAACTGTAAATGATATACGCTGCACAGTCTCGTTGGAGGGAAGAGTCACGGATCCTGATAATGAACTTGAGACACAGAAGGAAAACAGGCAATCTAGTTGTTTGAAACCTGGCTTCAGAAGATGCTGGGCCTGGAAGCTAAACAAAGAACTGTTACGATCGACAGGGCTCAGCCTTGGCCCCCTGATGAAAAACGACAACAATCTACTATCATCAAACTGCACAACGTAAGTGACAAAAGCAGAATGCAATCAGCGGGCAGGGAGAAAGGCGACCTGTCGCTTCAAGGAAGCAAGATTTACATTGCCAAGATTGTTTAACGCAGGTGAGGGGCCAGACGGCAATTTAACGGGGCGCGTGAGCACCCTATAAAGAGAGGAAATACAGTATCCGTATATATTTCAGTGTTCTGAGTGAAACTCAGTTGCAGTTGTTTGTGATAAGGAGATACGAACAGGCTATGCCGATTTTGTTTTTTTTTCTTTTTCTTTGGAGGTGCACTGCATTACAAAATGAGTAAGCAGTGTTGGACCATACTAACACATTAGTATTTTAAGAATTTTATTATTTTTGTTTTTCTCTTTGTCTCTCCCTTTTTTCTTTATGTTGCTTTTTTTTTTATTCTCAAATAATTCTTGACTTACTGTGGTTTGCATTCATTGACACTGCCAATTGGCCAGGGTGTGGGAGTGTGTGGGGAACTAACATCATGAGTGGGATACCCCTGCTGGCGGTATATGGTTCTCTCTTTATGGTGGAGGGACGGATCTTGGCTTCACTTGCTCAAGAGGTCATAATTCCATTCTGTGTTTATTTGTTTCTGTTCTTGTGGGGTCTTGTGGGGCTGTTCAAAGCTGGAGTTTGTGGTTGTGGGTGGGTTATTAGGGACAGTCTTTTTTACACTGCATGTGTGCTATGCACCAGTTCTTGTGTGTGTGATTACTAATTTCATAATCACATGAAAAATAATACATATGAGTGATATTAAAATTCTATCACTTAATCTGAAGGGCATCAACCATGTCGTCAATATCCTGTCACTCCTTAAGAAAGAAATGGCAAATTTTAAGAAACTCATTTTTCAGATCTGGACCATAGTAAATTGCAAAGGAGCTAGGCTGGCATCATATAACTCAAAAAGCATGGGAATTAGTTTTTTACATTGCTGCCCTCCTTAACACTTGACAAAACAATAACTATTAAGGAGGGCCTGTATGTACTTTTATGTTTCCCTCCAAGAAAATGTGTGAATCTCTTTACAACTTGTATGTCGCCCTCCATAACTTTAGAATAGACTTTTTTTCTCTCCTCAGAAATGTCTGACTGATGATATTCTTTTGTTTTTGTCCTCCTCTTGATTATCAGTTGTGGCTACTCTAACACTCTTTAGTGAATTAGGCTCTATAACTCGTTAAAAGGTCAACTTTAGTCAATCTCAGGCCACACTACTGGAAATGTGGGGGACAATGAACAATATTCCCTTCAGTCGGTCAGTATCTGGATTTACATATTTAGGAATTAAAATATCACCAAACATGTGGACCTGTGGAAGCTCAATTTTCTTCCAGTTTATTGCATGCAGTTAAAATAGACCTTGAATGATGGCATGAATTACCACTTTGTTTCGTATTTTATACTCTCTGCAGATGCATCCTCTGTACTTGCCGAAGAAGAAAATTCAGGATACAGAAAAGGCCGTCTCTAATTTTATACGGGATGGCAAAAAACCTAAACAGAGGCTTAGACTTTTACAATTACATACAGACACGGATGCCTAAAATTCTGTTGTACAACTGGGTTTGCCATGCCTGCTGTTTTTGGTCTTAGCTACATGCGTATTTTAAAAGGAATCATGTATTAATTCATGGAGTTGTTCTCCACACTCCCCATGGAGTCTGGTCACTTGTGATGTCCGTAATAGAAGTCCAGTGGTAAAGCTCAATCCTATTTTATATGACAGCATTAATGGTGGGACAGGGGGATTCATGTACTTGGAGACCTGTTTGAAGATGAGGCAACAGTTGTAGGCAAAACTTCCAAAGGAACGCTTCTTTGGATATTTGTCTTGGAGCACCTTCTGTATTCTACTCCCTTCTCTTTCTCCTCATAAGTGGGTAAAGGATTTAGGCACAGAATATGTAAGGGATGACAGGCAGGTAGCTATAGTCCTGATCAAATCTACCTTCATATGCAACAGACTGAGAGAAACTCAGTGTTAGATTCTTCATTCTGTTGTTTTGCACAAGATAAACTGCTCTCGCTCTCCTCTGCACATTAAGTGCTGTTCATATTGTCACTGCTTCTGGGAGTGTAAATTGATTTCTAGGTTCAGGTCATCTATTTCAGAGGAACTTGTTGAAATAATAATGCCTGTAATTGTTAAGTTGATGGCTGTTGCTAACTGGTTAACTTAAAAAGACATACATAAATTGGACTACACAGTAAGATTGTTTATTATTACTATTGTAATCATTTATATTCTTATTACAATGTGTGGTTTTCTTAATCTATGATTGTGGATTTGCCAACTATGTAGATGGACTGTCGTGGGAGGGTGGGGGTGTTAAAACTTAATAAAAAAAAGCATTTAAAAATAAATTGACAAAAACAAAAAACAAAATGCCGAAAATTTGTTAAACAAAAATAAAAACATTATCTTCATTCTCATAAATGAAAGCAGTCAGGGTATTTTTAGCACCATCGGCAACATGCAACAGGTGCAAGACATGTATTGATGGCAGCTGATGAGACCTCCCTGAATCTGCGTGCTGCCATTCAGCAATGCCGCTGCTGTTTGAGCACATTGTGAGGATGGTGTGAAAGCGACAGCCCCAAGACCTTGAGCAACACTCATCTGAATGGACCTGTGCCATTAACTGTACTGAAACCCATCTCTTTAAACCCTTCATGTCTGAGAGGGCCCTCCATCTGGCTCCAGAGAACACAGGAGGGGCCGGGAAGAGGGGGTCGATCAGCAGGAGTCATTACTAACTCACCTAAACAAGAGGCTAATGCTGATAAACAATGGCCAAGACAAGGCAGGGATTATGCAAATGTCACCCAGAAAAGAGATGGATTTCCACAGTTTGGTTTGGATTAAGTCAGAGTTGTTAATGTCTTTTAACTTCCTTTCACTATAAAATTTGCCCCCGTACCTACATTGAATCACTGATAATCAGTCCTACTCCTCCAGTTTCACATTTTTCAGGCAGACCACCGTTTATTTTATTTGAAAAATATCAGCTTTTTGTTAACAAACTGAAAATTAGTCTGACAGTCTGTAATTTTAGTGTAAGTTCTCAGTAGGCTTCAGTGTGGCTGTCTGAGTGAAACCTGAAAATCCCTGCAGTCTCTTACTTATATTGTCTGGTCCAGTACATAGTAATGCATAGTTACTATTTGTTGTTATTGTTTTTTTTTATTAAGTGCATGTGGGATTCATAGTTTTTGGAAAGCAAAACAGATTGCTTAGACAATATTTGGATGATGAAATGAAATAAAATCAGACATGAAAAAGAGCTTTTCATGTCTGAGACTGGAAACGATCTCTCACCTTTATTAGCACTGTCATATCTACTGTCTCAACCAGAAAAACAAAGGAAATTTTAACTTACATCATGCATCTGTAGTGCTTCAACATTGGAAGAGGTTGGAGTGGATGAATGGGTCAGAAAGATGATAACATGATGCTTGTACCCTCATGTTTTACATCACTTCAGTAAAATTTCTCTTTGTGAAGGTTAATCAGAGAAACGCTGTTGAAACTCCCTTAGTAGATGTCATAACAGTAAATGTGCTGTACTAGTGCCATCAACAATTAAATATCTTTCACATCATCAATTTCTTTCCCTTGTGTCATTTAAATTTATATAAGGGTCGTTCTGTCTCAGCCCTGTCAGCCAAGTTTTAGAACATTCTGTTCATCCCTCCCCCATTTGTGTAAAAGCTCTGTGGTCGGGGCGCCGGTTTGGCTCAGTGGGTGAGCAGGCAGCCATATGCCGCATGGCCAGAAAGTAGCGGCCTGGGTTCAAGTCTGACCCGCAGCCCTTTGCAGCGTGTCTTCCCCTCTCCTTCCTCCACTTTCCTGTCTGTCTTTATTGTCTCTATTCATTAAAGTCAAATTCCAAAAAACTATTTAAAATAAAATAGACATTTATGGTCCAAAGAGGATTCAGTGAAATTTTAGCTTCAAATATCAAATACTTTTCAAGTCTCTTGAAAAATGGTCCATCCCAGATTGAAATCTGTGGATATGTTTGAACATGAATACCTCAAAAGCTATTACACTATTAAAAATAAAAGCACAACATTTTCATTGGTTTTTTAAAAATATGTTAAAAAATATTAAATATATAAAGATACAATTTCACAGTTATCATTACATATGCTTACAAACTTTGAAGATTTACCATAAATAGTCTTGGTTTTTTTATAAAATTTTTACTATAGCACTTAAAAATCCTCGTTTTCCCATACTGACTAAAATAGAATTGACTGACTAAAATTCTGCCGATTTTCTCTTTAATCAGATATCTCATATTCACTCATTTAAACATTATCACCACTTATGTCTCCTTTCTGTCAGAAGCTTGCTTGCCGATGCAGATAAAATACGTATTTAGTATTTAGTAGTCTTTAGTGGAGATTGATTTTTCTTTTAAATGAACATCATGAACTTGTGACATAAAGTATGAATTGAATCTTTAAACAAAGTCCGATGTGATATTAGTTTAGTTTAGTGAGTTTCATAATTTCTTCTCTGTTAGCAGAGCAAAACATCTGCCTGTATTTCTTTTTGGTCTAATAAATGGCTGACCTGTGTGACTGCATGCCTTTGTTTATTAAGTACTGTTCACTTGTCAATTAACAACGAGAAACCTGCATGAACTGCCTCATCTGTACTCCGATGGAGCTGTAGGTGAGAAACGCTTCCTTCATCAGTGTAATTAGACAAGAGCAGGCAGCCATCTGTTGCCAACTGACCGTTTTCTGCCACTGAACGCATTTTCCTATTCTTCTTCTTCTCTTTTTTTTTTCTTTTTTTTTTCTATGAAGTTGTCCTTGAGATTGTTTCTAAGTGGCTGCCTACGTTTTGCATCTGCAGGTATTGCTTTCCCTTTGGACGACCAGATGGGGCCCTAAAGGCCACGCTCTCCCTTCAGGAACGGGTAATTGGCCTCTGATTAAATCATATTTTAACATACAGCACAGTGGTGTGAAAAAGTGTTTGCCCCGATTTTTTTGTATGTGTCATAATCCAGGTTTGTATTTCTTTTCTACTTAATAATAAACACCCCCATTTTGTGTTTATTTGTGTTGTCTTTGTCTAATATTTACATTTTTTTAATCATCTGAAACATTTACTGTAACCGTGACAAACATACAAAAAAAGTTAGGAGATCAGGAAGGGCTTAAATATTTTTTGCACCACTGTACAAATGTCCTGCACAGTTTTTTCATGAAACATGTAACATACATGTATAGAAAAGGAAAGCGTGTTGCCTTTGTTTATCAGCTGTCTTAGAATCAGTTTAATCACGTATCTGTGCAATTTGGTTTCAAGTGATTATCAATGTCTTCAGACAAAGTACAGACCAGTTTTCAAGGGAATAAGACTTGAAGAAGACTTATGCTGCTAGAAAGGCAAGAAAGCTAACCCCAGTCTTACTTGAACAAATCTTTGTTCAAGTAAGTCAATTAATTAAGTGAATCTAATTCACTTAATGTACAGAATTCACCTGCTTGCTGCATACATGCTACTACTGCACATTCACCTAATGTATATATTATATATAATGTAAATGGATGGATACATGGAAATTTAAATAAAGCTCAACATGACAGCACCCAGAAAGTATTCTGACTTTTATCCTGACTAAAATCAAGTTTTATCCAACTTATTTTCACGTCATATTTTTACTCTGGTGCTCAACACCCCACTTTATGT
Organism: Maylandia zebra; assembly: GCF_041146795.1. Lineage (NCBI taxonomy): Eukaryota > Metazoa > Chordata > Actinopteri > Cichliformes > Cichlidae > Maylandia > Maylandia zebra. The sequence continues at coordinate 29,018,232 of NC_135173.1, read as the reverse complement.
GGCTCTATGTCCAAGGAGGCTATCCTACTGTTTGACCACCGGTTTTATTCTGATTGGCTGCATCTGACACACAGAAGGTTTGACAAGCCATACAGTGGGGCTTCTCTTGAGCTCTAAGAAGACCTAAATGAGATATGTGTTTTTTCAGGTTTTGATGAAAGACATCACTACCCCTGTTCCTCCAGAGGATATGAAGAAACTGGTGCAGAGGTGTCTGGAACAAGCAGCTCAAATCAACTATAGTCAGTTGATTGAATATGCTAAAATCAAGGGTGAGAGTTTATAGCTTGATTTTTACCAAAAGATGTCACTTCAGGGTGGTGCTTGAAGGGAGAACAGAGGATCACAGTAAACGATAGATGATCATGAATAACGTAATGATAGATTTGTTAGTGATCAGTAGGGTTTGACCCAGAACCCAACATATACTGTACACACAACAGAGGCTTCTCTGAAATGTTCTGTAGTCATGTTTGAGTGTAAAACTAATCTGCAATGGCTTCTGCTTCTTTGCTATGGAATTTTCCCACATAGTGGAACATCAGGTACCTCCAGAGAAAAGACTGGAGGACATGATGAGGCTGGGAGAGCTCTGCATCGAAGTCTTGCAACAGAATGAAGAACATCACTCTGAGGTATTTTATTCCTTTTTTTCTGTCTTTAATACATTAGGACTTCAGATGCAATTTAAAAGACTGCTAGACTTTTGACTTTTATTTCAAAGAAGGTCCTTTTTTTCCCACCTCAGAATGTGTTGAGTGACAAAAATATGCAAATTTAAAAGAAAAAAGATAAGCTCCAGGTGTCTTTTGACATCCGTCGCAGGACCCGCCTGGAATTCCAGAAATCTGTTAGGTTGTCTAAGGCAGGTTTCCTGTCGGCTGTCATTACAGATAACAGTCACAATCCACATTTTTTATTTAAAACCTTTAACTCATTGATTAATCCCTGTCCTGTAATGCCTAGACTGGCTTCCTTAGCTCTTTGTGAAGGATTTTTAAATCATTTTACAGGCAGAATCTTATCTCTAAGAGTCTCGCACCCCACTGTGATGAGTCAGGCCCCAGCTTTACGATGCTCCACTAACCTCAATCAGTTTGATCCACTTTCACTGCCCACTCTCAGGGGTATAATTGATCACCTGAAAAATGCAAACGCTGTTCATGACATTCTTCCATCTCGCATTATTAAAGAAGGGTTTAACATTATCGGGCCCTATATTTTATCACTAATGAACCTGTCATTGTTATTGGGCTATGTTCCGGCTGCCTTTAAACACGCTGTAGTGCAAACTATACTCAAAAGGAGCTTCCTCGATCAGAATGATCTCGCTAACTTTAGTCCTATTTCCAAACTCCCATTTCTGTCTAAAGTCCTAGAGAAGATTGTTCACTCCCAACTCCAAACTTATTTGGATGCAAATAATATTGGGGAATAATTTCAGTCGGGGTTTAAGCCACGCCATAGCATGGAAACTGCATTACTGAAAGTCTTTAATGACCTTCTCTCAATTGCTGACTCAGGGCACCCTGTGGTCTTAGTTTTGCTTGATTTGTCCTCTGCTTTTGATTTGGTGGATCATAATGTCCTTTTAATGAGGCTTAAGCATCTGGTGGGCATCACGGGCAGTGCCCTTAGCTGGTTTAAATCCTATCTACTCCTCCTCCACTGCCCCTGTCACCTCTGGTGTCCCCCAGGGGTCTGCGCTGGGTCCTTTGCTGTTCTCTTTATACTTGTTACCCTTGGGCCGAATCTTTGATAAATATAATATTTCCTTTCATTTTTACGCAGATAACATTCAAATCTATTTTGAACTAGCTGAGGATGTCGCGTCATCGTTGCAACACTTCTTTGATTGTATGAGTGAAGTTAAAAACTGGCTACTGAGCAATTCCCTCATTTTAAATGATAAGAAGACAGAAATTGTAATCTTTGATACTCCCATCCCTCGGGCTGAACTAACTGGTGTATTTGGGCCCTTTGCCAACTCCCTTTCTGACACTGTGAGGAACTTGGGTGTTGTCTTGGACAGTTCCTTCAAGCTGGACAAACATGTGTCCTCTGTAGTTAAATCTGGCTTCTATCAATTACGTCTAATCTCTTTTTTTTTTCTTTTTTTTTGTGTCCCGTTTGGATCTTTAGCCATCAGAATTGTTGTCTTAAGGCCAAGAAAGATGCCAAGCAGATTTATTTTACCAAGTGGATCATCATGGCCTTGCCATATTGGTCCATTTGATTGACCTTTATTATAATTATGAATTTATTTTATTTTCAGTTGCTACAAATGGGACAGACATGACTGGGGGATAGGACAGGGAGAAAGAATGAAAGAAAGAGAGGGAGAGAAAGAAAACCAAAGGGGAGAAGAGACGGTGAGAAGGGGGAAAGAAAGAAAAACAAAAACAAACAAAAAAACCAAAACACCTGGGTCACCTGTATGGAGAAAAAAAAAAGAAGAGAAAGCAAACAACAAAGAGCAACATAATAGAAAAAACAGCACCATCACAATAAACTAGCTAGCAGTAGATATCAGTAGATACTAAATAATAAACGATATTGTGCAGCACGCAAGATAGACAGCGCACAATGTGCTTTGAGGCAGCAGCCAAGAAAGCTGTAGTCCGCGTCTGTGAATACCCGTGTGTACACCTGTGTGCATACCTGTGTGGATCAGCATGCTTGCATTCCAAAGGTTTCTTCATGTAACGATCTGCTAGGGAGTGTGGGGGGGCCACAGCCCCGTCCTCCAGGGTATGAAGCAGGTATGGAGGAGATCAAAACTCCAGACATCCAGAGGCCCCCAGAACACAAGAGACCAAGGAAGACCAACAGAGGGGCAGCCGCGCCACTGTCCCAGTAAGAGCTGAGGAGAGTCCCAGATGAGGGCCCACTCAGCAGCCGCGGAGCAGAAGCCAGGGGGAGTTGCAGTGACACGCCCGGCAGCCAGCTGTGCCTGAGTGACCGAGCCCCAGGCCGAGAGGCCGGGGGCACCCCACCTCCGAAGTGGCCTGAGCGAGCCCCAGGCTCCAGGCCCCGATAAGCGGCCGCCAAGGAGTGAGCCGGTGTGTACCCGGACGCCCACCCCAGACACAAAGAACCACCAACGCACCGACACCTGAGGGAGTCCGCCACTGGCAGGGGAAGTGGTGGTGGGTGGAGATAGGCCTCCAAACCTTGGAGGGCCTGAGATGTCCCCAGAGAGGTGGCGTCTGATACCCAACCTGACATATAGACACAGACATACAGGCACACACAGACACAAACATCCATTCCCACCCTCATGGTCTCATATGCACTTACTCAACACTCAACCAACGTGGAGACAGACATAAAGAGACGCTGTACACACGATCACACTCCCCAAGCATACTCTACGAACCGGGTCTAGGTACCCTTGCCCCTGGAGGGGGGAACTGCACCCAGACCCAGGTAGTGTTACCCTTTTCCCTGCGGTGGGGAGAGGCAGACCGCCCCGACTCCGCAGCAGCAGGAAGGCCCCACACTCCAGACCGCAGTCGGACAGCCAACTCCTCCTAGCCCCCCGCTCCAGCAGGCCGCAGAGAATGGGGGTGAGAGAAGACTCCAAACCTCCCTCCACCCGCTCATTGTAGTGTTGATGCATGTGTGTTCTAAGGTGCATTTAAAACCCAGGAGGGCATGGAGCTACCTGACAGAGAGCAGCAGGTAAGCGCATAGTCCCTCCTGCTAGCCCTCAATGTCTACATGTATTTAAAATTGAGAGGTGGGCAACGACACCGGGGGTGGGGTGTACACCCTGATGGTACTTTGGATTCCGTGTATCGTGCCCACCCCCAAGATCCTATATGTATGTGTAATGAGAGTGTGAGTAATGTGAATGCCTAAGTTGTGGGATAAAATTGAGGCAGAGGCAGCCAGAAGGGGACAGAGGGGGGGGTAGCCTCCTCTGCACCCTGGTGACATACCCCTACTCCAAGGCCCTGCATGTGTGGGTGGTTGTGGTGGAGCGGGAAGAGGGAGGCAGCTGGAGATGGGGAGGGAAGGAAGGGAGGGGCAGGTGACCCCTCTCCCTGGGGCCAGCTCCCCCGCTGACCCCAGTAGGCACTCCCATACTCCGCGACCCGCCAGGGAAAGGGGGCCCAGGCCCATCCAGACCGGGGCCCAGCGCAGCAGCGCCCCACAGAGCCCGGGACAGTCCACCCAACCCCACCACAGAGAAAACTGCACCCACCCCACCATCCACTCATCTTCCAGACTACATAAGACAATAAACACCCAGGCTGAGATCTTCCTCCACCTCTCCTGTATCTCCCCCTCCTGCAGAGAGTTCCTGAGGAGAGGAAAGCTCCTGCAAGGTGTGACAATCTCCCCCACCAGTTGAAGGGCCCCCCAGGTGGCTCGACGCACCGGCGGCACCCTGCGCCAGGGATGGGCCCCCATGCACTCACCCGCCCACAACCTCGGCAACACACAAACCAGGACCCAAGGCCCCGAGGCCCGGCCAGGGCCCCAGCCCAGAGACGGAGCACCCCCAGAACCTCACGCCCATCCCGGACCCACCCAGGGGCAGACAGGCTACCAGGTCAGTAACCCACGTCCGTCAGCACAGACCCTCCCCTAGCCCCGCTGCACGCAGCCACGAGGAAACAGTCACCCGAGAGCCAAAAGAGCCCCCAACCGGACATGACCGCTACCCCGGGTTGAGCCCCCCAAGGAAGATGCGTCCGGGGAACCCCCCGACGCCCTAAGCCTGTCCCTACCCCCACACCAATCACAACAGTGAAGGCGGGACCAAACTATGACCCCCCACCCCCACTAGGTGATGGAGCTGATCAAAGGAGCCCAGAGCAATTGATCTGATGTGGTGGCAGAGGCTGTATCAAGACTAATGTAATCTAATAGATAATTTCTATATTGGTTAGAATTAAGATTATTTTTATTTCTCCAGTTCATGAGGACTGTTTTCTTGGCTATGCATAGGGCAGTGAAGATCATATGGGCGATATTCTTTTCTGAAGTGACATTATCTAAGCTGCCCAACAAACACACTAAGGGGGAAGTTGGAATGTTACATTTCAGACACTTCGATAAGTCTTCACATATCTCGCGCCAAAACATCTGCACTGGTGGACAGAACCAAAGAGCGTGGATATAATTGTCTGGTGTATTGCCTTGACAGTGTGAGCAGTTGTTGGAAGATGTAAAGCCCATCTTGAACATCCGATGACCTGTATAGTGCACTCTATGAAGTATTTTGTATTGTATTACGTGTAATCTCTAAGGCCAAGCCCTACATACCACGTAAGGACCTGGAGAAACGTATCCATGCCTTTGTTACATCAATATTAGATTACTGTAATTCCCTTTATACTGGTCTCCATTCTGCCCTTATTCACAAACTGCAGCTTGTTCAAAACGCTGCTGCGCGTCTCTTAACCGGAACTGGTAGGTTTGAGTCTATTACTCCAGTTCTCTCCGACCTGCACTGGCTCCCCATTAAACATCGCATTGATTTTAAAATCTTATTGCTCACTTTTAAAATCATAAGTAACACCGCGCCCAGCTATCTTAAGGATCTCCTCAGCTTCTATACCCCTAGGAGAGCGCTTAGATCAGCAGGCCAAATGCTCCTGGTGCGACCTAGATCCCGCCTTAAGACCAGAGGTGACCGCGCATTCACCGCTGTCGCACCCTACCTCTCGAATAATCTTCCTCAAGCTATCCGCGCGTCTGATTCAATTCAATCTTTTAAATCTCGATTAAAAACGTATTTATTTAGCCTTGCCTTCAGCCTTCAGCCTTTCGGCTCGTGCCTACTATGCCTGGTATCATTGGTTAGTTATGTCTCCCACCTGTTAGTATATTCTATTTGTACTTATATTATTTTATTTATTTTATTATTGCTCTTATTTGGTTTCTGTGAAGCACTTTGGCATACACCTTGTTTTTAAATGTGCTATATAAATAAAATTGTATTGTAAATTTCTTAATTCAATTCAATTTTTTTATACAGCTCCAAATTGAAACAACAGTCACCTAAGGGGCTCTACATTGTAAGGTAGACCCTACAATAATACATACAGAGAAAAACCCAGCATCATATGACCCCCTATGAGCAAGCACTTTGGCAACAGTGTGAAGGAAGGTTTTACCTGGATGAAGCCTTCAGCAGAACCAGGCGGTCATCTGCTTTGACTGGTTTGGGTGAGAGAGGGAAGACAGGATCTAAGACATGCTGTCGAAGAGAGTCAGAGATTAATAACAAGTACGATTCAATGCAGAAAAGTATATAAACACGCAGTGAGTGAGAAAGGTGACTGAAGAAGAAACACTCAGTGCATCACGGGAATCCCCCAGCAGTCTACATCTATTGCAGCATAACTGAGGGAGGATTCAGGGTCACCTGACCCAGCCCTAACTATATGCTTTAGCAAAAAAGGAACGTTTTAAGCTTAAGGAATTTAGAAATGGATAATTCCAAAAATCTAAACTAAAGTCTGAATCATTGAGTAAATAAATAAAATAATTGGCATAAGAAGAAATGGTTGACCTAAAAACTATCAATTGGTGCCACTCTAGGGCCTTGGATGTCACACCGATGCTGATATCAACGGAAAAAAACTGCAACCAGAATTATCCATTATATAGTGAAGAAGCATTATGAAACTAGTAAGTTCTTCAAATCTTAAAAGCCGACTGCATCTGACGTAGTGTATGTTAAAGTATTCAAAACTGTGTGTTCTCAGTGTTGTGAGAATACGTCTCGCTAACAAGTCTTTTCAAACTGCAGAAGCGTAACTCTGAAACTCTTTTCGAACTATGAGGGGTTTTTTCGTCATCTGAGTGGTAGTGGCAAAGATGCCACATGTCACTTGATCATTTCATATGTCTCTTGATCACTTTCACAGCACTTCCTTTTTCTTTTCTTTTCTTTGCCTTGTTTGGCAGCTCATGTTAAAATGGCAGATGACATGGCAAATGGCTGCGTTGCATTAACGTCTGCAGTAGAGGCACGATGAAAACAACGCCCACACCCCATATGCACATAGAATTTTATGCCACAGTGTAAAACTGATCAATCCTAGGTGTTGAGATGTGGTGTTTTTAATCAGCCCTAAGTGGCAGCATGGCACTCAGGCATCTGTTTCTGCACTATTATTAACAAGCCATGCTCTGCCGCTGCCATGGCGACTGGTGGATGCTTCAGATGTGATGTTAACTACAAATTAGAGGCCTTTTTTTTTCAGACCATCGCAAGCTGTCACAGCTTAAATTTAGAAATTAATAATTGTTTACTCAGTTGCTGTGTCTTTGGATGGCATGCTTACTGCCTTGCTAGTTTGTGTTGTTGCTGTTTCTATACAGAGATGTCAGAGTGACAACCTAGTGTTTAAATCAGTTCTTACTAATGCTGCTTTTTTCTCTCTGGAGTCTTTTTGTTTAAAGATTGACTCTTCAATATGTTTGGGGGGATTATCTAAGGAAACTAAAGCAGTGAATGAAGCATTTCATCACGTAAAAGTCCATTTTGAATATGATGGATATAAAAACAGTCTTGTTTTTAAACAACACTTTGACTTGTTTTTTTTATATAACAGAAAACTGTTTTAGCATGATTGTTTATTTGGCTCCTTTCTTTTTCTCCCTTTCCTTTATTCTGTCATGGGAAGGGAAGAGAGGCAAGTTTGCTGTTTGCAGTTATCCTCCCCTCCACTGTACATCATTACACCAGCCTGTAAAGTTTTCATAGTATGGCCTGTGGTTACAAAATACTTACTGGCTTTACTGGTTACACATCTTTTTTTTTTCTGGTAAAACTGAGTTTTTTCTTATAAAATTGAGTGTGTAAATGATAAAATAAGAAGTAATTACTGTCTGTGGTGAGGCCGTAGGTTTTGGGGCAGAGGTCACAGTAATGCTTTGGTTACTTTAACAATGTAAGACATACAGTGGGGCAAAAAAGTATTTAGTCAGCCACCGATTGTGCAAGTTCCCCCACTTAAAATGATGACAGAGGTCAGTAATTTGCACCAGAGGTACACTTCAACTGAGAGAGACAGAATGTGAAAAAAAATCCATGAATTCACATGGTAGGATTTGTAAAGAATTTATTCGTAAATCAGGGTGGAAAATAAGTATTTGGTCACCTCAAACAAGGAAAATCTCTGGCTCTCACAGACCTGTAACGTCTTCTGTAAGAAGCTTTTCTGTCCCCCACTCGTTACCTGTATGAATGGCACCTGTTTGAACTCATCATCTGTATAAAAGACACCTGTCCACAGCCTCAAACAGTCAGACTCCAAACTCCACCATGGCCAAGACCAAAGAGCTTTCGAAGGACACCAGGAAAAGTATTGTAGACCTGCACCAGACTGGGAAGAGTGAATCTACAATAGGCAAGCAGCTTGGTGTGAAAAAATCAACTGTGGGAGCAATCATCAGAAAATGGAAGACATACAAGACCACTGATAATCTCCCTCGATCTGGGGCTCCACGCAAGATCTCATCCCGTGGGATCAAAATGATCATGAGAACGGTGAGCAAAGATCCCAGAACCACACGGGGGGACCTGGTGAATGACCTGCAGAGAGCTGGGACCAAAGTAACAAAGGTCACCATCAGTAACACACTACAACGGCAGGGAATCAAATCCCGCAGTGCCAGACGTGTTCCGCTGCTGAAGCCAGTGCATGTCCAGGCCCGTCTGAAGTTTGCCAGAGAGCACATGGATGATACAGCAGAGGATTGGGAGAATGTCATGTGGTCAGATGAAACCAAAGTAGAACTTTTTGGTATAAACTCAACTCGTCGTGTTTGGAGGAAGAAGAATACTGAGTTGCATCCCAAGAACACCATACCTACTGTGAAGCATGGGGGTGGAAACATCATGCTATGGGGCTGTTTTTCTGCCAAGGGGACAGGACGACTGATCCGTGTTAAGGACAGAATGAATGGGGCCATGTATCGTGAGATTTTGAGCCAAAACCTCCTTCCATCAGTGAGAACTTTGAAGATGAAACGAGGCTGGGTCTTCCAACATGACAATGATCCAAAACACACCGCCCGGGCAACAAAGGAGTGGCTCCGTAAGAAGCATTTGAAAGTCCTGGAGTGGCCTAGCCAGTCTCCAGACCTCAACCCCATAGAAAATCTGTGGCGGGAGTTGAAAGTCCGTGTTGCTCGGCGACAGCCCCAAAACATCACTGCTCTCGAGAAGATCTGCATGGAGGAATGGGCCAAAATACCAGCTACTGTGTGTGCAAACCTGGTAAAGACCTATAGTAAACGTTTGACCTCTGTTATTGCCAACAAAGCTTATGTTACAAAGTATTGAGTTGTATTTTTGTTATTGACCAAATACTTATTTTCCACCCTGATTTACGAATAAATTCTTTACAAATCCTACCATGTGGATTCATGGATTTTTTTTTCACATTCTGTCTCTCACAGTTGAAGTGTACCTCTGGTGCAAATTACTGACCTCTGTCATCATTTTAGGTGGGGGAACTTGCACAATCGGTGGCTGACTAAATACTTTTTTGCCCCACTGTAACTATAATCAAAATGTAGTTACTGCAGCAATTTGGCCATTGTGCTGTATGGAAGAGTGTAGAGAAATGAGAAAGATGTGTCACCGTATTTTAATAATAATGCAGAATTGTTTTAATTCACCCACATTTGTGGGTTTTCAAACATGAATGGCTTGTTTAAGGTCATGCCAAAGCATCTCTGTCAGATTTAAACCTGGACTTTGGTCACTCTAAAATCTTCCTTTTGCATTTTTTTTGTTGTTTGTTTGTTTGTTTGTTTGTTTGTTTGTTTGTTTGTTTGTTTGTTTGTTTGTTTGTTTGTTTGTTTGTTTGTTGAGCCATTCTGAGGCAGACTTGCTGTTATTTTTTTGAATCATTATCCTCCTGCATATCATACTGGAAGTATGAAAACCTACAGTGGGGCAAAAAAGTATTTAGTCAGTCACCGATTGTGCAAGTTCCCCCACCTAAAATGATGACAGAGGTCAGTAATTTGCACCAGAGGTACACTTCAACTGTGAGAGACAGAATGTGAAAAAAAAATCCATGAATCCACATGGTAGGATTTGTAAAGAATTTATTCGTAAATCAGGGTGGAAAATAAGTATTTGGTCAATAACAAAAATACAACTCAATACTTTGTAACATAAGCTTTGTTGGCAATAACAGAGGTCAAACGTTTACTATAGGTCTTTACCAGGTTTGCACACACAGTAGCTGGTATTTTGGCCCATTCCTCCATGCAGATCTTCTCGAGAGCAGTGATGTTTTGGGGCTGTCGCCGAGCAACACGGGCTTTCAACTCCCGCCACAGATTTTCTATGGGGTTGAGGTCTGGAGACTGGCTAGGCCACTCCAGGACTTTCAAATGCTTCTTACGGAGCCACTCCTTTGTTGCCCGGGCGGTGTGTTTTGGATCATTGTCATGTTGGAAGACCCAGCCTCGTTTCATCTTCAAAGTTCTCACTGATGGAAGGAGGTTTTGGCTCAAAATCTCACGATACATGGCCCCATTCATTCTGTCCTTAACACGGATCAGTCGTCCTGTCCCCTTGGCAGAAAAACAGCCCCATAGCATGATGTTTCCACCCCCATGCTTCACAGTAGGTATGGTGTTCTTGGGATGCAACTCAGTATTCTTCTTCCTCCAAACACGACGAGTTGAGTTTATACCAAAAAGTTCTACTTTGGTTTCATCTGACCACATGACATTCTCCCAATCCTCTGCTGTATCATCCATGTGCTCTCTGGCAAACTTCAGACGGGCCTGGACATGCACTGGCTTCAGCAGTGGAACACGTCTGGCACTGCGGGATTTGATTCCCTGCCGTTGTAGTGTGTTACTGATGGTGACCTTTGTTACTTTGGTCCCAGCTCTCTGCAGGTCATTCACCAGGTCCCCCCCGTGTGGTTCTGGGATCTTTGCTCACCGTTCTCATGATCATTTTGATCCCACGGGATGAGATCTTGCGTGGAGCCCCAGATCGAGGGAGATTATCAGTGGTCTTGTATGTCTTCCATTTTCTGATGATTGCTCCCACAGTTGATTTTTTCACACCAAGCTGCTTGCCTATTGTAGATTCACTCTTCCCAGTCTGGTGCAGGTCTACAATACTTTTCCTGGTGTCCTGCGAAAGCTCTTTGGTCTTGGCCATGGCGGAGTTTGGAGTCTGACTGTTTGAGGCTGTGGACAGGTGTCTTTTATACAGATGATGAGTTCAAACAGGTGCCATTCATACAGGTAACGAGTGGGGGACAGAAAAGCTTCTTACAGAGGACGTTACAGGTCTGTGAGAGCCAGGGATTTTCCTTGTTTGAGGTGACCAAATACTTATTTTCCACCCTGATTTACGAATAAATTCTTTACAAATCCTACCATGTGGATTCATGGATTTTTTTTCACATTCTGTCTCTCACAGTTGAAGTGTACCTCTGGTGCAAATTACTGACCTCTGTCATCATTTTAAGTGGGGGAACTTGCACAATCGGTGGCTGACTAAATACTTTTTTGCCCCACTGTAGGTTTTCATTTACAGCCAAGTAGGTTAGATAACTTTTTCCCCTTAATAAATAATATCATTTTTTAAAAGCTGCATTTTTATTTGCTTGGGTTATCTTTGTCTAATATTAAAATATGTTTGAACATCTGAAATATGACAAATGCAAAAAAGAAATCAGGAAGCGGGCAAATACTTTTTGTTTACAGTTCACTTTTCTCTGCCATGTAGTTAACTTTTGTATCTTTTACAGAGCAAAATATTAGTAGATGATAATGTGATGAGCAACTTAAAGCTCCAACTATGAATGCGTGTAAATGTCAGACACTTAAGCTTAGAAAAAAGTGCTTGTGTGAATGGGTGAATGAGGCATGTTGTATAAAGTGCTTTGAGTGCTCCGGTAGTGTAGAAAAGCGCTATATAAGAACTAGTGCATTTAACCTTTTCAGGGCTCATATAAGATCGTATCTCTAAGTTACTGGTTTATTTTACTCTTTGGTTATAAAATCTGTCTGCCTCACACTCATAGAATGAATCATCTCTTTATCAGTTTAGCAGTATAAACCCAAAATAACAACACAAATGTGTTGCCTAAAAGTAGAAAGAAAAGTTTCCTAGTTTTCCCCAGTTTTGGGTGGAAGAACTACCGTGTGCAAAACCCTGACCTAAATCTTGTATCTTTGGGACAAATGCAACCTAGTCTGCCAAACAGACCTTATCACTTACTATAACAATTTCTCCTGTGGTGCCAAAAAATACCCTTAGTATCATTCTGATCACATTTACCTGCATGCATTTGTTTGGCTAGAAAACCACTCAAACAGTTGAGCATCTGGAATAGATCCTGTATCTAGCAAAAACAGGAAGTGGAGTTATTTTATTAGAAACTATGTTTAATCCACTTACCATGTGTTTAACCCTCCCATATGGAAAAGAAATAGAAAAAACTAATAAAAGACTTGCATCAGATGTGGCCTACTTCATGTAGTGAATCATATAAGATAAGATAAGATAAGATAACTCTTTATTGTCATTGCACAGTCATACATAGTACAGTAGTACAATGAAATTGGAAAAACTGTCCTACGTCGGCACTACATATAACACAACACGACACGATATGACACATCACAACGTAACAAACAACACAACACAGTATATTAACTTAGTATAAAAAAGAAGAATAAGTGTATGTGTATTGCACACTGTTATTATTGCACATTAATTATTATTGCACCTTGTTATAAATATAAATATTATTGTTATCGTTTTAAACATTGTTACCTCCCCCTAAAAAGTCCAGGGAGGTATCCAGTCAGGTCAGCTATTTACATTGATCAGGGCTATTGCCCTGTTGTAAAAGCTGTCCTTGAGTCTATTTGTTCGGGACCTCAGCAGCCTGAACCTCCTGCCAGACGGCAGCAGCTTAAACACCCGGTGTCCTGGGTGTGTGCAGTCCCGTAGGATGCTGCGTGCCCTCTTGAGACAGCGAGTGCTGTACAGGTCCTTCAGGGAGGGAAGAGGATGTCCAATGATTTTTTGGGCCATGTTGATGACCCTCTGGAGTGCCTTTCTGTGTGCTGTGGTGCAGCTGGAGAACCACACACCGATGCAATATGTCAGCACACTTTCAATGGAGCAGCGGTAGAAGACGGTCAGCAGCTCCTTCTTCAGGTCCATTTTTCTGAGGATTCTCAGAAAGTGGAGACGCTGTTGGGCCTTCTTTAAGACCGCAGAGGTGTTAGAGCTCCATTGGGGGTCTGTGTCTATGTGCACACCCAGAAACTTGAAACTGGAGACCCTTTCCACGCACTCCCCGTTGATGCTGACAGGCTGCAGCTCGGACTTCCTCCTTCTGAAGTCAACTACCAGTTCTTTTGTTTTGGTGGTATTGAGGTCCAGGTTGTTGTCTGCACACCAATCTGACAGCCTCTGAACTTCAGCTCTGTATGCAGTCTCATCTCCCCCTGAGATGAGCCCCACCACAGTGGTATCATCTGCAAACTTGATGACTGTGTTGTCTGGTGACCAAGGCTTATATAAGGCTTATATGATTTACTCATGAAAGTGGCCACTTTCATATATTGTTTTAGTAATTATCCAAAACATACAAGTTTCATTTATATGATTTTTCAAGGGATCTTATATCTGTCTTCACTTTTGTATGCTTTTCATACAAGCTTCACACAAGACCGATACAAACCTTATAAGATTTATATGTATCTTTTCCATATGGGCTGTCATGCATGAATTATGACAACCTCAATCAGCATTGTTTTCTTAAGTATTTTTATTCATCTTTAGGCATAAAAAAAATTACAATGAGACATGTCATACATCTATAGTAACATTGAAGGACCAGTGGGTGGCAGGGTATGGAGTGACACATCACTGTCCAGTGTAGTGGTTTATGTGCAAGTATACCATCAACACTGACACAAATACAAGAATACAGCCTTTGAATAGCTGTCCACTGTAGTAACCACTATGTGTGAAAGGGCTAATGTCTCTTAAAATGTTTGATGACTAAAACTGAATTAGGAAAGTAAAGTTGGCCTGTTAAAAGTAGATGTGAGCCAAGGTCACTACTGTGACTGCTGGTTCTTTGTAAAGCGATTAAGTGTTTTAACAAAAAACCCACAGGTGCTGTTGTGAAAACTTTAACGACTCACTAACACAGGTTTCTTCAGCTAACTGAAGAGAATCAAGGCTGTGTAGTAGTCCAGTGAACAAAGGTTGTTTCGCTAAGTCGACCTCTGCTGTTGATAGCTACATGAAGTTGGAGAGAAAAGTGCATCCAGCCTCAAATCATATGCTGATGCGCTGAGGTCAGTTTTTCTGTTCAACAGAGGAAGATGAGGCAGATATGTAAGATGCCAGAAAAAAATGACATGGTAATGCCGTATGTCTGTGAAGGTTCTCAGTCATCCAGGTCATCGTAGTCAAAGGAGCTTGCAAAGAAAAGCATCTGGACTTCTTTAAGTTGCTTGAAAACGTCTTCAAGCAACTTAAAGAAGTCCAGACGGTTTTCTTTGCAAGCTCCTTTGACATGGGTAATGCCTTGTATTTGTGACCTTGAGGGGAGAATCAGGCGATATTTCAAATGTTCCTTTTCAGTTTCTTGATGCTGGAAACTGCAAAATGAAAACACAGGCTGACAATTCTTCCACAATTAATGTCGAATGATTTCTTGACGCCGTATTCATTCAAGTTGCCTGTGAATAAATTCTGTTAATTAAATGAAAAAAAGAGACTAAAAGGCATCAAATCATTCAAGGAAGCATGACTGAATGATATATATAAATATATATATATGTGTGTGTGTGTGTGTGTGTGTGTGTGTGTGTGTGTGTGTGTGTGTGTGTATGTATATATACATATTAGGGGTGCAACGATACACAAAATTCACGGTTCGGTTCGGTTTGATACTTTGGTGTCACGGTTCGATATTTTTTCGATACAAAAAAAATGTTCATGCCTTTTTAATTTGTCATTTATTAAAATTATAAATATATATTTTAACTCAAAAGTACAGTTTTTAAATTTAACCCTAACCCTTGTGCGTGTTTTTTATTTTGACAGCGAATGCGCACCTGCGGACCACTTATGTGCAGCCCCGGTTATATAGCTCGTCATATTGCAGCCACAGAAATTCTTTTGTCCATGAAACCATAAAGCTGCACTTTCTTTTTGCCTTATAGTCTCATTTGTCATAACTTTTCCGTTTTGTGGTAAGCTTTTCTTTGGCTGTCACTTCTTCACCCTGACCTGTCTTATTTGGCTCAGCAGAACTAAAATATATATCCTGCTACTTTTACACACACACTCACATAAGCTCAGCGATTCTCTGCGCGATCAACCTCTCACATGTTTAAGCTTGCTGCGGGAGATTTCACTTGTCATGTTTGCATAGTAAGCTAACGATTAATAAGACGATGTCAGAGGAATTGGTGCACAAATTATGTGCTGTCGCTCTCTATACACAGTTCGCACGATTGCAAAGTGAAAGCAAAAAAACAAGCGCAAATTCAAACGCGACTTCAATATGTCACATATTGACAGCGGCTCACCGATGCCAATGACATAATTACCCAGCTACATTTCTGAAAGAATGCAAAAGCATTGACATATATTTTTCCTTCCTACAATAGCCCGACGGGCAGGGAAGAGATAGATTTTGGTAGCCCGACTGAAAAAATCGCTAGCCCCAGGACGTCGGGCTAGCGATTTTGCGAGCCCTGTATCTGATTGAGGAATCACTCATCTTTGGAAAAGAGAGTTTATTACAGAGAAATGTCTCTTTCCAAAATAAAAGTTATACTATCCGCTTCTTCTGGGCTATATTCTCAGCAGCATAAGGAGAATCATGTGCTAACAGCTGTCTAAATGACTCGGCTAAAGTTAGTAGCATGCTTCTTGTTTTTGTCTTTGCACTAGGATGATGTCGGCGTAAATGTGCAGTCATATTCGTTGTGTTCCCACTAGTGCTTTCAGGTTAATCTCGTTGAAATGACCTTAACGCCGCAACACGGCAAATCTCCGTTAACGAGCTACCGCCGATCGCTCCGTGCATGGGGCTAGACGGCCAACACGTTAACGAGCTAACTGCGCTAACACACTAGCTCCCACCCATGTAATTGAGCATTGCGTGGCACATCCAACATACTGTTTTACTTTAGTCCATGACTAGCTTACCTTCAGGGTCATACGTCACATGAAAACCAAAATAATTCCAAACGCCAGATCTGAATGAGGGTGGGGGAGGTCCATGTTGCAAGGAGAGCTTAACTTCTGTCTTGCTAGCTTGCCCTGCGCTCTTCCTTCTGACTATGCTGTCTGTGTTGAGCGCTCAGTGGATCTGCGCTCGACAGTGCAGCCTAGGCGGAGTAGTCGAACGCAGATTCACTGAGCGCTCAACACAGACAGCATCGTCAGAAGGAAAATTGATAAAATAAATTACAAATGTTGTATTGTTCGATACATATGCGTACCGAACCGAAAGCACTGTATCGAACGGTTCAATATCGATACGAATATCGTTGCACCCCTAATACATATATACATATACATATACATATATACATATACATATATACACACATACACACACAAGGGGTGTGTGTGTATGTGTGTATATATGTTTAAATATGTATATAATATGTGTGTGTGTTTGTTTGTATATGTGTGTGTTTATGTATTATTACCAGAATTGTGGTTAGCCTTGGAAAGTTGGCAGACAAAAACAAAAATGTGAATCCTTTTTACCCTGTTCTAGCTAGCCTGCATTGGCTGCCCATAAAGTACCGTATTCAATTTAAAATATTACTCCTTACTTTCAAAACTATTAATAAATTAGCGCCAAGTTATCTTAGTGAACTTCTCAAACCACATACTCCTGCTAGAACACTCAGATCTGCCACTCAACTACTTCTGACCCAACCCAGATCTCGACTGAAGTCCCGGGGTGACCGTGCGTTTGCTCTGGCTGCCCCGGTACTGTGGAATAACCTTCCTCTCGACCTCCGCGCATCTGACTCCATTGCACTGTTCAAATCACGATTAAAAACCCACTTATTCAATCTTGCCTTTCCCTCTAGTTAATATTTCTTTTATGATTTTATATCATGCACTTCTATGCTCATTTAAATTCTTGTTTGCTCTGTACCTGTTGCTTTCCTATGTATTAGTGACAGTTATCTGTTTGCATATTTAGTACTTGCTTTGGTCCTATTTCTATTATCCTCCTCCTATACTCTATTTTACTTGTTAAGCACCTTGGCATACCCTTGGTTTTTAAGTGTGCTTTATAAATAAAGTTTATTATTATTATTATTATTATTTCTCTGTCTATATTTGGGGAATAATTTTGTTGTCATATTTTTAACATCAAAAAGCTGATCAAGTGATGTGACGTTACCAACAATCCTTTAAGTAATTAATCTCTGGCCCTCTTTCACAGCATGTCCTTTGTCCTATCTCCCTACTTTAACCCCAAACCGGTCGAGGCAGATGGCTGTTTTTCCTTCCCACTGATGCCAAAGTGCTTGCTCACAGGGTGACATCTGATTGTTGGATTTTTCTTTTTATATTATTTTAAAGTCTTGTAAGGATGTTACAGTATAGACTACATTGAGGTTTTCTGAAAATAAACATTGATTCTTCTAGATGTTTATGTACATTGTAGGTTTTGCTTTTTGTATGAGTGTACATATAAATAATATTTCCATTCCATTATTTCCTCTACTTTTTGCCACATATATCCTCCTCAACTTTCACCTCATACTTACTTTGCAACTCTATAAAGCTACAGTCAAAAAGGTTTATAAAATATAAATGATAATTGACTGGCTGATCTCCCACTTAATATTATCCTCTTGTGCAACTCCTTTTCACTGCATTGTAAATATTCTGCATTTAAAAAACAACAACAACAATCATTTAAAGAAAGCCACACCAAAGTTCTTATCCAGTGGACAAATTCATGATAAACAAACCATATTTTAAAATAAAATAAATTCCCCCCTCGCCCTGTGGATGGTCTCTATCTTTCAAGCTACAAGCCCAGAGTCCTGGGATGTAGAGGAAGAGGCTGCTATGAAAGCTGCAACCACCAAGTATCCTGAGACTGTACACTAAGCGGAAGGAGGCCCGACACTTTTGAGTTGTAGTATCACAGTCCAGGATGAGACGATGAATATCTACGAGTACATGAGGAAGATGACCACGACCGACTACTTGCTCGGGCATACATGGAACGCCATAACCAAGTGGCCGGCATAGTATATAGAAACATCTGTGCCGAATTTGGCCTGGAAGTCCCAAGGTCAAAATGGGAGATACTAGTAACACTAGTAATACTAGTCACAGGGTTCACTATTATACTACTGGGAATGAGTACAGACACAAAGAACTGATCTAAAATGAGCAGAAATCAATGTATTAAAACCAAAAGAACACTCTGTGATTGCATTATCTGTTTTTCTGATATAATTTCGTTTCATCTGCATCTGTTCCAGGCTTTTTCATGTTGGCCAGAGTTGATGGCTGAACATGCTGAGAAGTTTCTGTCTCTGTACAGAGCCGACATGGAGGCAGCTCTTCAGGTCCAGTCGATCGATTCCTGGAATAGCTTCCCACTATTTCAGCTCTTCAACAATTTTCTACGAACAGACCGTAGGTCTTGGTTTTTCTGAACACGTTTTTTAAGGCCTTCTCTAAAGCTCAGGACTGCTTTGAGCTGATTGCTAAAGCTCATTACAGGAAATGATGTCAAATGCCTGTTTTCCACTAAGCAGTGCTGCTGCCAGACCTGTTCTGCCTTGGTACACTAAGGGAACAAGCCCACATTTCAACAAGTTCCAAAAGTAGTGGTGGTGGCAGATAGAATGTGTGAGCAGCACCTAGTAATCATTGGTAAATTTATCTAAAGCAACCAACAAAGCATGATGCTTCTCTGTTATACTTCATTTGCTGTTTTCATATTGGCACTTAGTTCCCTCTTCACAACAAACTTAGTTCTGCATGTTAAATAAGGGTTGTTTTGCACTGTGACTGGTGCAAAGCTACTCTAGCACCGTCTAAGAGCAAACAAGTAGAGCAAGACATGAGAGGAACAGATCCAGTTTAATAATACTTTCTAATTTTTTTGCTTTGTCAAGATTCCTAAAGAATAAGTTGCAGCTAATGGGAAGTTTATTAATACCCAAGTTATGTGAATGTAGGTTTCATGTCAAAGTCCCAACAATGGAAAAAGAAAACTCCCTAAAAGGGGAACCTGGAGAATTCAAATTATGACAAACATAAATGTTGCACTTTTATTCCTGAGATTTTGTTAACATTTTCTACCGCAATGAACTGTACTTCACTGTAAATATTGAATTCTCTTCCTTGATAAACTTTCTTTCACTGTAAATATTTCATTTGACTGCTGGAGAAAAAATCTAATTGGCTCATTGTGTTTCTCCTTTCAAACCCTCCCTCAGCTGTGGGGCTTTGTCTTCAAGCCAGCAGAGATTTGGCAAGATGCAATATTTAACATGGTGGATGCCAAAATACCTCAAATACAGTAACAGACAGGCAGGCAGATAGACAGCCCAAGGGCGGTGTTGAGAATAAAGACTCAGTGTTTCATTATGCATAGAAACCACAAATCTCTTTTCTGTGGCTCATATCTTGCATTCTTTCTAATTACCATCTCCTGTTTGTACCATAATTATTCCAAGTGTCACAACATTAGCCAACTTGATTTGGAGTGTAACGAGGCAATAGAAAAAGATGAAACAGAGTATGAGCGAAATCATAGTTTTCACTGTTTGCACAAATGAGGTCTTCCTTCTTATAATTATGCTTGAAGTGAGAGGTAAGGGATTGGTTTGATTAGTTTTAGTCCCAATCACTGAAAACGCTGCAGCTCACAAACAAAAGAGGGAAAAAACGATTTGATGGACAAGAGTGTTTATTTATGAATCGCTTTCTCAAAGCTTCACAAAAATATAATATGTCGTTGTTTTTAATCATTCACATCATTGTTTTTTTGGACAACAAATCCTCTGCAATACTCACTGGTCGGCTGATTTCTAAGTATTTTCTTCAGCGTGTGTATTATCTCTCGGTTGCAGATTATTTAAATGCTCACTTGATTGTCATATGTGACAAGCTTTCGTGAGGGAGGTGGATTCTACTCTCTAGTGGGCAAAAAGGCTAGTGTTCATCATGATGGAGCAGAGTGAGAGGAATTAAAACTAATGAAGTCCTGGGAGACCAGCTTGCTTGCTTCTCACCAACACCTTATCTTTGTCTCTCCTCACTGTGGACTGTCGACTGTCTGCAGGGATTTATCTGTCTTTCCAAAACCCACCATTACAGTTTGAATGGGGGATAATGGAGTGATAATAGGAACACCTGTGGACACAATGACATTTGATAAAAGACGTGTAGACCTTCTAGAGTATACATTTGAATTTAGTGAAGCTTTTTAATTTAAACTTTTAGAATTTATCAAATAGATATTAATTTGGGTAAAATGTCTATATCAGCTTGTCCAATTAGGAAATGTCACATAAGAAAACAAAAACTCTTAATGTAAAGTTGGAGCCACACTGTTGGCTAAAATATCCCAATGCCAACAGCTCTCCCAGTCTCCATATGAAGACTGGATGTGGCTGCTGTAACACCAGAAAAGCAATGCATGAATGGATTTGTCATATTACAATGGTTGCGTAATAAGTTCTACACTTTTAAACAAGTAGTAATTTAGGTGTCGCTAAAGCTTACACTGAAATTTAAGCGAAGTTAATAAAGGGCAAGAATGAAAAATAGTAGCATACTGTGTGTGAGAGAGAACAATATCAGAAGTAAAATCCATCACGTTTCTTATATCTGAAGTAATAATCTCAACCATAAACAAAATAAATACTCAGTCTTAGCTTAAATTTTTGTGGATTTTTTAATGTTTATTTGTTTGTTTTTATCCCAGAAAACTTGTATTTGACTATTGAATAACCTTTAATCATTTCTGTTTTGTCTTATTCCTTACTTTAATCCAGAAGAGCACATTTTCAGTCGTGAGGACTGGAAACCTGCTAGAAAGCTAAAAACTATTTTGAAGTTTGAAATGAGACTTTGCGGGCTCAATCCATCTAATGACTGTTAATGTGAACAGAAAGTCCACATAGTTATAACATTTTTCTCATCCCCCCCCCAAACAGCTCACTTGTGCAATGGGATGTTCCACAAACACCTCCAAGACCTGTACATCCCACTGGTGGTACGATACATTGATCTAATGGAGTTGGCCATTGCTCAGTCAATCCACCGCAGCTTCCAGAAGGAAACCTGGCAGCCTGTCAAGTAAGGCTCACCCATGTAATCCGTCACTATGCTTATAAGCATAAAATACTCCTTGAGTTTCTTCTTTATTATGCAAAAGTTTATATTCCTACTGAGCTTTTTACATGAAAAGTGAAAATATCAAACAACAAATATCTTAAATATTTCACTAATACATTAACATGCCCTTGTCAGGTGTTCATGAAATTTTGCTTCTTTGCTACAAATGTGTTTTGTTCTTTAGTGTTTTAAAGGTGACATGCATTCAGTCTTGCAAATGTTCTCTTGAACCTCTGACCTCCTGCAAACAGTGGTGTTGGAGTATTTGTGCAGATCCAAAAACCTGTTGATAGGCAACTTTTTTACAATGTTTAAAACTAAAAGTGTTTTGTTTTTTTTTTCTCAACCAGAAATTTGGATTTTACTTTTGAGACATGGACTTCTAAATGTGCATTTAGCATCAACTTCATATTTAAATTCTAGGCTGTTATTTCTCTGTGGATTCATGATTCTCAAGTCCGGTGATCTACAAATTCCTTTCTGTATACCTAGTTTGTGAAATTAAGTTATATTAGCCATTATATATAAAGAGTATAAACATGAGATGGTTCCTCCATACTGTGATTACTTCTTTGAATTATTGTTAAACAGTTTACACTTTAATCATAGCAAATTTAAAAGCTTTAGAATGGCATTTAAAGTAAAAGCGAAGGAGTGAGTACACGTAAATTTGCCTGGGAGGAACTGTGGCAAAGAAAACAGCTTGAACAGAAGCCTCTGTTTTCTCTCCCATTCTTTATCTGAGTTCTGCTTTTGCTCTATATGATATTTTTTCTTCAGTTTTCCTATGAAAGAAGAAGTATTGTCATTTTACTTGTTTGCTATCAGCAATAATGATTGTTGATGTGTCATCATCGAAACTAAATAATAAGCTAGGATGGAAGTGAACACAAACAGCAAGGACACACTGCCCTCTTTGACAAAAAGCATCTGTAGTGAAAGAAAATGGCATGAATAGAAGTGAGCAGTGACTCTTCTTTATTGTTCTTTGATTTCATCAGATGTTGCCGACAAAACAAGTAGCTGCTATTCTGGTTTGTATTTGTGCTGCGGAAAAGGACGCCTACTTTTACACTCAGTGTTTCTTCTTTCTCTCTTCACCTATTATATCCTTTTGACATTTTCTTTTTTTGCCGTTGATGAACCTTGCACTTACTCTGACCTGGCAGATCATTAACAGACAATCTAGCAAGCTTTCTTCTGCATAAAGTAGCCAGCCTTCCCCCTTAAGCTTCCGCAGATACCAATCTTCTTTGCAACTGCCTGGTTGGGGCCGCTGTATGGCAACACATATGTATGATGGGCAGTGATGGGAATAACACCGTTACTTTTTTCAGTAACGAGTAATCGAACTAATTACTGTTCCTATCGTTACAACGCCGTTACAGTTACTAACAAGAAAACGTGGTCCGTTACTATTTTTCAACAAACAGACGGTTGAAGCTGTGTTCAGCTTACCCAATTCTACTTTTTCTACATAATCCATCATACAAAATGTAATCAAATGGAAAAGTCTCTTTTTAAAACTTGTTTTATTAGTTTTAATCTTTTAACTTTATGCATCAAGCAAAAATTTAATTATATGCAACATTCTCTGACTTGAAAAAATTAGTTTAACATTTAAACCTATTTTCTGCACATTCCAGCACATAAAATAAAATATTTTTTGTGTTTACACTCAGTCTTTCAAATAGATGCAAGTAAAACACAGCAGAACATAAATAAAGTCAAAGACTCAGCGGTCCTGTTGCTCTATTTTCACCTGTAAAGCAGGACTGCGGTAGGCGGAGGTTTACCCTGGTGCAGGTGTGTCGCAGCGGTCAGTTGAAGAATCTGCGAGTTTCTCTGTGAGTTTCCCATTACGTCATTGCGCACTCGGTGCTTGTTTGGAAGTTTAGGGGTTTTTTCGCTGTAAAAAGAAGTTTTCTTCCCACGCACAACGGACACTAATGTTTTTGTCACTTTTTATGGAATCAAACTCAAAGTAAGGTCAGTACGTCCAGGCTTTAAACGCTGCACGCTCATACTCTCTCCCGCACTCGATATATGATCCATTGTTGATCTGCAGACAGCTGTTGTCACGAACGT
Source organism: Maylandia zebra (assembly GCF_041146795.1). NCBI lineage: Eukaryota > Metazoa > Chordata > Actinopteri > Cichliformes > Cichlidae > Maylandia > Maylandia zebra. Next base: position 28,994,750 of record NC_135173.1, on the reverse strand, counting down.
CGCACTCGCTTACGTCACTGTCATGAGACACTCTCGCAAAAAATCACGGTTTTAGTAACGCAGCGTTCCTACGGGAAAGTAACGGTAATCTAATTACCGTTTTTGCAATAGTAATCCCTTACTTTACTCGTTACTTGAGAAAAGTAATCAGATTACAGTAACGCGTTACTGCCCATCTCTGATGTTTACTGTCTAAGGACAGCGTAGCAAGCGCTCTCTGCTTATGAGCAACAAATTTTTAAAAAAGCAGGGGAAGTTTTAGAAGTGAGAGAGAGAGAAAGACAGCAGAAAAGAGAGAGAGTGAGTTTTGAGATGTGAGAGATTTGTGACGTTTAGTGTGTTTGGAGTGTGTAGTTAATGTGTTGTCTTGTGTAGTTAGTGTGTAGTGTTGTGGATAGTTTTGTGTTGTGTGTCAGAACAATGAACCTGCTGTCTCCAGGTAGAAAAAGGAGTGATACACCTGCTGCTGTCAGACCTGCAGGTATCAGGCTGTGATGTTCTCCTTTATAGTGGACAGAAATATTTGGAGTGGCACAAATAATTTGTGGCATCTTATTGAATGCAGAAGAGCTGATTGTTCTGTAAATAGTTTGAAATGGTTATTTAAAAAATCAAGGTAAAAGGTAAATGGCTGCAAATAACTTTGTTTGCAAAACTTGTGCATAGGATTTTAAATTGACAATTTATATTTGCATTTGAAGTTATGAAATATGATTCATTAAACATGTTTGTGGTTGTTACAGTAAAAAATATAACTTTTTCTACTCTGATTTTATGTTTTTTGTCTGATTTTAGATCAATTGTGTTAGTACAGTATGTCAAAATGAAAACTTAACTGTAAATTCAAACACGTGAGGTTGTGCTTTAAAGGATGATACCAAACAAGGCAAAGTAAATAGTCTTTAAAGATAAAATGTAGAGGAAACATCAAAAGTAGTTAAAAATGGCCAATTATACCCTGGACCCCAGAGGGTTAAACGTTTTTTGTTTTTTTTACTTTACTTTACTTACTTTAGTTACTTTAGTTACTTTACAAGTAATTAATTACTTTTAGAATATTGTAACTCAGTTACTTCTTTGAAGAAGTAACAAGTAACTACAATTAATTACTTTTTCAAAGTAACTTGCCCAACACGATGATGGGTGGATGGGGATCTCAGAGGCTCTGGACTAGTGGTGTGCAAATGTTCTGAATTATCCAAAACTTGCTATCCATCCATTCTCTTCCTCTTAAAAGCCGTGGGGTGTACTCCATGGACAGGTCGACATTCTGTCACAGGACTTGAATTGTGAGCTGTCTGCTTTGTCTATTGCTTTGCTTTAACACAGCCAATCAACATGCTAGTAAATTCTAAATGGAGATGGTACAGAAGGTCCATGTTAAATGCTCCACTGTCTAATTTTAATTGAACACACCAAGATAGCTGATGGTTTATTTTATCGTTTGTGTCAGAAAGCTGTGTTTAAAAGGTTTTAAAATTTAGAAAGTCGCTTAACGTTCTTTTTTGTTTTTAGCAATATTTTGATAAGAAGCTGAAAGCTAATAGTAGCATGCTCATGTTGGAGCCTGACATCATTACGCTAAAGCAATAGAAGGCTGACTGTAGACTGTGACCAGAAAAGTGGAGCAACTGCAGCGTCCCAAACTTACATTCTGTCCAATGACCAACAGAGAGTAGCCATGTGACAAGACACACAGGTGTTCTTTCTCCTCAGAGACACAAAAACTTTGCCATTTACTCCTCGTCTCAGAGAGTGAACTTTAGAAGTATGTACTTTTCTTTCTTGTCTGAATGAGCTGGGCTCAGCATGAGTGTGAGGTTTGTGGTTTCAGATAAAACTCTGTCCCTCAGAGAGATTACAGTGATATAGCTAAAGGTCCCTCATGTGTGTTGAGTCTTTATGCTTTGCACTGTGCATGCCTCAGTGTTTTAAGTATCAGTGTAATAACAACACAAACCTTCAATTTTCTGCTGCAGCCTGCAAGGAATGAATCTATGTGATGTAGATTAAGAAAAAAGATTATGTGAGAAAACCTGTATGCTTCTCTTTACCTCAAATTTTTTTTTAATAGTGATTATGTGGCAAAATATGCAGAAAATCAACATGATTGTCCTGATTTTACAGTTTGGATTATATTTGTTCTCCAGTTGGCATTTTATTAGAAATATACTTAAAAAAAATTTCAACATACAGAATATGAGGACTATCTTTAAAGTAGCTGTCCCTATAACCTTTGGCCATTCACTGCAAAAAAAAAAAAAAAAAAATCAAGCCATGACTTGCATTATATATGCACTACATGCCTGACTTAAAAAGAGGGGGACTACAAGTAATTTCATCTGAAAAACTCATGGTGATTATGTCCATCATTTATGATTTGAAAAGTGATGCAGCTGCTAAGCTTAGAAAAACAATGAAGTGCAACTTATAATCCCTAAATAGAAGTGAATGATTTGTCCATTATTTTATCTAATTTACCTCCAGATAAAAATCCGTTATTGACAATGATTCTTTTTAAAATAAACAAACTTCCCTTCAAATGTGGCCTGGAAATAGTGGTTTAATTGAATAAAAGAGGCAAATGTTCACCTTAATTGCAGATACTACCTTCTCTTTCTTTTATGTATATTATGGACTGAATGTGTTTGACTGTGTTGCTACACATAAGATGATGTTTAAGCTTCAGCATGAGCACTAGAAAATGATGAATTAAGACTGTAGTTGTACTGTGGGTTCACCTTCATCTGTGAAATTGCATGTCTAGTCTAGTTTTCTTTAATTATTGCAAAGTATTTGTGTGTGTCTGTCTGTAGAGTCTGCATTAGAGCTGACATTATTGGTGGACATATTGCGTGGTGGGGGGGTCTCAAAATACTGGTTGAGGGTGTGTTTCTTAAAAAGGCTCCTCATTCTTACTCCCCCAGTCTTTCCCACAACATAGACCACAATTTTCCTCTAGCTCACTTTACTTGGCCCTCCCCTATCCGTAAAAAAAGAGAAACTAAAAAGCTGGCACTTCATTAATGAGCACAGACTGGTGAGTGGGATTGTTCTGTTCCCCAGGGAGTATGGCAGAGCACAGTCAGAGACGAGCACCACTAATTAGACATGAGGGGGATAACCACTGAGCATTTAATTGCACTACGGACTCGGCCCAAAGCATGTATTCCTGTGTGCCACTTGTTAAGGTAACAGTCTTTTAAAGGCGAAGTGAGAAAAGTGAGGTTGTGAGAGGTGGTCGTTTTAACCCCCGTCACCTTGGTTCTCTCTGCTCCTCCATCCTCCACCCTCCCCACTCCAGTCTAGCTGGGCACTGAACACTTCTATGTCAGTAAGCATTTACCATGTGTTGCTGTGCAACCTGTGCACAGGGGAGAATGTCGGGAAGTGTCCGCCTGTCTCTGTTTCAGCCTGGCAGTGTGTTGAAGCTGAACAGATCAACACACAAACTAGCAGAACCTATTAAAGAACCACAACAGATGCAGAATACCCAGAGATGCTAAGCTCTTATGATACATGTTACATGAGATATGCATACATGATATCATATGATATACAGTGGTCCCTTGTTTATCGCGGGAGTTGCGTTCTAAAAATAACCCGCGATATGAGAAATCTGTGAAGTAGCCAACTTTATTTTTTCAATTATTATAGATGTTTTAAAGCTATTAAACCCCACACTACACACTATATACTTTTCTCAGACAGGCATGAACATTGGGGAGAAAACTTATAAACATACAGTGCAGCACTTCAGAGTCACACTGCTAGCGATAGAAGATTTATGTAACTATAACAAGCTGAACGCATTCTGTGCTGTACAGGAGACATGGCACAAGATTGATTGACAATAGTCTACAGCCAATCAGGATGCAGAACACAATGTGCTGTAAGAAAAAAAAAAGCATGCAAAATTGCTCAAAAATAAAAATAAGTGAAACAGCGAGACCGCGAAAGGTGAACCGCGTTATAGCGAGGGACCACTGCATTAACAAAAGTATTATTCCACAGGATTTAATATGATGTCGGCCCACCCTTTGCAGTTATAATGGCTTAAACTCTTCTGGGGAGGCCATCCACAGGGTTTAGGAGAGTGTTTATGGGAATTTTTGAGCATTCTTCCAGTAGCACATTTTTGGGCTGGCTCACAGTCGACATTCTAATTCATCCCAAAGGTGTTCTTTCAGGTTAAAGCCAAGCCGGTCAGATTTTTCTACATCAAACACACTCACCTGTGTCTTTATGGACCTTGCTTTGTCCACTTGTCCTGTTGTATTAAGAATTAAGTAAGTAGGTAGCTGCATGCTTATCTGTTTCAAGGTCAGATTTGATAGCTAAGGGTCTCCGTTTTAAGACTCATGGAAATCACCCAAAGAATAAGGACTTCATCCACTAGTGGTCTGTACCACACATTTGTCTGTTCTAGCACTGTGTTGTGTATGTTTTGATGTTGCTGCAGGAGCTGTAAGTAGGGGTCATTCCTTTTCTGAACTTAAGGTTTTTTGGCAGCTATATCTGCTTGCTTTGATGTAATGATCCCAGATGTGCGTCTTTGCTTTTTTAAAAGAGATCTGGCAGCTGAGACTTGTGGTTAGTTCTACCATTCCCTCTGAGGATTGACTTTGGTGCTGGAGATTCTTTGTGACCCTGATTTGAGTCCATAGATATAAGCACACACACACACACACACACACACAAACACACACATACACACACACACACACACACACACACACACACACACACACACACACACTAGATGCAATGGAGAACTGCAGGCTTAGGTAATTCTTATGAAATTACCTAACAAATAAAAATAACTTTTTAAGCAGTTAACTATACCAGGCCATCCAAGAAAGTTGGACTTTGGTTTTTGGTTAAATTTAAATATTTAATCAGTTACCGCTATTTAGCCAGTGTATGTGTTTCCTGTCAAATAATAATTCAGGCTCTACACACACTGAGTCCTAAAAGTGTCTAGAAAGCACAGTTTACTCTGCTAGACTCATTTACAAATAAAGTGTTGTTCTTCAGCATATAAATAACTATTAGTACGTTATGAGTACAATAACATTTCTTTTTTAAAAGTAATGATAAAATAAAAATACAGTCAAGTTAAGAATGACCATCAACAGGAAATGTGGATCACTGAAATTAAGTTTGCGGATGTAAAACATGTATTTCATTAAAGTTGTTTATCTGGTACATTATGCTGAAAATAATTTATTCTAGTAATCGTTGTTAAGTTGGCTTTCAGTCTATCCACTGAGATCACTGAGATATCCACTTCATGCTCTGTTCATAGTCTCCTGCACTTCATACACCTTTTTCTAAATACAGTACTACAGAGTTTTTAAAACAAAAGTGAATTATAAAAGAACCTGTTGGGCCAGCGGAAAACTTACAAGCTTGTTAGAGCTTGTATTCATTGTCGTTGGAGTCCATTTCAGTTATTAACCCCCCTCAATCTTTCACGCAGCAATGGTTCAGCTACCTCAGAGGATTTGTTCTGGAAGCTGAACACTCTACAAATGTTTGTGATGGACCTTCACTGGCCAGAACCAGAGTTTGCAAAGCATCTGGAGCAAAGACTCAAACTGATGGCCAGTGACATGATGGAGGCCTGCGTCAAAAGGTCAGACTGCACAAACACCTTTAATTACTTCATAGGAAATAGATAAACATGATGCATGATAGGACCTGCTTAGACATAAGCTATATTACCAGAATATTCACTCATCTGCCTTCATATGCATATGATTTTGAGTGACATCCTAATTCATAAGGTTTAATATGACGTTGGCCCATCCTTTGCAGTTATAACAACTTCAACTCTTCTAGGAAGACTTTCCACAAAGTTTAACAGTATGTTTATGGGAATTTTTGACCATTCTTCCAAAAGTACATTTGTGAGGTACTTAACCATCAACAGGAATGGCTCCTGAAAGCGACCCATTCTTTCACAATTTTTTGTAGAGACAGTCTGAATGCCTAGGTGCTTAATGTTATATACCTGTGACCATGGAAGTGATTGGCACACCTGAATTCAATGATTTAGATGGGTGACTGAATACTTTTGGTATATATGGAAAACATAATATCAGATATTAAAGATCAGATTTAATTTAGGAGGATGTTGTCAGACAATATGAAGTCACAAACAGATGTGTTATTCTCAGTGGAAAAAGATGGGAATTTGATGGAACTTCGAAAAAGAAAGCTCATGATGGCTACATCCATCACTTTACAAAAACGTTCAACTACTTCACAAAAGTAAAATTTATGATCTTTAAAGGGACATGAACCATGCAATTTAAAAAGAAGTTTGATTTACATTTATTTTTTTCTGTCATTTTGTCTTATATTTCCCTGCACATAACTCAACTGTTGGCAGTGATATTTATTTTTTTCAATACTTATTTATTGTAACTCACTGGGCTCTAAGCAAGTGAGCAATATGGCGAGAGGCTACTGCACAATCCTGGTTTCACTTCTACCCTGGGACATCTCTTGCATAAATGTAAAATAAATATTTCATATCTTGTCAGTAGATCTTCAAGCTAGCAATAATTAAACCATTACTAAGAAATCCATCAGTTGACCCAGCTGTCTTATTAAAGGCCAATCACCAGCCTTTTGTTTTTTTGTTTGTTTTTTGTTTTTGTTTTTGAAAGATTAGTTGTAAAATGGTTACTGAACATCTGCAGAGGAATGGCTTATTTGAAGAGTTTCAGTCAGGTTGTGAAGGTTATAAATGATCTTTTTATGTGGTTTGAATCATATCTATCTAATTTCTTCCTGTTTAAAGGGAGTTTTTCTTTTCCACTGTTGCCAAGTGCTTGCTCATAGGGGGTCATGATTGTTGGGGTTTTCTCTGTATTATTGTAGGGTCTTTATTTTACAATATAAAGCACCTTGAGGCAACTGTTGCTGTGATTTGGCACTGTATAAATAAAATTGAACTTAATTGAATTGTGAATGAGGCCTAAATTTCAAGTACTACCTTCTATGTGTTCATCGGATTATTTAAAAAGATAGAAGACAGCATTAAATGTATATAACCAAAAAAATTTATTACCTGATAATATAAAAGCTTTTCTTTTGAAAAGTGCTTTACTTCAGTCGATCATAAAATGGCTAAATTGTTTTAGTTTACCTAAATGTAACCATCCACAAACATGTGTCACTGCTTAATGGAAAAGACTAACACAGTTTAAACATTTTTTTCTGTTTTGTCCTGTAGAACAAAATCTGCATTTGATGCCAAAATGCAGAAAGTGTGTAAGTCAACAGACTCCCTTCTACCACTGTCAGTTTGCACCATGTTCAACGTGCTGATTGATGCCAAAAACCAATGCTCCAAACTCTGTGTGCTGGACAGCGAACAGGAGGTAAACTATTTATAATTGTAGTTCTGTTGGATCAAATTTACATTTGAAGTTATTAGCCAATGACAAAAGGGGTTATTACTGTCATTACACTTAATAATATAAGAATATATTGTTAATATGAGAAAATCTCTGAAAGAACATTTTGCATTTTATTAATGTAATTCTTTTTGTGTCCTCCTGTGGTTTTCTTTAAAAACAAAAACAAAAAATAAATAAACAACAGTCTGCCACTTTAATATGCTTTCTTACATATTATAATGATGGGATTGTTAAAAGTTTTTTCCTGCTGTGACAGAAAAATCACTTTGGTAGTGGCTCCAATTCCAGTCATGCTGATTTTACTTTGAAACCAAGTCATGGTTTCAGAATGAACGCGTGTTGGCTTTATTATCTTATCCTGTGTAATGTGATGTTAAATTAGTGACTTTGTTGGGCTAGCTGGTGAGTTTCGGTGGCTGACTAGCCAACTGGAAACATGTTTGATAGCTAACGGTGTCCTAGCCAGGTCAAAACCAAGTGTTAAAAACTAATGTAAACGTGCCAGTAAAGTTCCTCTAATAGCCACAAGTAAGTCAGCTAACAAAACGTGAGTCACCAATCCACTCATGTGTTATAATGTCCAATTTTACCTCAGACATAAACATATTTACAGTCTGCTACAAAGTCGTTTTGGTCTTGGTGGATAGTTTCCTTTATAACAGTTCTAAGTGGGATAATTTAATTGAGTTAATTCAGATGCTCAGTTTAACCATGTCCCAGCTCACTTGCAGAAGTCACTCTGAAATTTACTGATTGTGATCAGAAATGTCTGTGGAAAATTTAGTCCTGGTTTGAATATCAGATTAAATCACTTATTTAGATGGCTTTATTTATATTTTTCCATTTCAATCTCACAGCTCACCATCAATTTTCCCTACAGAGTGAAAGTGAGTGAGCTTTTAACAAACCTTAGCAGTCTTTTATTTCTGGCTTTAGTCTGAAAAGGTTGAGTCAAATTGTCAGATCAGCCACTAAAGTTTTCTACCAAACACCCAGCAAAAGGGAAGTTCAGGTGTATTCATGTTCACTTGAAACTGTCAGAGGCTATTAAATGGATAACTGTGGAGTCTGTGTGAGGCAGGGGCCTTGGCATCATGAAGAGCAAAACCCTTGGCTGTTGGCAATCTTGACAGAAAGCTAGACTCACTGTTCTCTTAACCTTAAGCTTCCTCAATTCTTCAGCTTCCACCAGCCCTCTGCTGTTGAAAAACATCTCCTGTAATTTTTTTTCCAGCAGACACACAATAAATTCCTGTCTGCATCCTTTGTATACCAGCTTTGTAAATAACATCTACTCAGACTGTTACTGCTACTCTGTTTCATATTTTCAAGTTTTCATGTTCAAGTAATTTGCAAGAATGTGGGGCATTTCATTATTGTTTCTGTAAATTTGAATTATTTTAAATTTAGAAAAGGAGGATTTTCTAGAATTTGCTCATTGGTAAATGAGTTGTGATTAGCAAGCCATTAACCAATAAGCTTGTAGTTGAACAACCAGAGTCAAACCCCACTCACAAAACACCAAGATAGCAACAGCATAAAGACTCTTCTTGAGTCTTCAAAACAGGACTTAACAAACCAGTGGGTCACATTAGGTACGTCCATTATTTATACCGTCTGTGTTCCACACCAACAATCCATTTAGAAAACATGAAAATGAACAGCCTTGGTCTCCTGTTGGCAATTGGAGTTCCTTCATCCAAGTTCAATTCATTTCTGTTCAGTTCAGTCTTATTTATATAGTGTCAAATCACAACAACAGTTGCCCCAAGGGGCATTAATATTATAAGGTAAAAACCGTACAATACAGAGAGAACCACAACAATTAGATGACCCCCTATGAGCAAGCGCTTTGGTGAGTGTGAAAAAGAAAAACTGCCTTTTAATAGGAAGAAATTGCTGACAGTATCAGGCTCAGGGAGGGGCGGCCATCTGCTGCAACCGGTTAGGCATGAGGGGAGGAAGACAAGACAAAGACACCCTGTGGAACAAAGTCAGAGATTAAGAATAACTAATGATTAAATGCAGAGTGGAAACATAATTTGATCAGGTATTTGTATAGTATCAAGGGAGACAGGTTGGACTCACACAAAGGGATAAAATACGGTGCATTTATTGGTAACACTTTTAAAATGATTAGAAAAGTTTTGAATGTCCCAGGAAAGGTGTGAGCTGAGACACATGAGGGTACCTTCATCTTGCGTGCCAGTGTCAAATGGAAAGTGACAGGGTGTCTATTTCAAAGTCCTTTAAAGTTTCCTAGACTTGATGTGAAGCAGGATTTTTTTGCAGACACATAGTAAATGGTTAATGGACTGATTATTATAAAGCACTTTTCTCCTCTCCTAGAACACTTTACACAATATGCCACATTTACCCATTCACTAAAGCACTCAGAGCAACTTGGGGTTAGTATCTTACCCAAGGATATTTGGCATGCAGACTGGGGGAGCCAGGGATCAAACCACCAACCTTTTGGTCAGTAGATGGCCTGCTCTACCTCCTGAGCTACAGCCACTGCAACCAAACCTTCTGACATGATTGGTTGGATGGCGCAGGGATGTAGTGTTGATCAGTCAGACGATTGTTTTGTTCCTTTGTTCTCAGGAGGGTTAACCTCCACAAACTGCAACAGCAACAAAGTTGGTGCTGCATAGAGGGGACAGAGTTCAACTTTGACCGCAAGGCAGAGATGAGGTAACCGATTGACACTTTGAATGATGAAAGTTTGGTGGTAGAGGAATTGAGGAATTATAGGCATATTCCGTACATTGAAGCTGTGAACTTCAGGTGGATGAAGCGATGCAGTGGAGAACTGCCTACAGTTCCTGATTGGCACGCATGGTTTGATCATTTGTCTGTGGGTGGAAATCAGCTAGACTAACCTGCGTTCCGAGTGCTGAACAGAATTCTTTTCTGACACGTGAGGTGCACTATTGGCCAAAGTTGGAGACAATCTCAGAAAGGATCCCATGTAACCTGAAGAAGTGCTCTGTAAGTAACTGGGCTGTTTCAAGGGTGGATAAAAGCTTGGGCAAAGCAAGGAAATTAGCAGCTTTAGAAAACCAGTTAATGATGGTGAATTACCCGATGAGGGTGGAAGGCCAGTGATGAAATCCAAAGCGATAATGGGACAATGGGCAGCCAGGCATAGGAAGAAAGAGTCTCAACAGCCCAGCAGGTGGCAAGCTCAATGGCTTATTCTGGCCAAAAACCGATCAAACAAGGACATACAAACATCTTTTGCCAAAGATGACCACCAGAACAGAGGTTATAAGATAGATATTGTTTCATACTAGGCAAGGCAAGTTTATTTATATAGTACAATTCAACAACAAGGTGATTCAAAGTGCTTTACAGAGACATTAAAAAACAAAAACAAATAAAAAGCATGATTTAAAATTGAAAGTAAAAAAAAGTAAAAAGGAAGGAACAGTATATAAAATCAGTAGTTAAAATTTAAGTTTTGAAATTTAAGCTTAAAAGTGTGGATTTGGTGTTCTATTCAAATTCAGCTGAGATCAGGTGAGTCTTCAAACTTGATTTAAATAAACTGAGTGTTTCAGCTGATCTGAGAACTGATAACACAGGACAGAGGCAAGAGGGTTTCTTCCTCTGAGATGAAGAGCTGCAGCAAAACATTGCTTAGGCTGTCTAAAGATTCCTGAGCTGTGGGTTTCCACTGGAACGAGACCTTGTCTGAGGTGAGATTTATTAGAGGCAAGGCAACATTATCGAAGTCCCAAATAAATCTACGATCTACAAAGACTCTTGTAAGGGACGGGGCAGTGGGCTCTGTGCTTATGTCCTTCAGGACTGGTGCCGTAGCACTAGAATTATAGACAGTCACTGCTCACCAGACTTAGAGGCCATGTCCATTCAGTGCAGGCCCTTTCATCTACCTCGTGAGCGAATGGTAGCCATAATTACCATCGTTTATATCCCCCCCAGTGCTACCATTTGCTCAGCACTCAACCATCTCCAACTCATCCTCAACAAACCGCAAAGTGAGCACTCGGAGGGCATCCATATTGTTTCTGGGAACTTTAACAATACACCTTTGAAATCTGTACTCCCCAAGTTCCATCAACACGACACTGTGCCAATGTGTACAATAACATCAAGCAGCCCTACAGAGTGACACCCCTCCCCCACCTGGGGCGATCTGACTACCTCTCTCTCGCCTCCTTACACTTCTTACACCCCCTCTAGGAAACAAACCCCTCTGAGTACCTGGGTCATTAAATGGCAAGATGATGCTCTTTTCCAGCTACAGGATTGTTTTGATCTGATGAACTGGTCCATCTTTGAACAGCAGGACCTGGAGACCTTCACTCAATGACAGTGACCAAAACCATCCAGGTTTTTCTTAACCGAAAACTTTGGATGACAAGTGAAGAATAGGCTCTGATCAAAACTTGAAACTCAGCCCTCAGGCTGAGGAACAATTCTCTGGACAACACTGCCAGAGCCAGCTTAAAGGGACGGGCATCGAAGAGGTCAAGGAGGACCATAGGAGGTGGATAGAGGTCATTGACAACAACCCTTCCCATGTGTGGAGAGACAACCATACCCTCACCATCTACAAAATCCCCCTACAGCATTCTCAAACTTGCAGAGGAGTTCAACGAGTTTCCTCAGTTTGAGCAAATCCAGGCCAAGACTTCTCACCACTCCATGACAGGTAAACCTGAGCAGAGGGAATATACAGGTAAGTATTGCTTTCACAGTTTAGTGGAAACATTAACTCGAGGCTTGGAGCTGGGTGGCACTGACTGTTGCAAGACAACAATCCAAGTAAGACTGAAAATCTGCCACTCCCTTAAGAAGAGACCACAGAAAGGACATCAGGAGCAGGAGCGTGTCTCTCCAAAAGTTGATTCTGTTCATCTGGACGTAGCAATTTGTGGGAGAAACGTTTCATCACTCGTCCAAGTGACTTCTTCAGTCTCAGCTGACTGCAGGTTTCCCCAATCTTATAAACAGTACATTTGCATAATGACTGAAACCAGCCCACTGAAGGAACAATGGGCTGGGATGTCAGTTCCTTAATCTTAATTATGCAAATTCTCATGACCATTGATTAACAACCACTGACCAAAGCCCACTGATCAAAGACCACTGATCAATGGCCATGAGGAACTGACCTCCCAGCCCATTGTTCTTTCAGTGGGCTGGGACTTCACTTGGATGAGTGACGAAACGTTTCTCCCACAAAACGCTACGTCTAGATGAACAGAATCAACTTTTGGAGATTTACTGACCTGGATGATTGAGCATGCATCAAGACGTACAGGTGCGTGATTAAACCAGGTGTCTGGACACAGAAGGCGAGATACCCTGGAGAGTCCTGCCTCTGTACCAAAACCAGAATACACAAATACACACGACAGAGGAGAGAGAGAGAGATAAGAGGTGGGAAAGACAGAAGAGCTAGTCGACCAGTGAGTGCAGACGGACCGTCACAGTAATAGAGAACCAAACGTGGTGAAACAAAGAACATCGATTCTGACTTCTGATTTTCTCAAAATGTATGTTATTGTCTACTGAAAATTACATCTCCAATAGTTTTATTATTAATTTAGCCTTAGACTTTTAATTTATTGAATGGAGACCTCAGTGAAAAAAGTTAACTGACCATTTTCTGTTCCTTGAGAGGGACAAATTGATTATATATTGTCCTTGAATCCTGGGTTTCCAAACACAGCGAATGTCAGTTTGACATCAGATGTTTCAGTCAGTTTTGTCAGGATTTTGAAGTCTGCCTAAATAACTAAATAACCTTGATGAAGAAATAGAACATTCTCTGAAGTTTTTAAGAGGAAGAAATTCTTTAAACCTTTTCTACAGCTTACTGGTTTTACATGTTTTACTTGTGTCGTTGAGTGGTTGCAAATATGACTGAAGAAAATTGAATACCATGGTCATGTTGAGTTTTGTGGCTCAGGATTGTTGCAAATTCTCAAAACTACTTACTTGAAATATTTCATTGAGTGTCATAATAAAATGTGCCAATATTGTTGGACAACAGAACTTTGAAGATGAAACAATTGCTTCAAAGTAAACTATAGAATAGAAATGAAAATTAGTTTTATCTTAAAGGACCGAGATTGCTGAAGAAGTTCATCAGCAGTTCTTGGGAAACCTCCACAAAGTTACTTTCAATGATGACAGCGTTGCACCATCTCAGATCTGGCTCATCAGGCTCATTATGAATGAATGAGAGAAAGACTATTCTGCAAATTGTCATAATACCCTTATGTCTTTAAGCCTCACCCAACAACTTTTGCTGTGTAGGATGTTTGAAAGCTCTATTGTTTTAGTTACAACCTTATTTTTGTTGTTATTGTTTAGAGAACAAACCACAAATGGATCTGAATGAAGTCATGAGTTGAATCACACAGCTGTCAAGTTTTGTAGTAGAACATGTTGGGCATGCTCTGTTTAAACCCTACACTGAAAAAAGATCAAAGGTACAATATAGCAAAACCACTCAAAATAAATTGATAAGGTGATAGTTATGGCTCTTCTCCATACAGTAGTATTTCTTCCTCCAAACAAGTTGTAAGGGGTACTCCACGTTTTGACCTGCCAGCATCTTTGCTATGGTGAGAATAAGAACGTAAACTGTACATCAGACTGACCTAAGTAGTTAGCACATTTGGTTTTAGTAATATTAGTTATTTTTGCAAGAGACTGATTTTACAAAACAAGAATTCTGACTTTCAAAGACTCGAACAAACAAATTTGCAAGGTTTTTTCAAAAGAAGACTAATTCTGGATTGCTGCCATCTTTTGCTTTAACTGAGTAGATGTGCAGCAACAAATTCCTCCAAAAAAGTTCTGAGATTTCTGTACACGGTCCTATCACCAAAGGTTAACCTCTCATTGCTCTTTCCAGCTGATGTCACTCACCTAACAATTATTCCTATCCTTTTTCATTACTTCTGAATTCTATATTAACTCCTTCCAGTTAAACTGAAAGATTCTACTTTCGTATAATGTCTCTACACCATGAAAAGCATTTTATCAAAAAAAGAAAAAAAAACAAGTATTATTCTGAGGCATTTGTTTTTTTCTTCTTAATACTATCTACAGTTTAAAAACTTAGCAGTCTGTCTCAGGTACTGCAGTGAACTCAGTCAGATACATGGTGAAGTGGCTGTGGTGCCACTGAGTGAGAGCTGCCTTGCTGACATCTCGCTAAAATGGATTGAAAAACAGAAATCTACAGAAAATTTGAATACTTACTGTCACAGAAACAATGTGGTCAACAGTGATGAATGCAGAGCTATCTTATGATTGTTGTTTCTGGGCTTTCACTGAGTCTTCACACCTACTCATGTTTCAAAAGCAAAAGCAGACAAGTGGGCAGACCTCCATATTTGACAGGAAATTACCTGCCAGATAAAAATAAAATTTGGAAAATGAAAAAAATGTAATGTTTCAAAAAGTAATAAAAGCGTAAAAAAAGAATGAAAATAAAACAAGAAAAAATGTTAAACTTTGTGGACATTGTAAGAAGGGTAAGAACCTGTGGGCAACTGATAAAAGAGGAGGACATCTTACTTTTACTCCATGGTCTTTTATCAGAATCTGAATCAGTCCAGCTGCTACTGCTACAAAAGACTGCTACATTTTATGTTGGGGGTCAAATTGACCCCAGGAAACAAAACCTTCCAAACATGACTGCCATATAATTGAAATAACTAAGTAAAATTAAATGTAATATTTAAGTAGTAGGTATTTAATATGCAAAATCGTTGAAGTTGGTCAAAAATAATAAGATGAACTAATTCAAATGGAAGAAAATGTTAGATGAACTTAAACTGTTAAAGTTAGGACTGTTTAAAAAAAAACTTTACAAAACTTAATTTACTTAATTATTTTGAGTGTTTGGTTTAAAGTGCACGCAAACAGTTTTCAAGCCATATTTCCAACTTGGGAATTAAAAGATGGGATTGGAGTTCATTTACACCTACTTTTCTGGCTGTTATGTTAATTATGTTATGAAAAGGCCACAAGCAGTTTCAGTGTCGTCATATGCATCATCTGTTTGACATGTGTTGAATGAGTTGAATATTGCAAGTCATTAATTGATGCATTTAAAAACTAAAAATAAGAAAATCTTGGCTTACTGTCCTTTTTTTCTTTTCTGTCTCATGTTCTCCACCATCCCTCATATCCATGTTTCCTTCTCATCATTGTTTGAACACCAGATTGACGGACAGTGGGTAAGTGCCTCCACCTCCTCATTAACCTTCCTTTCCCCAGCCCTTCCCATTTCCTTGTTAGGAAATCTAAATTAACATCAATAAAATGATGAAGAATGAACAGAAGTTTATTTTAGCTTCCTTTGAACCCTGTAAAGTTGAGCCATTTATTTTGTCCAGTTGATGGTTAATGGTCAGTTAATAGATATGTTGCTATCTGCAAACTCTTAAGCATATGAAGCACAGTGAATAAATATGTTCTGCAACTTTGCAGTACCTGGAAAGAGTACCATTACCATTACGTGATATTCATACTCAGGAGATTTGATATTTCTGGTGTTTGAGTTGACGATAGCTAACTTATAAAACTCGGCTAAAACAGCTAATTATAAAAACTGAATTAACGTTAGCCTTTTTTCCTAGAAAATATTTTGATGTTGAGTGTTATGTGAATGTGAAGTTTTGTCAGGATTCTTCAGCTTGACTAATAAAGAGTGCCAACCTGAAGATGGGAGTTTTGGTTTGGTTTTAAATTAAACAGTCTATTTTGCATTAGACTAATCTATTAGCAAAATTAAGCCTGGTCTAACCATACAAACCAATGACTGTAGAAAATATATATTTTCTGCAGTCATTGATTCAAACCATTTTAAAGTATGTCGGTAAAACTGGTGGAATGTTGTAAACAGCTTCATGTAAGAACTAGTTTCTTTCATCTAAAAGAAAATACACCTCCAACTTGTAACAGTGTGAAGAAGAATGTCTACCCATCCTTCAGCTGTATGCTAAATGCTAGCCCTGGCATACCACTAGGGGAAAATGTGTATCCCTGAGGGTAACCACCTACCAAATGAAAATGTGATTGCCCAAATCTGATACCTTTGAGGTGAACTGGCCCCTTTTAAGTTGCTTGTAGGGGTTGTGAATGAGCCCCATGAGAGTCTGAACTGAATCCAAACCAACAATTTTCTGTTTAAGTTTTAGAGTCTACTGATCTCCAGAAAAGTGTTTGGACGTTCTTAAATCCCTCTGTGCCAAATCCTGCCGTTTTAGAAAAAACTGTGAGGGGTTTGACTGGAAGGCAACACAGAGTCTGTGAAAAGTCCACCCTTGATAAAGACTTCTCTGGTTGATTAACAGTTTTGCTTTTACAAAGCCCATGAAATTGCTAATCAATGTGCTGTTGTTCTGTTGCTGAGCACATTTAAATGGTGAGGGATGGGTAGGGGGGGGGCTCATATTAAAAATGTGTCCTAATTCTGATCTCAGCCAATTCGCAAGGCTGAAGTAGCAGCAGTAGTTACAGCTCAACAGGCAAATAAATGTTTTTAAAAGATATAATTGTTCTTTTCAGTTTTGTGTCGCATATGGCAAAGACCAAACAATTTCTTCTCCTCCTCTCTGCTTTTTTTAAGGCAGGCATTGTAGGAAAAAGGAAGGAGCAGTAGTGTTAATTGAGGTAAGAAGAAGAAAAAAGAAAAGTTCTCAAGATTTGCTAGGAAGATTCAGAGCACTGAAAGAGAGCTGCCATATTGAAGACTTTTGGAAGGGAAAAAAATTGGCGATGACCTCTCTGGACCCGCAATTTGTCAGCGATCTGTATGCTTTGTTGATTGAAATTTTTAATTTGGGTGTTCTTTAGAAGGCCAGTGAAAGGGCATTGTCACTATGAGATGAACCCCCCTGCTGCTGCTACCATTCAGTGCCCAGCCCCTGCATTTTTTCTTTCTCTCTCCTTCCTTGAAGGGAAAAGGGTGCCATAAAAAAAAAATATATATATATGTATATGTATATATTTTTTTTCATTTTATTTTATTTTTTACGGAGTGGCAAACGAGACATGAAATAGTGGATTAATTGAATCTTGTGTGAGACTTTGGTCCTCTCAGCTAGAGCACTGCTTTAGAGGAATACAAGGCTGCTCTAATTGTAGGGAGATGCACAAAAAGTATCCTTCAGATTCCGTCAGGTTTCCAGCACAGATGGGCATATTATTCAGCTGCATAATGCACCCTATTAGCTGCTTAACACAGCAGCGTTACACGGATGGGAAGGTTTTCTAGGCTGTCCTGGGAAGGGGTGCATGTGTGAGGATTTGTTGTAGGTTTTTATTTCTTTTGCAGCACAGACAATACTGTTGTATATCAGAGCAGAGGGGTAGTCTGTATTATGTCTGTGCCTGGGCAGTTTCCTGAAAATAACAAATAAATAATGTGACTTTTTGTCCCCCCCTACCCTCATCCCTACAGCAACAGTACCACTCCAAAATTGATGTTTTGATTGACGAGGCATTAAAGGACATTATTACATCACTCGTGTCAAAGGTAAACCTCACCTTTACTCTTTTACGCTTTATTATTTTGTATATTTTTCAAAAATATTTTAGTAGGGAGAGGGGTCAAACCATACTCTTTGATAACCCAGCCTAGCTTTTGTTTGTTTGTTTTGTTTTTCCAGATTTTGGTATTTAGACACTTTTTTTCCTTTGATTAATTAATTTCATGCTTTTTTTTTTTTGTTAAAGAAATGTGAGTTTCATTTTACAGAAAGGGGGAGCTAATTTTTGTTGTTCTAAAAATATTCCAAGAATCTTGAAACAAGATTAGATAATAACTTTCCTCACTAGACTCAAGAAAGCAGCTAGAAACCTAATCTTAGAAGTGTTTTTGTGCTCCCACCTCTCTGTAGTTTGCTGCTGTTTTAAACGGTGTCCTCTCCAAGCTCTCAAGATATGATGAAGGGACATTCTTCTCTTCAGTCCTGTCTTTCACAGTGAGTAGCCATGTTTTTGTTCCTGGAAATGGAGTGCTGTGCTGTTATTTCACTGCTTATCCAGGCAACCTGTTATTTGCTGGAAACCAGATCTTGAAAGCTGAAAGCTGCTGCGAAATATGTGGAACTCCCTGTGAGTCTGTCTGCCTGCTGTTTTATTGTTCAGCCCATTCATCACATATTTGTGTCTCCATCCACATTGAGATCATTCAAGTTTTGGCTGGAAAATAAAGCAACCTGTAAATGCAAAGTTGGCTGCTCTTTGCATAGAGCCTATTGCAGCTGCATGTTACTTTTTTTCCACACAGTGTCAAACATATGTGAAAGATAAGGAGGGTCTTTATTCTGTCTGCAATACCAGAAACAAAGATTACATAACAAACCAGCATTTGGCTATCAAGTTGTTAATGAGCTTTTTTAACATCCATTGAAATTATAGAAGACTTAAGAGTTTAAAAACAATTTCTCAATTCAGTAAAAAGTAAAGAAATTCATACATATCAAACAAAAATTAAATTATGTTCCTTTTTTTTAAACTTGTGTCAGTTTCTAATTAAAGGTTTTTGACAGGTATGCAAAAGACATTGAATGTTACTGAACAAACTGTTGTTGAAAAGCACTCTTTTCTAAATATTTAGTTTGCCTTTATTCATAAGGGGTGCAACGATACTCGTATCGATATTGAACCGTTCGATACAGTGCTTTTGGTTCGGTACGCATGTGTATCGAACAATACAAAATTTTCAATTTATTTTATCAACTTTCCTTCTGACGATGCTGTCTGTGTTGAGCGCTCAGTGGATCTGCGCTCGACAGTGCAGCCTAGGCGGAGTAGTCGAACGCAGACTCACTGAGCGCAGGGCAAGCTAGCGAGACAGAAGTTAAGCTCGTTGCAACATGGCAAATTGAACCTCCCCCACCCTCATTCAGATGTGGCGTTTGGAATTATTTTGGTTTTCATGTGACGTATGACCCTGAAGGTAAGCGCTAAAGTAAAACAGTATGTCGGATGTGCCACGCAATGCTCAATTACATGGGTTTGAACTAGTGTTTTATGCTGGGCTCACACTGTGCGATTTTTGGCCCATTTTGAGCCGATTTTTGAGTCGTGCGACCGTTTTGGCGATCGGCCCGATATTGGCCTTCATCGTGCGTCGTGCATCGTGTAGTATACGTGGGGTAACGAGAAGCGATTAACACCTCACGACCAGCTCCCGATCATCAATCGCTTGGTCGTGAGGATTTGAAATCCTCACGACCGTCATGAGGGTGTCACCACAGTTTCTCACGCTGCGAACACGCAAACACAAATGTCAGTGAAAAAGACGGCGCAGCACGGCAGTGCAGCGTGTGATCTGGACACAAGCGATGGAGGCACAACTTGTAGAACTTTGGAAAGCTCATCCGAGCCTTTTCGATGTGGCCTCACAAAATTATCACGACCACAACAACCGTGAAAATAGTTGGATCTACATTGCTGCTCAATCACAGCTTCCTGATCAGTGTTTTTCATTAGCAATTTAGCAAAGTTGATGGTGGTGGTGTGCGTGTCTGTGTGAGTGAAAGACACAGAGAGAGAGAGAGAGCGAGAGTGAGCGACAGAATTTCTGTTATAACCTTCATTTTATGGACGCACAGTGTGAGCACTCAGGTCGCATCAGAGCATCGGGCCGTATAGTGTGAGACCCTGCATCGTGACCCATGAACTGCTAACCCCTGCGAGTCAATCGTACAGTTTGAGCAGGAGCTGAATCGCGCGACTGAAAAAATCGCACAGTGTCTGCCCAGCATTAGCGCAGTTAGCTCGTTAACGTGTTGGCCGTCCAGCCCCACGCACGGGGCTATCAGGGGTAGCTTGTTAACGGAGATTTGCCGTGTTGTGGCGTTAAGGTCATTTCAACGAGATTAACGCTGACAGCACTAGTGGGAACACAACGAATATGACTGCACATTTACACCGACATCATCCTAGTGCAAAGACAAGTGGAAGCAGACAAAAACAACAAGCACGCATGCTACAAACTTTACCCGAGTCATTTAGACAGCCGTTAGCACAGGATTCTCCTTATGGGGACCTGATATGTTTAATATGCTGCTGAGAATATAGCCCAGAAGAAGCGTATAGTATAGCTTTTATTTTGGAAAGAGCCATTTCTCTGTAATAAACTCTCTTTTCCAAAGATGAGTGATTCCTCAATCAGATACAGTGGGGCAAAAAAGTATTTAGTCAGCCACCGATTGTGCAAGTTCCCCCACTTAAAATGATGACAGAGGTCAGTAATTTGCACCAGAGGTACACTTCAACTGTGAGAGACAGAATGTGAAAAAAAAATCCATGAATCCACATGGTAGGATTTGTAAAGAATTTATTCGTAAATCAGGGTGGAAAATAAGTATTTGGTCACCTCAAACAAGGAAAATCTCTGGCTCCCACAGACCTGTAACGTCTTCTGTAAGAAGCTTTTCTGTCCCCCACTCGTTACCTGTATGAATGGCACCTGTTTGAACTCATCATCTGTATAAAAGACACCTGTCCACAGCCTCAAACAGTCAGACTCCAAACTCCGCCATGGCCAAGACCAAAGAGCTTTCGAAGGACACCAGGAAAAGTATTGTAGACCTGCACCAGACTGGGAAGAGTGAATCTACAATAGGCAAGCAGCTTGGTGTGAAAAAATCAACTGTGGGAGCAATCATCAGAAAATGGAAGACATACAAGACCACTGATAATCTCCCACGATCTGGGGCTCCACGCAAGATCTCATCCCGTGGGGTCAAAATGATCATGAGAACGGTGAGCAAAGATCCCAGAACCACACGGGGGGACCTGGTGAATGACCTGCAGAGAGCTGGGACCAAAGTAACAAAGGTCACCATCAGTAACACACTACAACGGCAGGGAATCAAATCCCGCAGTGCCAGACGTGTTCCGCTGCTGAAGCCAGTGCATGTCCAGGCCCGTCTGAAGTTTGCCAGAGAGCACATGGATGATACAGCAGAGGATTGGGAGAATGTCATGTGGTCAGATGAAACCAAAGTAGAACTTTTTGGTATAAACTCAACTCGTCGTGTTTGGAGGAAGAAGAATACTGAGTTGCATCCCAAGAACACCATACCTACTGTGAAGCATGGGGGTGGAAACATCATGCTATGGGGCTGTTTTTCTGCCAAGGGGACAGGACGACTGATCCGTGTTAAGGACAGAATGAATGGGGCCATGTATCGTGAGATTTTGAGCCAAAACCTCCTTCCATCAGTGAGAACTTTGAAGATGAAACGAGGCTGGGTCTTCCAACATGACAATGATCCAAAACACACCGCCCGGGCAACAAAGGAGTGGCTCCGTAAGAAGCATTTGAAAGTCCTGGAGTGGCCTAGCCAGTCTCCAGACCTCAACCCCATAGAAAATCTGTGGCGGGAGTTGAAAGTCCGTGTTGCTCGGCGACAGCCCCAAAACATCACTGCTCTCGAGAAGATCTGCATGGAGGAATGGGCCAAAATACCAGCTACTGTGTGTGCAAACCTGGTGAAGACCTATAGTAAACGTTTGACCTCTGTTATTGCCAACAAAGGTTATGTTACAAAGTATTGAGTTGTATTTTTGTTATTGACCAAATACTTATTTTCCACCCTGATTTACGAATAAATTCTTTACAAATCCTACCATGTGGATTCATGGATTTTTTTTTTCACATTCTGTCTCTCACAGTTGAAGTGTACCTCTGGTGCAAATTACTGACCTCTGTCATCATTTTAGGTGGGGGAACTTGCACAATCGGTGGCTGACTAAATACTTTTTTGCCCCACTGTACAGGGCTCGCAAAATCGCTAGCCCGACGTCCTGGAGCTAGCGATTTTTCCAGTCGGGCTACCAAAATCTATCTCTGCCCTGCCCGTCAGGCTATCGTAGGAAGGAGAAATATATGTCAATGCTTTTGCATTCTTTCAGAAATGTAGCTGGGTAATTATGTCATTGGCATCGGTGAGCCGCTGTCAATATGTGACATATTGAAATCGCGTTTGAATTTGCACTTGTTTTTTGCTTTCACTTTGCAATCGCGTGAACTGTGTATAGAGAGCGACAGCACTGATCTGTGAGTGATGATAATTTGTGCACCAATTCCTCTGACATCGTCTTATCAATCGTTAGCTTACTATGCAAACATGACAAGTGAAATCTCCCGCAGCTTAAACATGTGAGAGGTTGATCGCGCAGAGAATCGCTGAGCTTATGTGAGTGCGTGTGTAAAAGCAGCAGGATTTATATTTTAGTTCTGCTGAGCCAAATAAGACAGGTCAGGGTGAAGAAGTGACAGCCAAAGAAAAGCTTACCACAAAACGGAAAAGTTATGACAAATGAGACTATAAGGCAAAAAGAAAGTGCAGCTTTATGGTTTCATGGACAAAAGAATTTCTGTGGCTGCAATATGACGAGCTAAATAACCAGGGCTGCACATAAGTGGTCCGCAGGTACGCATTTGCTGTCAAAATAAAAAACGCGCACATATATATATATATATATATATATATATATGTGTGTGTGTGTATATATATATATATGTGTGTGTGTGTATATATATTAATTAGTCAGTTTTGTAAGCAATGCATTGAACTGATAGAGGAGAATTGTTAGTTCAGTGTGTTTGGGTTTCACACTTCAGTACATTATTATTATTGAAAAGGGGTACAATTCTTTTTTTAAATCCTATTTAATTAAGAAAAAAAAGTTCAATGAAAGGTCACTGATTCCAGATTTTTATATATTTATAGTTTTAAGGAGAGAACAGGAGAACAATCTTAAGCTGCTGTATCTCCCTCTATCCTATAATTCTCTCTGGTTCCTAGCTTACTTCCCTCTCAGCTCCTTCTTCTGGTGAAATTATAATGTAACCCCTACCTTGGCCTTCTGGTCTTTTGTCTAGTGGTAACCTGACATGTGTGCCTCTTTTGGGATAAAGGGCAGGGGGCGGAGCCTTTTGGACTTCACACCTGGTCACAAATACACAAAGCATTCATTTCTAGTTTTCCTTTGTTTCACTTCATTGTCGTGAGTGGGTCAGTTTATTTATGGCTGATTTCTTTTCCCAAATATAATTTTAGTAAACTTTTTCATTAATACCAACGCACCTTTTTATAGGATTATTAAAAACGATGAGCTGTAACCATAGTTTATTATATTTAGTTTCTATTGTAGATTTCCAGAATCCCACAGCGTAAGGCTTTTTGTCATTTTATATCTCTTAGTTATTAAAAGTAGTGGAAAACAATGTGGTGGAAACTGAATCATCAGAATTTTATAAACTTTTTTTATTATATCTCATCACTATATAAGCTAAAACTTGAATGGTGCATTCACAACTGAAGTGCGTCCTAAAAAATGTTAGCTAACGTCTACTAACTAAATGTTACCTCAGCAATGGAGATTTAAGTATGATTTTGGATGGTGCCTGTTAGATGTTGCGGCTAATGACATTTAATGTAAATATGATTGCTTGAAATGTTAGCTAAGCAATGGAAAATAAGATCTGTAAAAATTACATATAAGTTGCTTTATATTTCTATCTTTATCTTTACCAGCCAAGCATCTAATTTACTTATTATGACAATTATTACATTTGTTGTTTTTGTTGTCATTGTCAAGACTACTCAGAGAAGCCCTACTATTAATTAAAACTTCAATGTTCATGCAGAAGTGGAAAGAAGGAAAATAAAAGGAACACATACGTGCAGAGAAAGCTCTTGAAGCATGTAGTTATGTCAACCAGGCTTTCATCAAATCAGCAAAGATGCGCAAGAAAGAAGATTAGACAACAACTAGGCAGAAACATAACAACATAGTCATTCCTCATCTTGCAGGTTTGTTAGAGAATCTCAGAGCTTCAGCCACACCTAAAAAATGGTTGATCCCAAGGATAAAACGTCCTTCCCCAGACCTTTTTAACTGGAGAAACCAGCAACTCCATAAATGCAATGCACAGTATAGAAGAGCCACCTTGACATGACAAGATGCAGTTGTACATCTGTGCTATATAAGTCAATCTTTCAAGGATGCCAATGTACATCTGTGCTATATAAGTCAATCTTTCAAGGATGCCAATGTACACATTTTGGACTGAGAAGACAGAGGAGTAAATAAGCCCATCTAGTTCCACTATGAACAACCATCATTGAACAGAAGTGGTGGCTTACAACACCAGCTGTCAGCCACCTACAATACAGTCTTGAGATCCTTTCTCAGGTACCTAAACCCCCACTCACATCTTACATCAGGTGACCTCAATAGCTGACATGATGGGTGGGGCAAGGTCGCACAGTGTTTTCACTTGAAACCTCTCGTGGTAATGACCCAGGCCTTTTTTTTGACACCTTGGCTCATGTGATGATGCACATGAGTAATAGTGGGTCAGTGACAACCTCCTAAGGGACAACCCCCACTAGGGTTTAAATACCTGGGACTCTCTAACTTTTGGTTTTACAACTGTAGAAGCCTCTTGCATGAGAGGTGAAACATCTTCAAAATACTTAACGTCCGGTCACCTTCTTTTCAAACTCCTCAGACTTCAATCTTAAATAATCAGAACGGATTAATGGCTGATGTACCACAGGCCCTTAAGGCAGCAGTGCATCTGGAAAGTATTAAAAGGGCTTCACTTGTTCCACATTTTGTCAGGTCACAGTTATATATTTCAAAAAAGCTTACACAACTAGCCTCATTCATCTATTCACACAAGCACTTTCTTCTTTGCCATACAGGACATCCACCTGGAAAAAAATTAAATGAACCCAAGGCAGGAAATGGAACTGATATCATTGTGAAGTTACTTAATAATTTAATGCCCCATTACCCTGATAACAAAAGGCACCTCCTCCCTCTCCTCTCTTTAGACTTATACCTGCACTGATCAGTACCTGTACAGGAACATATCTTTATTTTAAAATGTTTTTTGTTGCTGTCAAATATTGATAAGTTAACAGACATCCATT
This sequence comes from Maylandia zebra, assembly GCF_041146795.1. Taxonomy (NCBI): domain Eukaryota; kingdom Metazoa; phylum Chordata; class Actinopteri; order Cichliformes; family Cichlidae; genus Maylandia; species Maylandia zebra. The sequence goes on along the minus strand of NC_135173.1, from coordinate 28,969,348 downwards.
ATCTAGATGCAGAGAGGATTACTAGTGTTTAGGTAAAACTAAAGAAACAGTAAAGGAGATTGAGAAAGCAGAACGGGACAACAGTGACGAACTACTTGTATGTGCATTTTCCCTTTTTCTCTGTCTATCCTTTCTATTGCTCAACACCAGAGAATCTCTAATCTTGTTGGCTGGAACTGTGCCGACATCTGTGATCTGTCATGGTGCTTTGTCGCCTCGCCAGAACAAAAGAAAAAGAGGTGAATGACTGTGAAAAGCCTTAAGGGGAGGAAAGGGTAAGAGAAAATTGATGTCTCAAGTGACACCAGGGGCATTTACATGTAGCCAGTGACACACATACACACTCTTAAATGTTGTACCTCATACAGGAGAACTGTACTTTATACACTTTGAACCTGTCCATATATCTGTGGTTGTGTGGCAAATGTGCATAGATGTATAGGAACCTGACTGTTTTTCTTTCATACCTAAGTCCAGACTTTATGACCAACCTGAATATTATGCTTTTGGTCTATTATGAGTCTAAGCAGTTTTGACCCACCAAGGCATACTGGTACCAAATGGCACTTTCATAGATATAAGATATCTAAAGGTGCTGTTTGATATCTGAGACTAAGTTAACGTGACCTGTCATGGCATCAAGCCAATTCACGCCAATGTATGCAGCACTGAGTGGCCTTAATATGTGTTGTTATCAACAGATATTGTTATTCACCTCAAGAGAATGTATCTTCAAGTTCAAAGCGATGTTGCTCCTGGTTTTAACATTTCAACCTGCTTATGGAACTTTGCTGCACATAACATCTGTGCTAGTAAATGAACTGACCACCACACGTGCAGTAAATCCAGGCCTTGTCATGAGATCTCCAACTCACTACCTCCAGTGGAATTTCACTTGTAAAGTTAGGAACAGCACAGCAGCACGGTGGTTAGCACTGTTGCCGCACAGCAAGAAGGTCCTGAGTTCAATTCCACCATCAGGCCGGGGTCTTTCTGTGTGGAGTTTGCATGTTCTCCCCGTGTTTGCGTGGGTTCCCTCCGGGTACTCTGGCTTCCTCCCACTGTCCAAAGACATGCAGCTTGTGGGGATAGGTTAATTGATTAATCCAAATTGCCCATAGGTGTGAATGTGAGTGTGAATGGTTGTCTGTCCCTGTGTGTTGGCCCTGTGACAGACTGGCGACCTGTCCAGGGTGTACCCCGCCTCTCGCCCTATGACAGCTGGGACAGGCTCCAGCGCCCCCCGCGACCCTGAAAAGGATAAGCGGAAGCGAATGGATGGATGGATGGATGGAAGTTAGGAACATTTTCTGACTGTAGGGTTCTGCTAAATCGACTGGTTTTATATAGTGTTTTTCTACCATACCTGAGGACTCAAAGGCTTTATACAATTTGCTTCAGTCATCTAGTCGCACCCATGAATACAAGCACCTTTTTCTGTGTAACTGCTTTCTGTGTAACATTCACACATTCATAGAGCACTTGTCTATATCTGGCATGCAGACTGGAGTAGATGACCTGTTCAACCTTCTGATATTCAGCCACGCCATCAATAGGATTGCTAGATTATTATTGCTATCTTGATAATATGGGTCAATCCATTTAAAACTGTAAATGACCAGAAACATCAAAGGGAAGAGATAACAAATGCACTGAAAGAGGATAGGGAGAATACTAAAGCTACTTAAAAACAGGCAAATTAGGGGAAGTGAATGCAGCTGGGGAACAACAAAGGAGCAAGTAATCAGGGAAATGATACAAGGGGAAGTCAAACTGAACTCAAGGCACGAATAACTATCAAAATAAAGCAGAAAATAAAACATGGTAAGTAAAAAATAATGTTTTTTTCCTGAAATGAAGGAACTTAATACAGGAGAACTGATAAACTATGAATCACCAGAAGACATTCAAAATAAAAAAAATATTACAGCATCAGTTAGAAGCATAAGTGACAAGTTAATACTGGTCAGTATGCATCCACTATAACATGTGCCTTGAAAAAGTTATGAATCTGAAAGTCGTAAGCAATTTTTGGGACCATAGAAAAGATGTTTTTGAGACTGAGATTGGAGATCATTGCTATTGTTCAGTCTTAGGATGATACTGCACTGTGCCAGAAGGAGAACTTAACCCTATCAGAGAAGAATTTCAAATATTCTTAAACAAGGCTCTGAATTTCAAAGTATCAAAAATGAGTTTATTAGAAAACAAATATTATCAAGAAAGAATGAACCTGGTATCAAAATGTAGTTAAAAAGGAGAACTTCAAGTGATTTAACTTATGTTAATAAGTCAACTACCCAGATGTTGTTATGATTCCTGCCACCTCCACCTCTCCAGTAGGGACGATGTAGGGTCATAAAATGGGACTGTGCATCAGAGAGCCAATGCTAAAAGACACATCAAAGGTAAAGGTGGGGATGCAAGTGATATCTGACAAAACTGCATTTCTGAACTGAAATCAACAAAAACCACAGAAACAGTTGCAAAAATAGTTTTGAAATATATTTGCATCAGCATGGGCATGACCTCAAAGTGTCTGCTTGTACACATCAGAGACGATACTCATCTGAGTATCATCTTTTACACTTACCTCCCCAGTCACTCTAGTGCCTTATGAGAATTATGACAGGGTTGTCAGTCAGTGGGCTTGGGTAACTTCTTCAGGATGATTATAACACTCCATTCTCTTCTTTTCATCACACACAACAGTCCCCCTGCAGCCATGTGACCCCACTTTAACCTCTTGTGTCTGCAGGTTTTCTTCTTCAGTAGTCTGTCTGAATTACAGCTAATCGTCTCTGACTGACCCCAGTCTGTCATTCTCTGATAGACCTTTGAAACAACTGCTGAGACAGTTTTTACCAGAAGACATTCAACTTACCAGAGAGGTCACATTATCTTCTTCTAAGAGTTACCGTCAAAGTTGAGAAGCTACAATAATCTAATGACTGCTTGATTTTTTTTCTCTCTTTGGAAAATCACTTGAACAATTAATTTACTGTCAGGCAACTATTTGACGAATAAGTTAATTATTTTAGCTTTGCTGCTCGGGTGTCTGTGTGGGCGTGTGTGTTTAAAAACAGGGATGTATGCTTCATTTGCATGGACCGATGCAGACAAATCACTAAATTGTAATGTCAGGCATAACCTTGGAGGCCCTCACAACTTTGCATATTTTAAAATTATTTGAGAGAACAGTGTGACCTTGTCTGGACTTTGTCCATATTGAGGCTCTTGAAACTTTGTGATATGATTTGATGACTTTTATGCTGTCTTTGATGAAATATTACAATTATAAATATTGAGTCCATATCCAACCTGCCTGTTGACTTTAAGTGAAATCCAGAAGGTTTCTAGTTTTCTTGTGCAGCACAGAAAACAGAATGACAAGTCTCCTCTTGGGCCTAATGCACGTCAGCTCAGAAAACATGGCTGTGAAAGATGTCGAGGCAATTACTATTGGCATTACAGGTGTAATATCTCTGGACAGCATGTCCAGGGCAGGATTTTTTTTTCCTTTTTATGATTGAAGCAGCAGGTAACAGTTCCTGAGTGAAAACAATTGTTAGGCTTTGCTTGTAATTGTTGCAGAGAAAATAATTTTAGTAAATCATACACTTTTTATTCACTTCAGAATAAAGAGTACAAGCAAGAGTTTCCAGAACATCTGCGTTTGTCCACTGTGTCAGCCGATCATTTGGAAAGGCACAGACGTATAGAAGTTTTAAATGTGAGAGAAAGACTTCTTGGCTAATGTCAACAGCAGCACAGATTTGTATTACTGAAAACCTGACAATCTAAATGTATTATTCCTGGAACGTCAGTAAGCTGTATTAGCCATTAGTAGTCAGAGTATCCAGGAGAACAGTGGGATGCATGTAGTAGTGCTATTTATTAAGTTAATTAAGGGAAAGTGTTCAGTCGGGTTCAAGTCTGTGCTCTGTCGGGGCCACTCAAGAACATTCACAGAGTGGTCCAGAACCCACTCCTTTATTATCTTGGCTGTGTGTGTAGAGTTGTTGACTTGTTGGAAAATGGTCTACAGACAGTAACTTGGTCTCCATGGCTTGGTTTGTCCTCTGACATGCACTGTTAGCTATGAGACTTTACATTGCCCGGTGTCCTATATGATATATAAGTGCCTATCCAAGTCATGTCCAGTCAACTGAATTTACTACTGGTGGAATTCCAGTAAAGTTGTAAAAACATCTGACAGATGATCAGTGGAAATGGGTATTGTGTGAAGAATGTTGTGGTCGGAAAAAAAAGAATTTAATCCATTACAAGAAAAAGACTGTAAGGTGACAAAATGTGGAACAATTGAAGTGGATGCACTGTGGATCCAAAGTGACCAAACAATCAAAAGATCAGTGCATCAAGGTTTATTCACTAAGAGTATTAGCTTGCATTGCTATTTGTTTTCACGCTGACAATAGTGTTTGGATGTGTGTTCCACCTCGCTGCATTAAACACTCTACATTTCAGAATGTGTGAAGACCTCATCATGCACAACCAGCCGAGTATCTGCAGATTGCAGTCTACCATTATTTTTTGAGTTATTCACATTTAATGCCAGTTATGTCTCGTTACAACTTTGTGCTAAAAATACTTTTTGTAACATTGTTTGACATTGTATTTTCATGCTCTACCATCCATGAGTTGCCCTCAGGCCTGCCTTTGTCCTGTGTCCTGCAGAAACCAAGGATGGATCTGGCTGACACTTACACTAGTTTTGTACGACAGAACCAGGACATTCTGCACCGTGGTGTCAGTGATGAGCTCTACATTGAGACCGTATTTGATGTAAGTGCAAGTACTGTTTCCAGTTTGCTGAAATTATGCTCATATTCCTACGTTATTGTTATACATAACTTTCTTTGTTAATCTGTAATTCTGTGTGCAAAAGCCTAAAATAGCAAATTGGTCACGTAAGTACATGTAAAGAAATTCTTTTAAAAATTAGTTTTATTGTTGTGGTTTTTTGTTAGTTTTTCTTTCTTTTTCTTTTTCTTTTTACCAGGATCAGACAAATCCTCTTACTTTTTCTTCATTTAAAATCAAAATGCTCTTCTGAAAGAGTATGCTAAATGATGCAACAGTCATAGATCTATTTGCATGTGATGTAAAAATTATGTAAAAACATTTAAACTATAAATGTAGCTTTCTGTCTTGGGGACATAGTAAGTTAGGTCTAACATTCTCTTCACTATTTCACAGCCAACAGTTGTTTCAGCAAGAATGCTAACGCTTCAAGCAAATCAGCAATAATAAACACCACTCCAAGCCAACTTGACATTTACAAATTTGTTTAAATTGCATATATAGCACAAAATCATAGTGAAAGCAATATCTACAAACTTTACATTGTAAGGTCAATATCCAATAATATTCTCCAAAATTGAGCCCATTCCCTTTGGGCAAGCACTTTGTCATGTTTTAAGGTTTTAAAGGCTTTGTGTGCCATTCAGCTCTTTGCACACATGTTTCTGCTTCATGTCTCTGTTCTTTAAGCACATGCTTTACCTCTGCTGTTTTGCCTGTCTCTTAACTTTCTGTACATTCCTAAAGAAAAACAGGGTCAAGAGTGATGAATTTGTATCTTAAAAAAATCTATTTTTTATTTCTTTCAACAATTTCACTTGTGGGATCAATAAAGTATCCATCTTTCTATCAGCAGAAAATGCTTTTATTCTCTGTTCAGCTGTCACTAAAGTGCTGATTTTAATTTCCGCTCAGACTTTGTTTATAGAATCAGTTTTTTAATTCCTTTATGCACCTACAGTTGTAGAGCTAGACAATTTTTTATATAGGTGGAGTACTTTTTTTCCATGGCAAATTGCAGAAGGCTGAATAATACATTTTTCAAGTCAGTACTTTTGGAAATAAAACCTTATGCTCTTGAGTGTAGAAATTTTTGATGTAACATTTCCACTGGTTAAAAAATGTAGAACTGTTTCTACTTTTTTTCCCTCTTTTTATTGTTGACAAAGCTCCGAGATGGAGAGCCAGAGGGAAAATATTTTATGAAAATGGCAGCAGGATGTATTTCCAGTTCTATTTGTAAGTGAAGAGTCTCCTAACACACTCCATAATTGGTTGTATGAAATGTACAAAAAAGACAGAATTTTAATCTGCACCCGGGGCCCCTTTGGGCCACCACGTGTTTCTATATGGCGCCACTTACCTGATTAATTTCTTTCATTAACATGAATACTGGGAAATGGTTCCAGTTTGTTTCGGTCTGTTGTTGTTCCTGTGGGTGTGATGTTCACACTCACACCATTGGACGTAAAGCTGCTTTCAGGAGCTGTGTTGTGCTCTGATGGTTAAACCTTCTTCAAAATCAGTGTTGTGGTCAATAATTCAGAATTGAACTTCAAAACCTGCAAACAGTTGATACTCTGCTCTACCACCGGTGGCACACAGAAGTGCTCGCTTAATCACCAGTACCACCGAGAAAACATCTTATTCGTTCCAAGTTCTGTCAGCATCCAAACAGAAGTCCCAGAAAAATGAGGCAGCTTTGTGTACATGTCATTGTGGTTTGCAGGTACACAGTAAGTAAAACTAGATTCCTCAAGCTCAGTAACAGGCAGCATAAACTAATCATTTCAGTTTGTTTGATAAAGACGCACACAAGTCTGCAGCAACGTACAGGCTTAGAATTAAACCCTTAGCTTTCAGAAAAAAACGTTTATATTTTGATATTTGTTCTCCGATACTCTTTGACTATTTGTACCATTTATGACACGTTTATTATAATAACAATTTTTCCCCTGGTGATATAAAATTAACATGTGATGTATTTCATTTTACCAGTGGCAGGAGCTGCAACTTTCAAAAAGCAAAAAACATTTGCATTAATGTATCCTCAATGTAAAGATGTAAATTTGGCTAGTTCCAAAAAAGGAAGAAAAAGTGTATGTATGTATACAAGCATGCATATGCATATATGTATATATATACACACACACACACACACACACACACACACACACACACACACACACACACACACACACACACACACACACACACACACACAAACGTAAACAAAACAGGCCCCAGTACCGAGCCTTGTGAGGCAATGTAATAAATGTTACTTCTGGTTTTCTAAATGTAAATGCATCTTTGTAGAGAAAAAAATGGAAAGCAGTTTTTGTTTGTTTGTTTTAAATAATGCCTCACTAACCTGACTGTGACTAAACAGGAACGTACTCATTAGAAATACTTGTAACTGCTGTGAATCCAATTTGACCACTAATTCTGGGGTTCTCAAAACATTTTATGCTCATCTTTCAAGTCAGTTTGTGGTTGATATTTTCTGTGCTTTATGTTGTTGTGTAAAATGTTTAATTACAGACAAAAAATGGATTTAATATGCACACATAAAGACATGCAAACCAAAAACCAAAAATAATTTTGAATAGTATCTGATCTGTTCATAGGAATCTTATATATACAGTAAATGCTTATAAAATCTCTACAAGCAGAGCTCACAGTCAGGTGTTTGCACACACTGATTCTCCTCTTTCGAAGCAGCAGCAGGTTGCTTAGTTCCGAAAACACTGACTGCTTCTGTTGACCTGTTTATCACTTAGAAAACATCAAGAGCTTTTGGCTTGCTCTGCTGGAGCCAAAAACACTTTCACATACCCAGCTATCCATCCGCCTAATCATCCCTCTATCCCACGCTGTCCGTTTTCATAACCTACCGCCCCCACTTGGATTTAGATTTTTAAGAATATTTTAGCAGAAAGTTGTCAAACACGCCTCAGCTCGCCATCATTAGTTAACGCGGCAACTCAGACATGGCGGTTCAGACCTTCATACACATTAGCGGCACGAAGCTGAGCGATGGATTTCTGCCACCCACCGCCTCCTCCGAGAGTTCAGAGTGTTGTGACTGAGGCTCGATCTGCACTGGACTGAATTTTGTGTGTGTGTGTGCGCGTTCGTGTTTGAAAAAGGGAGGTCGAGGAGAGTAAGTCTAATAGAGCTCAGAAGCACCCAGTCATGCGCCAAGAAGGAGGTGACAGCGGGGCCTTGAGGTTTCTCCACTCAGCCCTTCAACATGTATCTCACATACACACACACACACATATGTGCGCACATGCATTTTGTGTGTAAACAAAGAACCAAATCCTTTGTTCGACAGCAGCATCAGACCTCCTGCCAGCAGCAATATGGGTATGCGGTTTCCTTGTTTATATAGAGCTTTGTGAGTCAAAGGCAAATTTATTTACATTTGCCACACCTTTTAAACAAAAGCTTTGTCAACACTGATGGATTTAAAGAAGAGGAAGAAAAAGGCTATGAAAGCAAAGAACACCAAAATGAAAAGATGGGGAATCAACATGAACTGTAAACACACTTAACAGTTTTTTTCCCTTTTGCTTGTGCATGCAAACATCTGTGTTTTTGTGTACAAGTGCTCATCAGGGAGCATCTGTGTGCATCACACACACACACACACACACACACACACACACACACACACACACACAGTTCTCTGTTCTCGACTTTAGGAGGGAACAACTGACAAACCAAGGACAAACCTGGATACAGTTAAAAATTTATCTCAAAACAGGCTTAATTCAACCTCAGATTTATCCTTCAAAACAAGATAAGATGTTTGAGATTCTTTCTTTTCCCCTTATTTCTGATATTAGTTTCAGTTCAGAAAGAAAACAAAATATTAGATCATTTAATTCTTATGTGAGAAAACATAACATATATTTGTTAAGGAAAAAAGCAGAACTCAACAATTGAAACAAAAAATAGACCCAGAAATAAAACATCTCCGGCATTTTATATACAGGAGTTTACAACTTTATAACCGAGGAACATTTATTGTGCAAAAGTGTGAATATATCTCAAATGTTCAAATCTTTTTGGCACCAGAGAAGCATACACCCATTTCTTCACATAATTTTTACAAGACCAATGCATACCTACTCGTTCCCCTATCCTTCCTGTGCTTATTCCCTCCATCTGTTTTCACTCTTATCCTCTAATCATCTCAATTAAGGACCTTCTTCATTCTCAATTTCCATGATGGTTAATGCGGTTTGCAAGGAAACCAGCAGGCAGCTGATTACTCACTCTAGAAACTCGCCTCCCAGACACTCAAATATACGTTTCCTTGAATGGAGGAGGAGCAGAAAATCAGAGGGTGTCATGCAGTAATTTGAAAATCCTCAAGCATTTGTTAATAATGAGTACAAGGCTGATTAGGATACTATGTGAACTGCAGCATTTAAAAAAGATTGTGAAGGAAAAGGAGGAAGAGAAAATAATAGCAGGATAGAGAATGTGTAAAAAGTATGACAGCAAATTTTAGGAATCACATAGGAGCTGTCAGAGACGGCATAAGGACACAAGCAGACGCACATAAATGAGTTGATGCAAACTAAACTGAAGAATGATGTGCTACAATTTAGGTTAAAAAAAACACATGCTTGCAACATTTTTTTAAATTTAATTAGTCCAGAATAATAGAGGAAAAAACAGCGTAAATAGTCTGAGCTGCAGAGAATAAGCCAACAGGAATTGCAAATTATTGCAAATGCATTTAGCTGTGAGGCAAAGCAGCCATACATCAGTGGTGTGCAGATGTGTGTTAACATGTTAGCAGTCACCAGCAGCACGCGGTGACTTTTACAGAAAGGCAGTCAGCACATATAAAACTGTATTTTTGGAAAATTGTGCATAAAGTAAAAGTAATTTAATTAATCAGTTTTGTTCAGCATCATATTCTATAAATCACACGTTTGTACCACAAATCTATGAAAAAAATCTGATGTTCACGAGCTCAGAAACATGGGCCTTTTTATATATTATATTGTATATTAGTAAGAAAAACTCCGCTGAATTAAAAGGCTTGAGCAGTATGTACCATAGTTAACTATTAATATCTACAGGGAGAATTATGAATGAAAAATTCATCCCAAACAGAGGAAAAACTTGCCTCTGTTTGGGAAGCGCAGATACAGCAGTGATTCTGAGAGGAGGCCCACAGTTTATTTTCCAAAACCAGGACTGGGCTGTTTCAAACTGACAGCGAAAAATGTTTTGCAGTAAACTGGACTAATCAACAGAAGAACCTCAGGCACCGTTGCACTTTTCTGGTAAGTTAAATGTGTGTTTGGGAACTAATCATTAATTAATGTGCTACAGCTAATTAGCTGAGACCATTGTCGGCTGTTGGGGAAAGCCGTGTTCAGTTATTGAATTTGTGCAAACAGTTGCATGTTTCTCTCTCCACATCTGTAAGAACAGTGACACCAGATTTGTTTTTTAAGTGTGGACTTCAGCAACCCGTTATTAATGGTGGATTTAATTAATGCAGGTTTAACAGAAGATGAATTACTGAGAGAATTTAAGATATTCTCACTGCATTCAGCGTTCAGCCTGTAATATCAGTTCTTGCTGATATCCGGTCAAAAACAGCAGATGTCTACAAAATAAAAGAAACAGGATTGCATGGGCTCAAATTGTGGCCATAAATATTTTGTATTTGTAAATCAGAATGCGTAGTTGTGAACTGAGTTTTGAAACGTTGTAAACCAAAATATCAGAAAAATGTATGCTCAGTAAAGCACCCCTCCGACAGCCAAACCCATGTGTTCTCTGATTGGATTGTTAAATTTGTGATTGACATGACATTGACCAATTAGCTGAAAGGAAGAAAAATTGGGTCAAAATTCATACTTGTGAGTTCAAACTCACACACAGCCAGGGAACTTTAGCGCAGAGTTTCACACGTAGTTTTTGCTTTGTATCTGTAACCAGACCTTAACAAAAAAAAGGTGTCTTGTCTAAATAATTTTTTACAAACAAATCTTTTTTACACACAAATTCTCATCTATAGATGCACAAACATAAAATTTTCAGGTATTTTGGTTTACAAGGTTACAAAACTCACAACTCTCACAACAACGCATTTGATTTACAACTACAAAATATTTATGACCACAATTTGAGCCCATACGATTGAAATAACCAAATCTAGCATTTATGTGCTAATGCCAAATGGTAGCATTTGGCATGTTAAGTCCAAATTTGTTTCATTTTTCCATTAAATTTTTAGCACTGACTCTTTGCATTTATCTATGCATTTGATACAGAGTTTGTTTTAAGTACTCTGGTTAAAACGCGATCTGAATTATTCTTATTGAGGTTCTAATTTGAGTTCACCAAGTTACATGTGCAGTACTCTGCACAGCTTACTTCCTTTGGCAGAAATAATATGAAGCATTAATGTATGTTGTCCAGTACTGAGCCAGCTGATCAGAACACCGCTGATCATGCCTCCTATGTTATGTTTGTGTTCCTGCAGTAGCACGACTGAAACTGACTGGAAACCTGCGACATCATCTTTGTCGATCTCAATTTAAAAAAAGTAGCAGCGAGTCAAAGGTAAAATATTATATTGTATAATTAATATATTGTATTGTTCTACTGTTATGCTGATGTCAGCACATCAATAGAACAATTAAACTGAAGAATGGTAAGGGAAGATTCCGAGGTGCATCAAAACAAGGTTTCAGCTTCAAGGGATAAACTTTAGAGTTGACAGTTTGTGATTATTTATTTCTCTTTGTGATTACAGGACTTGCACACTTGGATTCACACCTTGTGACAACAGAGAAATCATCCTATATTCCCACTCTTAATGCTGCATACGTATTCAATATTAGAGTAAATTTTAAATTGATCCAAAATTCAATGATGAAAAAGTATAAAGACTAAATTACCTTATTGTGCAATGTGGTCGCACAAAAGACAGACATCCATGTAAGTATAAAGAAGCATAAAAAAGTAACTCAGTTTGGTGTTTAGGAAAGCTGCTCATCTCGCCAAATTACAAGGCAACTATTGTTGTAATTAGGTGCTGTCTAAGTAAAACTGAACTGAATGTAGTAAGCTGCATGAAGAGGGCACGACATTTTCTCTGACAGCATTAAATAAAACCTGATTAAAGATAAAAGGTCTTCAATTGTATTTTCAACTGAAAACTTTAATCTGTAATTCTTTCATTCTGTGTTTTGCTAATAGTGTATTATTTCCCATGAGTGTGAGTCTTATGTTAAAATCTAAAAATGACAACATTTAATTTCTAGATAATTCTGATATTTGCAGTAACTCTGGGCCTCAGTGTAAGCGTGCAGCTGATTTCATCTGTCCTAAATATGATAACAAAAACTAAGGAGGGCTGAATCATTCAAACATATAGACTAGGAGTGTAACACAGGTGTGTAGCATCGCTAACTAGCTAGCAACAAACCTGTAGCAAAGTGTGTAAGCTTTTTATCTAACTTTTGGCCCTCTCAATGGTGAGACCAAAAAAATCATTTGCTTGAGCTGCCAGTTAAGGTGGTTGAGACATCCATGACATGTTATCGATGAAGTGGCTCAGGGATGGAGGAGAACCCTAGGCAGGCCCTCGACCTACTGGAGAAATCTCGGTTACCTCAGTAATGCCTTGGGTACCCCCTTGGAAGAGCTGGAGCTGGGGGTTGGAGGTTCGGAGGTCTGAGCATCTTTGCCTAGCTTGCTACCGACATGACCATTCTTCCAGAACCGCTTGTAAGGTCAGAAAGTGATATTGCACAAAAAGGCCTGACTGTGCTCTAATTTATCTCAAAGGTATTGTCCAAAAGTGGTGTTCAGGCCAGTCAAGTTTTCGCATGTTAAACTCACTCATCCATGGTCTTTACAACATTGTTTTGTGAACTGGTGCGCAGTCATGTTAGAACAGATGGAGGCCATCCAAACTGTTCCCACAAAGTTGGAAACATGAAATTGTCAAAAAGTTCTTGGTATGTTGAATCCTTAAGAGTTCATTTCACTGGAACTAAAGTGCCGAGCCCGACTCCTGATTATTAGTTGTTTCAAAACCTTCACAAGTTTTAAATTTGCAGCCAATCGCAGAGCCAGCCAGCCAGCCTTCATTCAGTCTGTTGGTGTCACCAGCACCAATGCTGCTCCCCAAGAAGAACCGTCATCATCTAGTCCAACAGTAATGTATACAGCAGTGCAAAATTTAGTTCTCATTTGATCAGCTTACAGTTATTTTTAAAAATTATTTAAAGATAAATTATTTTAAAAATAACTATTTAGGTCTCCCATCTTCTTGTGGTAAATCGATTGGTTCTCGTACAGTGCTTTTCTACTCCACTGCAGCACAATTTGGCAAGCTCATTTTTGCAATGTAAAATTCTTGATTAAATAAGAAGTTAATTTTCTTTTAAAAGCATATAATTTTTCACCATTTGATTACTTTCCAGATGAAAAGATAAGACTTTTAAAGAGAGAAAATGCTTTAATGCAGCCTGGGCAGAAAAATAATCAAATCAGGAACGGTGACTGAACTTAAACCCTAATTTTTAAGTTTGTATTTTGTTGCATTTCCTCGAGGCTAAGCTACTTAGACTGAGTGAAAAACTTATTACTTTGGTATAATTGGGAGCCAGGATATAGGAGGTTACAGGCTGCTTTCACAATAGAATGAATCAAATATTTGCATGACAGCTGCGTAATCATGGATGTGTTTTGGCTTTTGTCAAGTGTGTGAAAAACCTTTGGACTGTTTTTCTCTCTTAAATGGGAAGGTAATTACAGTCCTTGCCATTGTATAGAATTAAGTCAGCGGTGATCTCTCAGAGCAGATCTGAATATACGGGTCATTACTGTGTCAGAGCAATTTCCGCAAGTATTCTTGTAAGACTGGTAACTGAATAAAGCCACCCAGTGTGTGCATTTTACCAGCAGCATTTTGAATGTTTCTGTAAGTGAGGATTGCTCTTTAGGTGAGAAAAGGTGTGTTTGATTTTCCTGCAGCTGTGGCTTGTTGGTGGAAGGTGTGAAGGAAGATCATTTAATGAACATTACAAAGAAGGAACCTGATTTTTTTCCAACTCTTTGAAGTTCAAAGCAGAGCCCTGAACTCTGTCCTCGTATTCAGGACTTCACCAGTAAATTGGTGCCTTTGAATAAATAAATGTTTTACCCTCTTTGAGTTTTGCACTTTTGTTAGCACATGTCCTTTGACCTTACATTGTGGTGTTGCTAGCTGAATTAAAGCAAGGCATTTTAGATCTGTCAACAAGCAAACGGCTAACACGTAAACTAATCTGAAGGTGAACACACAGGTATGAAAGCCATAAACTGTTCTTGTTCAGAGTATCTGTAGCTAAATTAACATAGTATAGTTTTTATTAGTATCTTTTCAGGGGTTTGGCTGCAACTGAAAAGAAAAATGTTTAAAGATGCTCCTCAGAGTATTTTCTTGGCCTTATTGACTTCAAAAACAGACTTGAAAAAGCTTTCTCCAGGAATGTGCTCTACCAGTCAAAGGTCACTTTATACATACTACAAAATCCAGTACACAGATCTTCACATGGTTTATTCATTTTAATGCTGCAAAGTCATGTACGTTTGCAGTGACTTTGTAAAATGTTGCATGTTTTATAAAGTCCTGTGCGTGTTTGTACATTGACCTACAAAAAATACAAGGAATTACAATAGTTCAATTGTGAAGAAACAAAGGCATGAATAATCATTTCTAATTCCGATTCAGTAGAAAGCAGGTGAGAGAGAGCCTGGAGGTGCCTGAGATGGAGGTATTCTCTGGAGAGAAGAGGAATAAAAATCAGTAGGAGCAAGGCAGAATACATGTGTATGAATAAAAAGGAGATAGTTGGACAGGTGAACATGCAAAGAGTCGATATAGTGAAGGCAGGTGAGTTTAAACATTTGAGGTCAACCTTCCAAAGCAAGGGGCAGTACACAAGAGATGAACAGGAGATTCCAGGCAGGGTGGAACAGGTGGAGACTTACAAGATGGTAGTGAGACCTGCTATGATCTGTGGTTTGAAAATGGTGGTGACACTAACAAAAAGCTGGGAGACAGAGCTGGAGGTGGTAGAGCTGAAAATGTCAAGGTTTTCCTTGGAAGTGGTCAGCATAGAAGGGATTAGAAATGAATACATCAGAGGAACGGCCTGAGGTTGAGCAAAATTCGAAAGGTAAGGCTGAGATGGTTTGGACATTTGCAGAAAAGGGATGATGGATATATTGAACAAAGGATGCTAAATATGGAGCTGCCAAGCAGGAGATGGAGAAGAAGAAAACCACACAGAAGATTGATGGTTGTAGTGAATGATATGAAGAGGACTAGTGTGACAGAGCAGGATACTAGTGATAGGGTGAAATGGAGTCACCCCTATCAAGTCAGGCAATAACACTGAGGTAGTCATCTGATCTCAACCTAATATAGTATGTGTTTTGGTTGTTAAATACAAAAACTTGTGTTGTTCATCAGGTCTGGACTTCATGCACTCATAGAAAGCAAACGATTTTGATCCAATTTATTTAAAATTTTTCAATTACTTTTGAATCTCTGACGATCAGCACTTTGTAGAAAAATGGCTGTAATTTCTAAATACTCAAATCAATGCTTATTTTAGCCCCCTTGAAACAAAGCATTTCTGCATTTCAAAAACATCCTGATTGATTGATTTAAAATCTACTTTTGTCATTGTCCGGTGTTGAAGCAGCCAAACTGATAAATATTTAGAGCTGATAGTTTGGGCCTTCGACTTATCCCTAGCTATTGTTTTCTCTTCTCATAATTATCTTTGTCCTGTTTGGTTTGTTTCTGTTTCTTATAGCAATGGTACACTGACTCCATGAGGGCGATATGTGTTTGGCTCACTGACAGACTGGACCTGCAGCTGCACATGTATCAGCTGAAAACACTCATCAACATTGTTAAGGTAAATAAACGTGAAGTATGTAAGAGAGACCAAGCCTAACCATTTGATAGACAAAGAAGTCCATTTTTCCAAAAGGGATTGTTTGTCATTCAAAATGACCTATTGCGTTCAGCTACCACATTTTAAGCCATCTTTTCTTTTTAAAAAAAAATGGAGTGAATCACCCGAGACTGGCTCCATTCAATTAAAGGAACATCTTAGAATCTGGCTTATTTGTGCAAAAAGAGTCAGATCTGACAAAAAGGGAAAGGAAGAAATAATAAAGACATTGACGTGTCCTTGTAAGTAGCAGTGTGAAGAGGCGGGGAGACGTGAAGGAAAAAAAATGCTCAACTGTGGGCTGTTGTTGCTTCCAGCTCTCTTTGTCTTTTCATTGGTTGCTAATATACAGAGTTTAACTTGAAAGCAATGAGACAATGAATTATAATAGCCCTCATGTAAGGTGCAAACATTATTCCTTGCATGCTATCGTCTGTCGCCCTGGTATGGCACATAAAAGACTGCACGTCCTTGGGCCTCAGTCTTCCTGTTTTTGTCCTTTCGAACAGTGAATGGCACACACCTTATCCTGCTTAATACATTCCAGAGATGGTTTCTGAATTTTTTTTCTATTCCTTCTCTTTTTATCTTCTTCTCACCTCAACAGAAGACCTATCATGACTTCAGGTTGCAGGGAGTCCAGGACAGCACACTGAACATCAAAAGCTATGAAACCATCTACAACAGGCTGACGATGGAGGAGGCTACTGTGGCTGTCAAGGCAGGTGATGGCCTACGGGGCATCAGCACGAGAGACAGTGATGTAGAGGATGACTAAACACACATCTGCACACAACCGGTTACTGCTTGATTATCACCCTTTGTAATGGACATTCAATTGCAGTCTGTGACACACTACTACGCTTCACTAAGTAGTTCACACAAAGCTGAAAGAATAGTTAACAGATTTTTTTTTCTTGTACTGTGGCTGAAATATTGCTGTGGTGTTTCAACAAAGACAAGTTATCAATTAGTGCTAGATTGCATTGGCCAGAGAGATGCTCTATTCTGCTGTAGTTGTTTTGCTAACAGCTCATCAACAACTGTTGACGCTCTTGGCATTCAGAAACCTCTAAGTTTTGGTTGTACATCTCCATGGTATTTTCTCCACTGTTTCAGTTCTTGTCTGATTTACAATTATATACAATTTATTTCTATAACATAGTGATGCACAACATGTGCACATATGTTAGAATTCTTGAAATCAGTAAATAAAAAGACATAAATCTAAAGTAAATGTAGTGAGATGCAGTATTTTTTTCTGAAATGTAATAAGGTACAAAAGGGGTCAAATGGGTCAAAAATTAGATGTACAAATAGACTCAAGGACAGCTGGAGTTTTCAATGGTGGTTTGAGGGAAAGTATCTCAAAATTTTTAATCCTTTTGAGTCACACCAGTTGATAACGTACCAAACTTTCTATATTAATAATTTGCAAATTTGGCATATGGAGGGGAGGGCTAAACACAAAAAATACCTAATGAGAGCTTATCATTTCCTTATAGCTAAAAATTGGTTACTGATTCCCCCGTTTCCACTACATAGCCAAGTTTGAAACTATGGAGCTTTTTAGCCACTACTGATGAACCATCCTGGTAGGTATAGTTCACTGCAGGTAGCTGTACTATATAGTGTTTATATGTAATATAGAGTTTACACACATTCACACAAATATGCAATATGAGATGCTATGAGTGTTTTCCAGTCCACCTCATGATAGAGCTAACAACACAATAACCAGTCGTAGTAAAGGAGGTGAGTAGTCTTACTTCATTATAGGGGTGACTGTAGGCAAGGAGGTACAGTCACCCAATTGGAAGTATGGTGGTTCCATCCCTGGCTACTCTAGCCCAGCGGTCCCCAACCCCCGGGCCTCGGACCGGTACCGGTCCGTGAGTCGTTTGGTACCGGGCCGCGAGAGTTGAGGCTCAGGTGTGAAATGTATAGTTTTCAGGGTTTTTATCGGTTTTCAGCGTTATTTTTGTTATCGTTTTTATCCTTTTATCGGTTTTCCTGGGTCTTTTCACGTGTGTTATGAATAAATCTTCTTTTTTTCTGTACCGGTACTAGTTTTATTTTGTTGTATTTATCCGCGACACCTTAAAGGCCGTTCCGTGAAAATATTGTTGGGCATAAACCGGTCCGTGGCGCAAAAAAGGTTGGGGACCGCTGCTCTAGCCTACATGCCAAAGTATCCTTGGGCAAGATACTCAACCCCAAGGTGCTCTCCGATTTTGGTCATCAGAGTATGAATGTGTGTGAATGATAGACAGAGCGCACTAATGCATTAGATGTGACTATCAGTGTTTCCCAGATTCTCTGCGGTTTGATTTATGGACATACAGCCATGCTCTGGTGCAACTTTGTATAGTAAAGCTTAGCAATTGGAGGCGCTTTCTATTATGTCTTTGCTCACAGCTGTAGCCTAACGTTGGAAATGCCCTGTACCCCAGATTAAAACAAAATGTTTGCTAGTTATTTATTCCCTTCAGCCATTTGCTGCATTATACAGTACATCCTATAATGATTCTACTTACATGTAAAAATTGCTAAGCTAATAGCTCATTTCTCCCTTCATGGTAAGTGAATGGACACATTCAACTGGTACTGAAGTAATGCATTTTTAGGGGTGTGGCTACATGTAGATGCTGACAAAGGCACATGTAGCTCGTCTTTGCTTAGGTTTCACATCAGCAAATTTAAGTTACTGATGTCTTGATGCATCATCCAGGTAAGGAAAACCCCAAAAGTTGTTTCTGTTCATCTGGACGTAGCGTTTGTAGTTGAAGATTTCATCACTCATCTAAGTGACTTCTTCAGTCTCAGCTGAATGCAGCTTTCCCCAACCTTATAAACAGTACATTTAGATAATGACTGAAACTGATCAGTGGATGTTGATCAATGGTTATGGCAATTTGTATATTAATGGTCAAGAAACTGATTTCACAGCCCAGTTTTCATCAGTAGGGTTTCAGTGGACCACTGAAATGACAATTGAACATTAACTCTCAAGTGATCAAGCTACTTAAGACTAAAATGATCAAATGGGGTCATTTCATCATTGGGAAGGTCAATTGTGTCCAAGTTTCAACCACCAGGTGATCTTGCAGCATTTTGAGGTAGTCCTTCTTGTTCCATCCGCTTTGTGCACCAGTGCCATTGTACCAGTACCACTGGCTGCAGAATAGCCCCAGAATAATGGCATGCTTCAATGCCATCATACTCTTTAGCCCCAGAGCATGCTTGACAGTTGATACAGTATATTTAATTTTGAAAGCCTCACAGTTACTCCTCCAAGTATACCTGTTATCGTTCATATCATTGTGGCCAAATAGCTCTATTTGTTTCGTCTGGCCATAAACCTTTCTCCAAAAGGCATTTGGGTTGTGCATGTGGGCAGCTGTGAATTTTAGCAAATTCCAACTGTATATTTAACGTAGCTTTCCATTGTCCTTGCCACACCAGTGAGCCAATTCCTGTTTAAAAAACAAAACAATATCATACATAATAATTTCCATGCTTAAATGCTTATAAATTATGTTGTGCAATTTAAAATGTGATTTGTAGTCATCCTTCAAGAGCCAAGCTTCAATGTTTAAAGTTCATGTCAGAAGCTCTGCTACATACTGATTTCAGTGTATTCTTCAGATCAAATGTTTGCAATAATCTGCCAGTTAATTTAACCCTCTGATCATGTTTGTGTCGGTCCTAGTCCTGGGTCTTTTACCCAGCGGTTTGAATTTTAAGATATTTCGAGTTTTTACTGTGAGCTCATGATTTGCTCTTTTGGATGTTGAGACCTAACTTATATCATAGCTCTTCATCTCTGTATCTACACCGAGTTCCAAATTATTATGCAAATTGTGTTTAAGTGTCATAAAGATTAAATAAGTTGTTTTTCAATTAAACTCATGGATGGAATTGTGTCTCAGGGATTTGTGGATCACTGAATTAATCTCGGAGACCTGTGATCATGAGTTTGACAGGTGAGCTCAATTAAAGGAAAAACCACTAAAGAAGGATGTTCCACATTATTAAGCAGACCACCATTTTCAAGCAATATAGGAAGGAAAAAGGATCTCTCTGCTGTTGCATGAAATAGTTGAATGCCTTGGACACATAATGAAAACCTTAGATATTTCACAAAAATTTAAGCATGATCACCATAATGTTAAGAGATTTGTGGCTGAGTCAGAGCACACACGGGTTCATGCAGATAAAGGCACAATGAGGAAGGTTTCTGCCAGACAAATACTTCAGATTAAGAGCAGCTGCTAAAAGGCCATTACAAAGCAGCAAACACATATTTGAATCTGCTGGTGCCTCTGGAGCCCTGCAAACATCAAGGTGTAGGATCCTCCAGAGACTTGCAGTTGTGCATAAACCACCCCTAACTAATGCTCACAAGCAGAAACAGCTGCAGTGGGCCCAGAACTACATGAAGACTAATTTTCAAACATTCTTGTTAACTGATGAGTGCCGTGCAACCCTGGATGGTCAAGATGGATGCAGTGGTGGATGGTTGGTGGACAGCCACCATGTCCCAACAAAGCTGCATCGTCAGCAAAGAGGGGGTGGAGTCATTTTTTGAGCCGGAATCACAGAGAGAGAGCTGGTCGGCTCCTTTAGGGTCCCTGAAGGTGTCAAAAGGACCTCTGCAAAGTATGTGGAGTTTCTGACTGACCACTTTCTTCCATGGTAGAAAGAGAAGAACTGTGCCTTCTGCAACAAAATCACCTACATGCAAGACAGTGTCAAATGTCATGCTGCAAGGAATACCTGTGCATCATTGGCTGCTATCAGCATAAAAGGAGAGGAACTCATGGTGTGGCCCTCATCCTCCCCTGACCCCAGTCCTATTGAGAACCTTTGGAGCATCCTCAAGCAAAAGGTCTATGAGGGTGGGAGGCAGTTCACATCCAAACAGCAGCTCTGGGAGGATATTCTGACATCCTGCAAAGACATTCAAGCAGACACTTTCCAAAAACTCACAAGTTCCATGGATGCAAGAATTGTGAAACTGCTATCAATAAAGGGTTCCTATGTTAATATGTAACTTGACCTGTTAAGATGCTTTTGATTGAAATGGCTTTTGATTTCACTAAAATTGATCTACTAATGCTGCAAATTTGACAAATAGCCATTTTCAATTCTCTATAACCTATAAAATGTTTTGACACTCTGTGTTCGTAATAATTTGGAACAGTGCATTTTAAGTTTTTTATTTTTGAAAACATACTGTTTTCATTGGGAGGTTTGTTCAGTAACATTTGAATTATACTCTAACGGTTGATGACTCGAATATTATGCCGACTGCCATTTGAATCGACTATTTAGGAAAATCAGAGAAACATATTATTTGCATAATAATTTGGAACACGGTGTAGTCCTTTCAGTATGATAGTGTTAGTCATGTCTCCATGTTTATCTCTGTCACTGTGTGAAGTTCACGTCTTAATCTTATTTTGATAGTTCCTTGTCTTGTGCGTGTTGTGTGAAGTTTTGCTTCCCCTTTTCTCGTTAGTTATTCTGTTCACCTGTCTTGTTTTGCCCAGCTGTTGCCTCCCAAATTTTCTTGTGTGCAGTTGAGTCCTAGTTGTTTTGTCCTCCCTTACATTTTTTTCCCTCAATGATTTGTGTATTTGATTAATTGTTCCTGGTTTCCATCTTGTTTGTTTTGTAAGTTCTTAAGTAATAAAGCTGGTATATTTCTGTTAAGTTTTGCTAAATTTTCCAGTTATTTTTAAATGCATGAAATATCAAAATATATATATAAAAATAGACTGAATTGACACGTAAAATGTAAGATAACATGTAAAACCTGTAACTGTGAATAACCTTGGACTCCTGGGGACGATTTGTTTAATTCCTTTTTTTTATTTTCATGCTATTTCGGCTGTACTGAGTGAATATAGCTAATATTTGCCAGAATATATGGATTTTTATTTTCTTTTATAATTGTTTTGTCAGTTCTTTAAATTGGCTTAAAATAGTTAAAGACAGAAAGACTGCTACATCCCAGCAGCCAGAGGTTGGATCCCAGAACCTACACACCATGACACAATTTGTGCACTATTGCTGATGGATGACACTCAAACTGTGGCCATGACAAACCTGCATGGGAAACACTCAGCAGCTTATGTTGACACACATGGAGGGCAGGCTTGCATAGGGACGCTCATTTTGGACAATGTTTACAGGTCAAAAAAATCTAATCAATTCAAGTCTGCAGCGTGCCACTGCAATCCCCTCTCGTCAGCAAATGTAAGGGCAGTGTGACTTTTGCACAGATGGAAAGAGAAGAGCTGGCAGCACCATGTGTGAACCTTACATGCAAAAACCACAGCCTGTCCATTTGCAGCCTCTGCCCCACCTCAGCTGGAGTCCCTCTTCTTTAAAGGGTTCAAATCCAAAAGCTATAATTAATATTTGATATATTTAAAGTGGAAAATCTTTGTGGGAAGGTGGCATTTTTCTGCTAGGTCCTTGAGTGTCAGTTTTTGTAAAAAAAAAAAAAATAATAATAAATTTGACACTGTTGAAAAAATAAAACTGCATGGATAATCATGTACTCCTTAAATGTATTTTATCAAAATCATTTTGTTGTAGTGTAGCTTTTTAAGCATACTGGTCTTTAAAGGGTTAAAATGCAAAAACGTAATTAACATTTAATATTTATTGTTCAGACTGAAGTAGTTTTAAAAGAGTTATTTAAATTGGAGAAATACAGCATTTTTTGGGGAATGTGGCTTTTTTTGTCCTATTGATTTTGAAGGATTATATAAGGGATAAAAAAAATTAATGGAAAATTGAAGGATTTTCCAGATAACAATTCATATGACTCGTTATGGAACACAAAATATTAAAGAATAAAGGGGTAAATGAGAAACAATTTTGAGTTTTAAACAGAAGTGAGGTGTGTCATGTGGGAACTCTGCAGTGCAAAGTCGAAAGTGCATAATTTTCATATCTGACAGGATATAAAGTTGCATGAAGTCCAAGTCTGTAGACCTCTGAGACTGAATTGTTCTGGGAAGGGGTAGAGAAAAACTTTCTGGAACATTGAAGGTCCCAATGAATACAGTGGCCTCCATCATCCATAAATGGAAAAAGAAGAACCAGGAATTCTTCCCAGAGCTGGCTACCTGGCCGATCTGACTGATTGGGGTAGAAAGCCGGAGAGGTGACCAAGAACCTGTTGGATCCCAATGGTGACTTTGACAGAGCTCCAGTATTGCTTTGTGGAGAAATAAGAACCCAACGTACCCTAAGCACACAGCCAAGATGACAAAGGTTTTGTTTTTTAATTGTAATAAATTTGCAAGATTTTCAATGATTTTGTTCACTTTGTGCTTATTGGGTATAGTGACCAAAATGACCAGAACTAAGAAAAGTGAAATCAATGTTTTTGAGAAACTAAACTACTGCCATAAAATATACTACAATGTAAAATGGATGACTTGGAAAACTGGAGTTGCTGTTCAAATATTTGGTTGGGCTCTCTCTCTGGGAGGAAGGGCAAGGTGCTGATTGGTGTACTTTCTTCAAAAAGTGGCTCCATGAGGACTTGGTGATTATATCAGCATGCAGAATTGGTAGTGGAGCTAAAGTTGAGATATGGTCTCCTGCCACCTGGGGTTGTGATAGTGAAATTTCTGGACTATGCAGACAAACTACGAGTCATGAAAGCCACAAGTGAAAGGGAACAAATACTCCATGACAGCCAGAGAGCCCCAGCCTCCCCTGATGCATCTGTTGACTTCCAAATGTGGAGTGTGGAATATGGAATAGCTCATCTTGTGAAATTTTTGGAGACGTTCAAGAGGAACCAGACACATCTTCACACAGCACTGAATGCAGAGCTTGTACACAAACTGAAAACCTTTGGTTCTTGGTAAAGGTGAAGTCTGACAAAACATTCTGACAGTATATATCTGGCAAATGTTACCTTCTGTTTTGAAAAGGCATCTTATTACTCGCTTGATGGTAGCCTTAACGACTGATAAACTGAGTATAAATCAATTAATAGCTTGGAGTGTTTGGCTGCAACAGCTAAAATCCATGTGGAATTCTGGTTTGTTTAGCATCACTTACTGTGATGATGACAGGGGAACACCAGTTAGGCTGTTGTTTAAAGCCTTTTGGATACATTTGTTATAGGAGGGAAGGGTGTATTTCACTTGGGGAAATAAATTGAGTTATATTTTCATTCTTCAAAGGCAAATCATTTTTGTTACCAGCCTTTTCAAATCAGCTCATCTTTATTTTTAATGTTTTTAAATTTAACCCAACATCACAGCAAAGCATGTAAAAGACAAGCTGTGGATGTCATGCGTTGTCTCACGTGAGTGTGAAATGGACGTGCATGCAGAAGTTAGAGTAAGCTGAGTTCCATCAGTGGGCAATGTTTTATTTCAAGCCAAAATGAAAACAAGCATTTAGAGAGACATTACTAATACATTTACATGTAAATTCATTTGCCATCTAGCTTAAATCAAATCAAATCAAATCACTTTTATTGTCACATCACATGTGCAGGCACACTGGCACAGCACATGCGAGTGAAATTCTTGTGTGCGAGCCCCACAAGCAACAGAGATGTGCAAACACAACAACACAAACGAGCAAAATACAAGAATGGCCAACCTGAAACTAATAAATATATGTACAATATATAATAGTGTATGCATTTCTGGATGTGTATACTAAATATTTTCCTACGTGTGTGTGTGTGTGTGTGTGTGTGTGTGTGTGTGTGTGTGTGTGTGTGTGTGTGTGTGTGTATATACACATTTTTACAAATTAAATAGTAAAAAAATAAAATAAAATAATAATAATAAAATATATAAAATATACAGAGTTGAGACATGTGCAAAACAGTGGCGTAATCTTACCTAAGAAGGAGCCTGGAATGTACTTCATACCTTTCCTGGTCAGCAACATTTTTGCTCAAATATATTATCTCCCCCTCCTGGTGTGCAACTTCTGCATGTGTGCATTTCGCACATAAAAGAGGCAAAGTGTAACATCCACACAATGAACCAGTGTGTCTATTACAAGCTTTGCCCTGTTGATTAATTACAAGGTCATATGTCCTCTGAACTTTAGTTTACCTCTTGGAATGTAAATGACTAAAGTAAGTCATGAGTAGAATAAGACGATGGAAAGCTAAAATAATCCATCTACAGAAACCCATGGATAACTGTGGACACACACACACACACACACACTGGGAGTGGAAACGCCTCAGAAACATGAACAGCTAAAACTAATCACAGATGATGAAACAAAGAAAGTAAAACTACAAGACGCAAAAAGAAAACAACTAGCAAAATAACATAGAAACTAATGTGATTCAACAAGATACAAGGGAAGAAAAGGGTAGCACGAAACTGAAAATCTCTAACCACATGAGTCTACTTCTAAATGTACCAAAACTAACAAAGACAGTTAAATATAATACTGAGAAAACTAATAATTTTTTTTAAATATTTTCTGCTTGACTATCTCCAATTTGCATAAAAATTTTATGGTACCAACTTTGAACACAGGAAAGGAGCCTGACAGCTGAAGGCTCTTCCTCCCATGGTACTTTTAGAAAGTCCACGCTTCACAGTGGGACCATGCATATAAAGACCATCCGTGCACCCTTTCTTGCAAAGACACGGCGGGGAACCAAAGATCTCAAATTTGGACTCATCAGACCAAAGCACAGATTTCCACTGGTCTAATGGCCCAAACAAATCTCTTCTGCTTGTTGCTTTTCCTTAGTAGTGGTTTCTTAGCAGCTATTTGACCATAAAGGCCTGATTCGTGCAGTCTCCTCTGAACAGTTGATGTAGAGATGAGTCTGCTCCTGGAACTCTGTGTGGCATTTATCCGGGCTCTAATCTGAGGTGCTGTTGACTTGCGATTTCTGAGTCTGGTGAATTTATCCTCAGCAGCAGAGGTGACTCTTGGCCTTCCTTTCCTGGGGCGGTCCTCATATGAGCCAGTTTCGTTGTAGCGCTTGATGGTTTTTGCAACTGCACTTGGGGACACATTCAAAGTTGCAGCAATTTTGACTGATCTTCAGTTCTTAAAGTAATGTTGGATTTTCATTTCTCTTTACTTATATTATGGGAAGAACCATTCAGCTAAATTCTAACAGTTGTTAAATGGGGCTGTCAGCTGTGGACCATCCTGACTTTTACACAACACAACTGAGAAGCCAAGAAATTCCACAAATAAACGCTGACAAGTCACACCTGTGAAATGAAACCATTTTAGCTGACTACATCATGAAGCTTGCTGAGCGAAGGCCAAGGGTTTTTAGCGCTGTCAACAAAGCAGGGGGAGGCTACTTTCAGGAATTTAACATATCAGACATATTTAGAGTCATTTATCAATATTTTCTTTGCTACATAATTCCATATATCTTGATATGTCTTTGGTTTGTATCTACAATGTAGAAAGTAGTAAAAATAAAGAAAAAACGAATGTGAAGGTGTTTAGACTTGTGTGTGTGTGTGTGTGTGTGTGTGTGTGTGTGTGTGTGTGTGTGTGGGGACGGGTATTAACATCTTCGTGGGGACGAAAAATTGGTATTTACTATACTTGTGGGGACAAACAGCCCTCGTGGGGACCAAAATCCCGGTCCCCACAAGTTTGAAGGCGTTTTTGAGACTCAAAATGTGGTTTTAGTGTCAGGGCTGCAATTAGGTTATGGTTAGGTATGTGTGTGTTTGTGTAATTTAATGTTTGTTTTCAGTTTCAGGGAAAATCATCTAAAATCTGAGAAACAGTGTTGGATATGTAGCATCTTTATTCAATAGGTAACTAACGCAACAAGCATGGTGGAGATCTGAGTCATTTCCAGACAGACCAGAAAGGGTTTTTTTTTAAAAATCTAAGGATTAATTTCTTTTTTGTAATAAAATCCTCAGTAATGCCTAACAACTAAAAACTCACAAAACATTTATCGCTCACATAAAAATCAATAAGACAAGCAGACGATAGGACACACATTCTCCAGGTCACTAATATCGTGATAATTCTTAGCAAAATTCATGGTTTTGTTTATATTATGTTCTCATTTGAACTGTATTAAATTAAAAAAAAATCGTAAAATATTTTCAAAATAAATCTGTCACCGATTAATCAAAAGAAGTACCATTAAATCAGCAAGACTTTGACTTTCATTTTATTGGCATTCTGTTCAGAAATTGGTAAAGACAAATACTTTCTCCTGTAACTGTTTGAGGAGAATAAAATAAAACAAGTAGAACAGGTTTGGAGTTCTACTTCTAAAGTTCTAAAGTTATTATTTTAAAAAATACATTTATTTGCGCAGTATGAAATAAAGTTAAGAGAAATTAATATTTCATGAACAAAATGTAAGAACTGAATTAACAGGGGAAAAAAATAACACCGCGAAAATCCAGGGTAGGTTGGCAGAATAACCTACTCCTTATGATGACACTCATAATTATTTATAAAAGTATTGTTTATTAGTTCAGTTCAAAATATGAAGTGGTGAAAAGTCAGTTTACACAGAAGCAGCGTCTATGCGGCGCTAACACGACAGTGGTTTATTAGAGGCTCTGGCATAAGAAGCCTTTATGGGCAAAAAAATCAATGAAACAACAACAATTTATAATAATTGTTATTAATATTGCTATTAATAGTATGGCTAATTATTTAGACGTAAATGTAATTAGCTGACAGACATCACAATATTTTGAAGTGATTTAACGTGTTGCTTAATGAAAACGATAATAAAAATAGGAATAAAAATGATAATAACTCTCAGAACGTGACTTATAATATAATTAATAAGTCTTGCGGTGTTTCTAGCAAAAAGAAGCAAAAAGGAAAACTTGGCTAAATAGAGTAAAACTGCCGCTGTGATCTTTCAGTATATAACAAGAGACGTGGCCTGACGCTCAGATATGAAGATCTTAGTAATTAATGTAAGTATAACTGTGTGTGTGTGTGTGTGTGTGTGTGTGTGTGTGTGTGTGTGTGTGTGTGTGTGTGTGTGTGTGTGTGTAAATATTTTTAGAATATTTAGTGTGTGTGTGTGTGGGGGGGGGGGGGGTGTGGGGGGGGGGGGGGGTGACGCACACCCAACATTATACGCTTATAGTACTACTACTACTATTATTATTATAACTTCAAT